>NC_048579.1:39864481-40464481 GCF_013265735.2 Oncorhynchus mykiss
GACATTTGGAAGAATATATCTCTCACACCACCGTTCAAAAGTCTGGGGTCACTTAAAAATGTCCTTGTTTTTGAAAGATAAGATAATTTTGTCCATTAAAATAACATCAAATTGATCAGAAATACATTGTAGACATTGTTAATGTTGCAAATGACTAAACGTAATATAAAAAAGTAATTAAATACAAAAATATTGGTAGAAACAATATGCAGATTAACAAAGACTTCACTCAAGCCTTTCATATGGCAAGTTGTAGCTACTTCCATTGTTTAGATCTATCCAATTCTTATATCAACTGTGTAGGACTGGCTATAGGGGCCGTTTCTGGACAGGGTTTCACTAAGAACATGTTTGAGTCACACTCCCACCTGGGGGTGCGGCTGAGCGGCCGGTCGGGACAGGCCTCTCCAGTGCCCTTCCCAGAATCCTCAACTAGAACCTCGATGTCGTCTTCCCTGACGACAGGAAACCAGAAAAGTCAACCACTAACACTATGGGTGAGTCTCAATTGTATTTCCTTGATCCCTCACATCCTCTCATTACTACCCGTGCAGTGTAATAAAAATGTTAATATTCAAAATGCATAACATTTGATTAATACATTAATACATACATTAATACATTTGAGGTAGACTGATTAGATATTGTATGGAAAATGAAGGGGATGATTAAGATGCTTTGCAACAGAAAGCATTTGTTGCCATAGAAATGTACCTGACTAAATGGTTATCCCCAGTTGAGCTGACCAAGTCCTCTATCCTGCTTTGTATTATATCCCTCTGCTCAGAGTAGACTTCTGTGGTTCTATGGTAAACTGTACTTACGCGGCCATGGGCAGTGGCTCCTTCGCAGCATCTGCGAGCTCCTTCTGAAGCTTGGCTCGTCTCCGCCTGGAATGAAAAGCAATTTGTATTTTTTTTACAAAAATTGCTGGATTGCACAACAACCTAACAGTTATTTGGAAGGTTTTATTTAAACTGAAGATGACTTGGTCGTTTGCCAACTTTAGTTGAATCCATTGATTGCTAGTTGCTCTAGATAAGAGCATTTGAGTCATGATTAAAATACAAAAAAGTACTATAATTGCAGGACACTTGGGGGCACCTACATGATCGATCACTGAGCCACAACTGTGTCTCCAAGCCTTCTCAGCTCCAAGCCAGCCACCTGGTTGCTCCATATTTAACATTAATAGCACCAGAGGAGATGGATGCCATTTTACGGTCCCCTAACCAATTGTGCTATTGTGTGCTGTTTATCGTTATTTGTAACTTATTTTGTACATAATGTTTCTGCCACCGAAAATAGCTTCTTGATATCAGGACAGCGATTACTCATCTCATACCAGTATAAGTTCTCTCTTTAATGAGTCGGACACAAAGGAATAATTTCAGATTCCCGACAAGGCCCTCATCCCTGTCATTCGCAGGAGAAAGAGACGTCGAGGACGAAGGTCGGGGTGTCTTGTAAGGATCCAATGACGAGAGGGTAATCTACCTTTACCATCGGTCCTATTAGCCAACTTATAATTATTGGATAATAAAATAAACTACGATAACGTATCTCCTACCAACAGGACATTAAAAACTAATATCTTGTGTTTCACAGAGTCGTGGATGAACGACGACATGAATAACATACAGCTTGCAGGTTTTACGCTGTATTAGCAGGATAGAACAGCCGCCTCTAGTAATACAAGGGGTGGCGGTGTATGTATATTTGTAAACAGCACGTGAACAAAATCTATTAGTAAAGACTAGGTGTTGCTCGCCTGAAGTAGAATATCTAATGATAAGCTGTAGACCACACTATTTATCAAGAGAGTTTAAATCTATATTCATTGTAGCAGGAAAAAGCTCATCCAGAGGCGACGTGCAACCAGAAGAATAAAAAAAATAAAAATAAAACTCTAGATCACCGTTACGCCACACAGACGCGTACAAAAGCTCTCCCTCCATTTGGCAAACTCTATCCTCCCAATTCCTGCTTTCAAGCAAAAACTAAAGCAGAAAGCACCAGTGACTCAGTTAATACATTTTTTTTTTAAGTTGTCAGATGAAGCAGATGCTAAGCCACAGGACTGTTTTGCTAGCACAGACTGGAATATGTTCCGGGATTCTTCCGATGGCATTGAGGAGTACACCACATCAGTCACTGGCTTTATCAATAAGTGCATAGATGACATCGTCCCTACTGTGTCTGTACGTACAAACCCCAACCAAAAGCAATGGAATGTAGGCAACATCCGCACTGAGCAAAAGGGTTGAGTTCCCGCTTTTAAGGAGCGGGAATCTAACCCGGAAGCTAATAAGAAATCCTGCTATGCCCTCCGACAAACCATCAAACAGGCAAAGCATCAATACAGGACTAAGATTGAACCGTACTACACCGGCACCGACCCTCGTCGAATGTGGCAGGGCTTGCAAACTATTATAGACTACAAAGGGAAGCACAGCCAAGAGCTCCCTAGTGACACGAGCCTATCAGAAGAGTTAAGTGCCTTTTATCCTCGCTTCGAGGTAAGCAACACTGAAACATGCATGAGAGCGTCAGCTGTTCAGGACGACTGTGTGATAACGCTCTCCGTAGCCGATGTGAATAAGACCTTTAAACAGGTCAACATTTACAAGGCCACAGGGCTAGACGAATTACCAGGACGTGTACTCTGAGCATGTACTGACCAACTGACAAGTGTCTTCACTGACATTTTCAAACTCACCCTTTCTGAGTTTAATCCCAACATTTTTCAAGCAGACCACCATAGTCCCTGTGCCCAAGAACAATAAGGTAACCTGCCTAACTGAGTACAGACCCATAGCACTCACATCTGTAGCCATGAAGTGCTTTGAAAGGCTGGTCATGGCTCACATCAACACCATTATCCCAGAAACCCTAGACCCACTAGAATTTGCAACCACACCAACAGATCCACAGATGCAATCTGTATTGCACTCAACACGGGCCTTTCCCAGGACTCCTGGGTGGCGCAGTGGTCTAAGGCCACCAGAGATTCTGTGTTCGAGCCCAGGCTCTATCGCAGCCGGGAGGCCCATGAGGCGGCGCACAATTGTCCCAGCGTCGTCTGGGTTAGGGAGGGTTTGGCCGGCAGGGATATCCTTGTCTCATCACGCACTGCGACTCCTGTGGCGGCCCGGGCGCAGTGCACGCTGACCAGGTCACCAGGTGCACAGTGTTTCCTGTGACACATTGGTTCGGCTGGCTTCCGGGTTAGATGTGCATTGTGTCAAGAAGCAGTGCGGCTTGGTTGGGTTGTGCTTCGGAGGATGCATGGCTCTCGACATTCGCCTCTCCCGAGTCCATACGGGAGTTGCAGTGATGAGACAAGACTGTAAATACTACCAATTGGATACCACGAAATTGGGGGGTAAAAAAAATCATTTAAAAATGAAAACTGGCCTTTCCCACCTGCACAAAAGGAACACTTGTGAGAATGTTATTAAAATCGACTACAGCTCAGTGTTCAACACCATAGTGCCCTCAAAGCTCATCACTAAGCTAAGGACCCTGGGATGAAACACCTCCCTCTGCACCTGGATCCTGGACTTCCTGACAGGCCACCCCCAGGTGGTTAGGGTAGGCAACACCACATCTGCCACACATCCTCAACATGGTGACCACACCATCATTGAGTTTGCCAATAACAACAGTGGTAGGCCTGATTACCAACAACGATGAGACAGCCTATAGGGAGGTCAGAGACCTTACCGTGTGGTGCAAGGATAACCTCTCCCTCAATGTGATTAAGACAAAGGAGATGAACATGGACTACAGGAAAAGGAGTACTGAGCACACCTCCATTTTCATCGACAGGCTGTCGTGGAACAGGTTGAGAGCTTCAAGTTCCTTGATGTCCACATCAACAAACTATCATGGTCCAAACACCAAGAGAGTCGTAAAGAGGACACGACAAAGCCTATTCCCCCTCAGGAGACTGAAAGGATTTGGCATGGGTCCTCAGATCCTCAAAAGGTTCTATAGCTGCACAATCGAAAGCATCCTGGCTGGTTGCATCCCTGCCTGGTATGGCAACTGCTCAGCCGCCGACCGCAAGGCACTACTGTGCGTACGGCCCAGTACATCACCGGGGCCAAGTTTCCTGTCATCCAGGACCTCTATATACCAGGCAGTGTCAGAGCATACACCCTAGTCATAGACTGTTCTCCCTGCTACCGCACGGCAAGCAGTACCGGAGCGCTAAGTCTAGGTCCAGAATGCTTCAGAATGAAGCCATAAGACTCCTGAACATCTAATCAAATGGCTACCCAGACTAATTGCATTGCTCCCCACTTTTACACTGCTGCGACTTTGTTTATTATCTACGCATAGTCACTTTACCTCTACCTACATGTACATATTACCTCGACTAACCAGTGCCTCCACACATTGTCTCTCTACAGGTAGCGTTTGTTTATAGCCTCTTATCTTACTGCTGCTACTGTGATGAGGGCCGTAAGATATGATACAACTAGAGCCGAGTCAAGCCGTGTCGCCCTGGTTGGCTCACTTGTAGGGTTCACGCTACAAGTATCAAGATACTAAGAGATTTTTCCCTTGCAAAAAACAAACAAACACGAAGCATACTAAACTATATGGTCCTTTGAAATCCCGCTTTATGTAAAATAACGAGTGCTAAAACTTAGAATAAATAAATGTGACTCAGTGACAACATAAGGCTGTTTCCAACATTATTAAGGCAGTTTTACTCAAGAAATTGAATCCGCTTCATATTTTGTTTCCATGTCATGAAACTTCCTGGTATCGTGATTGCCGGTACAATGACAACCCTACTCACTTGCAGTCTCATTTTCTGCATTGAGTTTGTTGGCCTCTTGGGATTTCTCAGCCATCCAGAGAGACACCAGCTCCTGGTTGTCATTGGTGGTGCGCCACAGCTTCTCCTCCAGGGCACCGAAGGTGATCGGAGGGGCGTCGTACTCGTCCTTCAGCGTCTGGTTGGCCTGCTCCAGGTCCTGTAGCTGGCCACGCAGCTCCCGGCACTCACCCTTCAGCTCTGTGATCGGTCGCTGGTACTCCTGCATCCTGGCAGATGCGTTTGGCAGAAAAATGTATTAATATCGGTGAGAAAAAGGAGGACTGCTGATTTGGGCTGGGTCAATTGCAATGTGTATCAATGTCATGTATATAAGATGGTCAAAAATCCTTGATTCATCAGGAAGAAATCACCCCTCTGGATCATGGAAATGAGGCAATGACATCAGTAGGCAACAATACTGCAAATGTCTGGAGTTTTGAAACATGCAAAAGGACCAATCAATCACACAGACTCATAACAGGTAGAGAGTAGACTCACTTGGCTTCATTGCTCTTAATCTCCTTGTCCTTCTGCTGAATCTGGTGGTACAGCTCAATCACACTCTGGGCCAGCTACATGAGAGCAAGAGCGAAAGAAAGACATTGTCAAAACATCCACAACTGAGGGTAAGTTGGTTGGTTACAAACCAACCAAAGGTAAAAAACTAAATGGAGAAACATGTTTTTTCTCCAAACCTTGCTCCAGCTAACCTAGTCCCAAACATTAAGACATTTGGTTCGAATTAAGTAGTTAACCAACCATAGTATATGCTATAAATATCTTATCCAAAAGTCATATTTGAGGAACAAGCTAATGCTCAAATTTCACCCTTTTGATTATGACCCATGATCATGAGTAATCCTTTATTTTCAGCCATCAGTCACCGCATCTTTGGGGAGAGAGCAGAGGTCTTGTGAGTGATAAGGCAATGAGGCCAATGAGAAACTCAGACTGATTCTTATTCTCTGTCCAGCACCGATAAAAAAAAAAGTGCTTTGAACAAGATCCTTTCTGACATTGAAAAGCTAGATTTGTTCATAAAATATAAATACAATTTCAACTTCAGTTTCTTGGTCAAGTTAATGTGCTGGTTTGAATTAAGCTGTTCATCTAACCAAATCCCAAGATACTTATAGGAGGTGACCCTATCAATTTGCTGCCCTTTTAAAGTTAAAATCTGCAAGTGACTCCATCCGTCTACTTTCAGAGAAAAGAAAATGCATATTAAAAACATGTCAAGCAGTTTATTCTTGACATCTAAATTCAATGGATGGGACTGACAACTTCAGCAGAAGACCAGAGTTTGTGTTAGCATTCATGGTTTTCCATAATTTCCTTGGTTTATTGAGGTTTGCCTTGGTTGATTCGTAATAGAAGCTAGATTTGCATTTCTGTTTTAACAAGGTGCATTCATTTCTCAGTACCCTGAATAACTGCCAGTCGGCCTTGGAATTACCCTGTCTGGCTTTGGCCCATTGTGCGTTTTGTTTATGGATCAAATCAGATAATTATCCTGTAAACTAGGGATTGTCTGTCTCTACTTTTTACCTAGTACTTTTTGAGAGGGGCGTGTTAATCACAGATAGTAGAAAACGTGAAATGAAAATAGTGCTACCGCAATGTCTGGAATAAGCGCGATCCTATCCCAGTTGCATGCATAAAGTTCACGCAGGAATGCCTGCTAACAGAACTGTGTAAAGTTTCAATTGACTATGACCCGAGGGAGCACCTCAGCATTTTAGTGTCTAAAGCAAGCAACTGCACAATGATCATTTAAATCAAGTTTACAGCGTTCAATAACTGCAGTTTCAATGCTAAATTTGAAAGATAAAAGCTATCATGAGACAAGGTAGGGTTTGGCAGTATCACTGGGGTATGGAGATAAGATTGTTTTGATAGACTACGCAATGAGCCATAACCCATGTTGGCAGCAATTAAAACCATATGTAGAGAAACACCCATTTAAACCATTGAATCAAACAATTCAAAAAATGTTCAGCTGTAACCTACAGGTCTAGTAGTCAGAGGCCATGTGTGTGCCCGAGCATTGCTGCCTTAGAACGGCAGCACATTCAACAGTCGCTGCAGTAATGTGCTGACAGGGATTTCAACCAGTGTGTGGATCTGGTAAAATGCGTCCAGTCGCCTTGCAGTTGGCTACTGCAGAGTGGGGTAGATGCGGGCCATGTAGACCGGCAAATCACGTTATGTCAGCTCAGATTCCGACCTCCATCACACAGCACAGGAAGGCAGGAGAGGAGTCAGAGGACTCCGGTAGATTGGCGGAACACATGAAAAGCCTGACTGTCGAGGAGTATCCAAGGCTATTCGGCTCTACATGTCTAGACAGTCACAGTGCAGATGTATCCTCACTCGGCTATCAGGGAGGGCAACACACCGGCACAAATCTGGTAGAAAACAGCAGATGTCACTACTTGGTTTACTAGCGATTTTAACACTTTGATCCTGTAGGATTTTGCCTGTTAAAATGACAACTCCCACAGCCAATAACAGTTTTGCTAAGTAATAAAAACTTGTTAGACTTGAAACAAAAAAATGGACAAAACGCTCAGCATAAATGCCCTGCCGTCATCTTGAACGGATGTTGGCGTACAGCCTACATAGCTGTAGGCCTACATGCGAATATTGCAATTTGCGAGAAAACACTTGTCGGCGGTTTCATGGACAGAGATTCAACATTTAGATAAAGCAGAGATCTAAAGATGCAACCACTATCATGGGATGCTAATATAACTAGGAAAATGCCTTTGAATGCTACAACATTTTAAAAAGTTGATTTGAAAATCCAATTGAACAGGAGAGCGCATATGAGGACAACTTTATAAAATAATTGCCTCCACATTTCTACGGTGGGATTTTGGCTAGGCTACTTTGAAACAAGAAAATAAATAAACATCCAGCTTTCAAACATGGAACAGGAAAAATATAGCGATAATGTTAAATGGAAAGGTTTCCCAAAAATCTTAAAATGTTAAGTAGCCTACGCCTACTAGGGTTGGGCGGTATCCAGATTTTCATACCATACCAGGGTACACAGTATTACCGGGAGCGCACACAAGGGGAGCCATTTCTATCTGACACACAAAACAACTTGAGCAACAGGGATCTTGAACTAGGAGGGGATTGAATGTCTCTGCAGTACCAAGAAGCTTGATAATGAAATCTAGCCAAACGAGAAGGATGTAATGACACATTTGAGATTTCTTATAGTTATACAGTCAGTTAAGAAAGGCTAGCTTTTTCAAACAGAAATTTGCACCCTGCAGCACAAATTCCAAAAGGTTTCGGGAACACTAAAGTTCATGGAGAATAAGAGCACCTCCTCCCAGCTGCCCACTGCACTGAGACTAGGAAACACTCACCACTGATAAATCGAGAATTTCAATAAGTATCTCTACGGCTGGCTATGTTTTACACCTGGCTACCCCAACCAACAGCTTCGCACCCCTCGCAGCAACTGGCCCACGTCCCCCTGCTTCTCCTTCACCCAAATGCAGACAGCGGATGTCTGAATGAAAGAGCTGCAAAATCTGGATCCCAACCAATCAGCTGGGCTCTTTCTAAAATTATCCGCCGCCATTGTTGCAACCTATTACTTGTCTGTTCAACCGCTTTCGTATCGTCTGAGATTCCTTAAGATTGGAAAGCTGCCGCGGTCATCCACCTTGTCAAAGGGGGAGACACTCTAGACCCAAACTGCTACTGCTATATCCTTTCTAAAGTCTTCAAAAGCCAAGTGAACAAACATATCACCGACCATCTCGAATCCCACCGTACCTTCTCCGCTCTGCAATCTGGTTTCCGAGCTGGTCACGGGTGCACCTCAGGCACGCTCTAGGTCCTAAACGATATAACCGCCATCAAAAAGATACATTACTGTGCAGCCGTATTCATCACCCTGGCCAAGGCTTTCGACTGTCAATCACCACATTCTTATCGGCAGACTCAACAGCCTTGGTTTCTCAAATGACTACCTCGCCTGGTTCACCAACTACTTCTCTGATAGAGCTCAGTGTGTCAAATCGGAGGGCGCAGACGACACCATTCTGTATACTTCTGGCCCTTCTTTGGACATGCCATACAACACTCCTTCCGTGGCCTCCAACTGCTTTTAAATGCTAGTAAAACGAAACGCATGCTCTTCAAATCGATCGCTGCCCACACCCACCAGCCCGATTAGCATTACTACTCTGGGCAGTTCGGACTTGTGGACTATAAAATATTTGGACTATGAAGCTATAAATACCTTGGTGTCTGGTTAGACTGTAAACTCTCCTTCCAGACTCACATTAAGCATCTCCAACCCAAAATAAAATCTAGAATCGGCTTCTTATTTCGCAACAAAGCCTAAATCACTCATGCTGCCAAACATACCCTCGTAAAACTGATTATCCTACCAATCTAACTTCTGCAATGTAATTTACAAAATAGCCTCCAACACTCTACTCAGCAAATTGGATGTAGTCTATCACAGTGCCATCCGTTGTCACCAAAATGAGCTGAAAAACAAGACCAACAAATCTGTTCACATTCCTGTGAGTGAGCATTTCTCCTCTGCCAAGATATGCCATACCTGTCAGGTGGATGGGTTATCAAGAAGCTTATTAATCAGCATGATCATTATGCAGGTGAACCTTGTGCTGGGGACAAAAGGCCACTAAATGTGCAGTTGTCACAACAATGCCATAGATGTCGCAAGTTGCGGGAGCATGCCATGCTGACTGCAGGAACGTCCAAAAGAAATGTTGCCAGATACTTTAATGTTCATTTCTCTAACAGAAGCAGTTGTTTTAGAGAATTTGGCAGTTTGTACAACCTGCATCACAACCGCAGACCACGTGTAACCACGCCAACCCACAACCTCCACCACCTGCAGGATTGTCTGAGACCAACCACCCAGACAGCTGATGAAACTGGGTTTGCACCGATATGACATTTTTGGCTGATACTGATATTTTCCTTGCCAAAACACCCGATACAAATAACCAATTTTAAAAATTTTAGCAGCCTTTTAAGCATTCTAGTACAGTTAAATAGTTGAAATTTTGTTGGCATTTACATATGTCCCTATTACAAGGAAAACCTCTCACTTACCTGCTGTGCTTTTTCGTTGTTCATTTGTTTCATTCTCAACCAGGATTTCATCATACATGTCAAACAGTGAGGTTTCAGCTGTCAGTCCGTGGGTCCTCATCCTCGGTGTGTACTGTCACTGTCCGTTTCCATCTCGTCCAGCTGTGTCGAACATTTCACGTAAACCCTGTTTGTCTGCATCGAAGTAGCGGTTCTTGTACCTAGCATTGAGGCGACACAATTAAGAAGCTCAGAGAGAATGCCACCGAATCGCTTGTTCACGGCCTCTTGTAGAGTACTTTTGCAAGTTAACTGCAGACTGACTGTGGGGTTTTGTTGAGCAGGTGTTTCAATGCCATGACAGAGGGTATCATGTCTGCTGCAGACGCAGTTGAGGTTATTTCTCGAGTCCGTTGTTCGAATGGAGCTAGGAGTGTTTCTTTCCAACATGTTCTCATGCCATTTGAAATTGCAGCAGCGGTATGAGAACCAGCACATTATTGAGCATGCAATACGGCTTCCCTCAGTACGAAATCCTCGTTGACCCACTGTGCTGTCAGACTCTGCATGCGCATGGTGCTGACATCGCTGGTCCAAAGGTCAGTCGTGAAGCTAATAGCAGTGACGACCATCCATGAACTACTTGCTTTGGGCCTTTCAACAATACTGTGCAACTCTGGTTGGGCAACATCTGAAAAATAGCACCTTCTTGGTAGTGTGTACCAGGGCTCGAGGTGATCAACCAGTCGGCAGAAGTCGACATCATCCACCACAGAGAGCGGTTGATTGTCAAGGGCAATGAATTCCATTTTCTTAGCGTTTATGGATTTCGCCTTCGAGTTGAGTCTCAAATGGAAGTGCGCCTAATTTTTTTTCTGCTTTTGTTCTAAGTCGCTGAACGTCTGGGGATGATGGACTTTCAAATGAGCAATTATGTTTGTAGTATTGAAAGACTTCACCTTCTCCCCTCTGGAAATAATAGCAGCACAAACTTTGCATATGGCTATTTTGTTATCTTCCTTTGAAACTTCAAAATAGATCGTTATATTGGTATGCACGGCATCTTTTTTTATATACCCCATTTCTGCGCCAATTTTGTGATATCCAATTGGTAGAGGCACAGCCTTGAAAAGGAGTGGGACAACATTCTACAGCCTAATAAACTCTATGCGAAAAAGATGTGTGGCTCTGCATGAAGCAAATGGAGGTCACACCAGATACTGACTGGTTCTGAGCCATGGCAACTTTTTTTAAAGGTATGATTTCCTTATGCGAACTGTAATTTAGTAAAAACATAATTGTTGCATGTTGCATTTCTATTTTTGTTCAGTGTATAAAGTGGTTTGTTCATTTAAACCGTTCTATTTTTGCCTCTGATTCAGGCTGTTTCAAACCCCAACAACAAAAATAATCAATGACTTTGCTTTGAAATTACAATTATATTTTTAGGTTAACGAACAATAACATTTTAGATTTTTGTATAACTCCTTAGAATAGCACACGATTACGTCCGATGGTTTTATATGCTTTAGAATGACACTTATGATTTTGGCAGGATAGTTCTTGGATGGAACATTTGCAAAATACCGGGATAATGTTAGACCTAGGATCACTAGGAGGCTAACTGAAGCAAACAGGCCGAAACGGGGAGGAACCTAGCTGAAGCAAGTTACGCTAAGGTTTCCACTAATGAATACATGTTAATACTTGAGAGGTAACCAAGGGACCTTTATAGCAGGGTGTCAAACTCTTTCCATGGAGGGCCTAGTGTCTTCTGGTTTTTACCTTTCCATTACGACCTAGACAAACCTGAAGACACTCGACCCTCCGTAGAATGAGTTTGACATGTGCTTTACAGCGATGATGTCTGGTTGTTGTGCCCAAATGGCTGAGTTTGCACCTCCCTCACTAAAGTTGTGGTTTCTCCGTTGAATCAAAGACTTCATAGCCATGTCCCCTCTAGTCAGGGACTGATTACTTATCAGTTAGAGAACAGAAAACCATCAGTACTTCGGACCTCCAGCCTAGCATTTGAATTCCCCCCCCCCCCCCCTCCCTCCTGCACTAGTGTGCATGAGGAAACCACCTGGAAAAGGGTTGTCTGAAAAAGTTTCTGGGGGTCAAATCATTACATTGTCCTTGTTCATGTCCTCCTAGGCATGGTTGGCATGGTTCAAATTAAAACCGAGATGACTGCTTTAACATATTGTAGGCTATAGGCCCATTTCAATCATTAAAATACATTTCATGTTCAATGAACTGAGTTATATTTTGCTACGGTCTGTAATTTGTCTCAATATATAACATGTGCAATGTGCCTAATCTTGAACTACTGCATTATAGGGTAAGCATTATAGTAAACCGCCTCAATATGCAGTCATAGGCGATATCTTTCTTGGAGCTGATCCGTTGTCACCATTGTGGATTAATAAAATATTTGAATGGAGAAAGCTGATCCGAGAGCAGCGTTCCCTTTCGTTCCTACCAGTATGGACACACCTCAAAGATGCACTTCGCAAAAATTCTCTGCGTGGTGTTTTGGGAAACGGATGTTACATCTTCGCCCCTTGTCTTAAAGATGCATCGCTAAAACACCTGAAGCCTAAGTTCCATTGCTATCGGGAAACCGGGCCCAGTCTGTTTTGAGAGGAAATGAGGAAGTAAGGATTTGACAGCGAGGAACATTGTCAGACACGGGCCAAGGGGTGCCCCAATCCTCCTCCCAGAGAGCTACCCTCCAGATTTCGCCCCAGCCCTAATCTAGCACGCACAATTCTACTAATTAGCTGCTCCCCAGAAAGTAAATTGGCTGAATCAGCTGTGCTAGTTCAGGGTCAGAGTGAAAGCCTACAGTGTAGTTCTCCAGAGGAAGGTTTGGCCTGGACTTTGGACAGGCAGGTATAATAAACAGGCTAACCTCTCCCCGTTTCTTATGAAGCTCTGTCAGCACCCCCTAGTGCCTGATTCGCATCTGGGCCATCTCCTGCTGTAAGGTGTCGCTGCGACTTGAGTCCACCCCCGGGCTGAGGAACCAAACACAGATGCTTAGCCAAGTTAGTACTATCCGGTATCCTTGGGACATCCCTACCCTTACTTTAAACCTTACCTTAACAGTTTAATCTTCAACAGGGTGACAGTCGTCCCAAGGATTCCGTTTAGAATTTTTCACAAGCAAGGTATTTCTGGCCTACCTGCCATCATGTCTGTTCTGAAAGTCATATTTATCCAACTGGTATCTCTCTGAAAGGACAGCCTGTAGATTGGACTTCTCCAGGAGATGGTTATCTGATAACACCACAAATATGTCCTTCAAACACTTTCTGGGAAACTGCACAGGCAGCAGAAACAAAAACCAGTCAATAAACAGCATCTTGAACACGGAGACATGGTATGGGCACTAACATTGGTGGATGATCTCCTCGAAGGCCTGCCGCTGCACACGGTCCCTCTGCTTCAGCTGCTCTGCGACGCTCTGCCATCACCACCTGCACACACACCCACCCACCAAGAAGTCAATACATCCATCACGCCCAGCCTCATGAACCCATTTCAAGACAAATGACTGGTAAAAGCATCTAAGCACACCACAGCTTCCAATAATGTATCAAGTAAAGCCAAGTCTAATAAGAATAAATGGGCAAGGTGAGTATTGCTGCTTTATCCTTGTTAGAATACATCCATGTTCCATTTTATTCTGTAATATTCCAAAATACCATATTTTAGGTGGAATATCAATATTCTGAAAAAAGTCAAACGGGGAATAGAGACAGAGCGGAAGGGGCGAGCGATAGGGTTTACTACGCCCAAAATCGGTCCACAAAAATAAGACCACGAAGTGAGGAATTTTTGTTGAGGTCAATTGGCTACAATGGTCCCACCTGATCTCACTTCCCATCTTTGAGGAAATCTATATCCATTGTTAAAGCGGCCACTCGCCCATCTTGCCAATATAATATTTGCTATAGTTAGCTATATGACCAAAGTCGAAGGTTGAATTCAAAGCCTGTATCTCAACCACAAATGGCTTTGGTTGGTCTAAAGGCAAAAACATTTTAGCTGTCACATGCGTCGTCAACAACAGGTGTACACTAACAGTAAAATGCTTACTTACGGGTCCTTTTCCAACAATGCAGAGTTAATAATAAATATAGAAAACAAAATAGTGACAAGGAATACATACACAGTGAATAACAATAGAGTAAATAACATGGGGGTACCAGTACAAAGTCGATGTGCAGGGTAGGTGGTAATTGAGGTAACTATGTACATATAGGTAGTGCTAAAGTGACTACAAATACACCATCAAAAAAATCCTAATTAAGCTGTCAATGTTGCAGATTATGGTAGCCCTCCCTGGTCTAACTAGGCTCATGCTAGCAAACTAACGTGAACTATCTAACATTAAGCAACACATGCCAGCTAACTAAAAATATTAAAGTTACTTTGTAGTTAGTGTTTTCTAGCTAACGTTGGAATAAAGTTGTTTGTACGTTACAGTACGTCTATAGCACGACAAGATAGCTAGAAGTCTATCTGCTAAAGCTAACGTTAGGTAGCTGTTTTCAAACACAAAGTCATTAGTTAGGCTGGTAACTAGCAACAAGAGGAATGGACAATATTAGTAACTAGCTACTTACAAATCCACTCAGATCCTGACATGCTGTAGTTTTCAACTGCCTAATTGTGTTAACTTGGCGTTAGTTGATGCTGTGAAAAAAGTTGATGAAAACCACAGTCAATAAGCAAATGGTAGCTAATCAGGGCAATCGATATTCGTCAGTCGAGACAAAAGCCCAAAATATTTAGGGAAAAAAACTTGAACCATCAACACACCATCTAAACGATTCTTCAGACACAAATGAACAGTTCCGTGTTTGCTGTATTGTTGTTTTTCAGTTTAGAATATCCCAAGGTTAACTGCCTATCTCGCTAACCAACTCCAGTCGGCCCAGCTTCAATTAACTTTACAACCATTTTGGCTTTCCTTCTTTTTAGAAAGCGTTCGAATACCCGTACTATTTGTAACGTAATTTGAGTATGTAGTATGGTTATTTTTCAAAGAATGGATAGGGTTAGTATGTCAAAAGTTCCCGGATGGCATACTACGTTCGCTAAATTACAAAGAAAACACACAGAGGAAACTATTTCCGTACTTCTAGGGCCCACAATGCAATTCTTCAGGAAATGGACGTGGCTTCGCAACATTTTCAGATTTGAAGAAAATGGCGTTAAATATGCAGCCGAAGTCCGACGATAGCGGATACAAATTAATTGCCTTAACTATGACAAATGTTAAGAAAATGTTGAGCAAAGTATTAAAGTAATGCATCTTCAAATGATTTACACTACACGTTATATTGGCAACGCTATCCTTACGAATCACATTGCATATCATTACAGCATAGGTACTACCGGTATGTTGGCTACTAATAAATTGAGCTTTCCATTATATCAACTAAAATATATATATATATATATATATATATATATATATATATATATATATATATATATATATATATATATATATATTTAACTAGGCAAGTCAGTTAAGAACAAAATCTTAATTTCAATGACGGCCTAGGAACAGTGGGTTAACTGCTTTGTTAAGGGGCAGAACAACAGATTTTTCCTTTGTCAGCTCAGGGATTCGATCTTGCCACCTTTCAGTTACTAGTCCAATGCTCCAACCACCAGGCTACCTATCTAACTATGCAACGTTTATTGACTTGATTATTCACGTCATTCATAGCTAAGTGGTATCATCGTTTTGCTTTCACAATGGACATAAATTCACTCTGGCTACCTACTCCGATTTTAGAGCACTCTCGTCTGTGTGCTAGAGTGCAGAATAATTGAGGAATTCACAAACGCTCAACACCTGTTTAATGGCGGGTGTCAGTAAACGTCGGCAAAAAAAGCATCATTAAATTGTTGCCAGTAGCACAATTACCAAAGCTCTGGATAACATGAAAACAGTCTAATCAGCTCTGCTATGGCGAGTGAAATGGTCAGAATGAGGTGTTTTCTCATTTGTGTCAAATAGCTAGCCAGTTAGCTTGTTTGCTTGACTGCAGTGCCATTGTGATGGTCAGAACCCTACCCTTCTGCCAGTGTGCGCTCTGAACACTCAGAGAGGGAAAACATTCAGAATTTACGAACTGACAATCTGAAAATGCTCTGAATTTAAAAGCACACTGGCATTCCAGATTGAATTTAAGAACACAAAAATGTCTTGGTAGCAAGAGGTTGCATATCAACTGAATCAACTTCCGGTAGACAGATGTAACACTAGTATGCTCAGCTGAAAGGATACCGTTCGTTTACAGAATACTAAAATGAACTAATATTATATGATATATATATATATATATATATATATATATATATATATAATATATATAATATGTAGTATGGGTATTCGAACACAGCTCCCGTTTGAATTTCCCGCCGGCTAGACGTTGTGTTGCGGACTGCACATTTTGGTAACAAAAAAAACAAGTATGTAGCTGAGTCACAAATATTTCACCGGATGTATAAATTTGCACTACCAAATCCACTGACCGGCAGTGGGAGAAGATCGAAAGAGATGTATTTTGTCATTCAGACAGTTTTCTCATCGATTAAGCATTTGATCACAATACCGTTTTTTGTTCCCAAAACTAGAATTTGCTATGATTGTCCAAGTTCTATAGACTTTACCCTTTGCCAAAGTTGTAAAAAATCGCAATTATTAAAAGGAGTGCAAAGGCAAATTGAGTTATTGCACACGCGCACTAGGATCTCGCTAGCTCGTGCTTGGCTCTGCCCACCTCCTGGCATGTTCTACCCAGTATGACTCATTTGTTCTAGTTGGAAAACGACAGACTTTGGTCTATCTTAATTTATTCATAAAAATCTTCGTCTGAGTCTGGTACTGGACTCGATGCAGAGGGTGTGTCAAAAGGGCTCTGCTATAGGTTAGACGCTCTTGATTGAAACCTATTTGTCTATGCCATTAAACGTTTTCCCATTGGTCAATTCCAGACCGTTCTCTACCTGATGTTCCGGAGACTACTGACAGCTGGTTGTTTTGTGCTAATATACTGAACAAAAATATAAATACAACATGTAAAGTGTTGGTTTCATGAGCTGAAATAGAAGATCCCAGAAATTGTCCATATGCCCCAAAAACCTTATTTCTCTCTAATTTTGTGCACAAATGTGTTTACATCCCTGTTCGTGAGCAGTTTTCCTTTACCAAGATAATCCATCCACCTGACAGGTGTGGCATATCAAGAAGCTGATTTAACAGGATTATCACTACACAGGTGCACCTTGTGCTGTGGATAACAAAAGGCCACTCTAAAATCTGCAGTTTTGTCATACAACACAATGCCACAAATGTCTACATTTTTGAGGGAGCGTGTAATTGGCATGCTGGCTGCAGGAATGTCCACCAGAGCTGTTTCCAGATAATTGAATGTTAATTTCTCTACCAAAAGTCACCTCCAACGTCGTTTTAGAGAATTTGGCAGTACGTCCAACCGGTCTCACAACCGCAGACCACATATAACCACGCCTCTCCAGGACCTCCACATCTGGCTTCTTCACCTGCAGGATCGTCTGAGGGGGAGTGGATGGGGTGCTGAGGAGAATTTCTGACTTGTAATAAAGCACTTTTGTGGGGAAAAACTAATTCTGAATATCTGGGCCTGGTTCCCCAGTGGGTGGGCCTGGCTCCAAAGTGGTTAATTAAGCCTATGCCCTCCCAGACCAACCAATGGCTGAGCCCTTGCCCAGTCATGTGAAATCCATAAATCAGGGCCTAATGAATTTATTTATATTGACTGATTTCCTCATATGAACTGTAACTCTGTAACTGGAATTGAGTTCAAGAAACACACATCTCAACATCAACTGTTCAGAGGAGACTGCGTTAATCGGGCCTTCATGGTCACATTGCTTCAAATAAACCACTATTAAAGGACACCAATAAGAGGTAGAGACTTGCTTGGACCAAGAAACATGAGGAATGGACATTAGACCAGTGTAAATCTGTCCTTTCGTCTGATGAGTCCAAATTTGAGATTTTTTGTTCCAACAGCCGTGTCTTTGTGAGATGCAGAGTAGGTAAACAGATGATCTTGTGTGGTTCCCACCATGAAGCATGAATAAGGAAGTGTGATGGTGCTTTGCTGGTGACACTGTCAGTGATTTATTTAGAATTCAAGGCACAGTTAACCAGCATGGCTACCACAGCATTCTGCAGCGATATGCCATCCCATCTGGGTTTTGCTTAGTGGGACTATTATTTGTTTTTCAACAGGACAATAACCCAACACACCTCCAGGCTGTGTAAGGGCTATTTGACCAAGAAGGAGAGTGATGGAGTGCTGCATTACATGACCTGGCCTCCACAATCCCCCGACCTCAACCCAATTGAGATGGTTTGGGACATGTTTTATTTCATAGTTTTGATGTCTTAAAAATTAAGAAAAACCATAGGAGTATGTGTCCAAACTTTTGACTGGTACTGTATATATAGTAGTAGTACACCTGAATAATACGTAGGATAGAATAGTATATGGACAGCAACAGTTAAATAGGATAGGCCTTGACTAAAATACAGTCTATACATATGAAGTGGGTAAAACAGTATGTAAACATGATTGAACTTACCAGTATTCTATGTCTATGTAAATAGGCAGCAGCCTCTAAGGTGCAGGGTTGAGTAACCGGGTGGTAACCGGCTAGTGACATTGACTAAAGTTTAGGGCAGGGTACTGGTTGGAGGCCGGTCTGATGGCCTTGAGATAGATAGATGTTTTTCAGTCTCTCTCAGTCCCAGCTTTGATGCACCTGTACTGACATCGCCTTCTGAATTTATTCTGCCTCGCTGTTGTGCCTTCACCACACTGTCTGTGTGGGTGGGTCATTTAAGATTTCAGTGATGTGTACACCAAGGAACTTGAAGCTTTCCACCTAGTCCACTGCGGCCCTGTCAATGTGGATGGGGGCGTGCTCCCTCTGCTGTTTCCTGAAGTCCACGATCAGCTCATTTGTTTTGTTGACATTGAGGGAGAGGGTATTACCTCTGTAAGCCCATCATGCACATTCAGAGTTTAGCAGCACTCAGTCCACTCTTGTTATAGTGTCATGAAACATAGTCCCCCATCTGACTCCACACTGAAATAAAAATAACAACTAGCTAATTGCCAATGTCAGGCTGGGTATGTAGCTCTATGGCTGCATTTAGTCAGGCATCCCAATTCTGATATTTTTTCCACTGGTCATTTGACCTTATTTATTCTAGCCTATAGATGATCAAATGATTGACTTCATATATTTCAATAAAAAAATATACTTTTGCTTACCATAAAACATTTTGGAATGCTTATTGGTATTTTCAACAACAGTCTTCTGAAACCAGACAGTGGTCATGCTGGTTAAATGGCAGTTGGTGGACAGTGATGTTCAAACATTTTTTATTATAGAACCTTAAGGATTTAACCTTTTTCTGAAAAGGGGTCTTTCATTTTTTACCAAATAACCAAAAGGTTCTATATAGAACTCTAAATAACCTTTTTTTTCCTAAGAGTGTGGTTCAAGCCCAGTCAGAGGCAAGTTGATGGAGGAAGTGAAACAGGTAATGTAGCACAGTGACGCCGGTTACATTAACCAATTATTTTACCTTGTCTGAAGCAAATCTACAGTCCAACTGTAGATTTGTACAACAGATTCTGACCCAAGTATCTGGGTTAGACACATATCAGATGAAATGTTAAATAGTAAATAACAGAATATAATTGTTTTTATATTGAGTGGAGTATTTATTTAGATGTCCTGCAGGAAGCTGAGCGATCACAAGACATTTGAACATATGGCTGTAGTCAGTTTCGAATCACAGGATTGACTATAAAATTCAGATAAGTACTGTATTCGATGCTTACCCACTGGCGACACACTGGTTGAATCAACGTTGTTTCCACGTCATTTCAATGAAATTACGTTGAACCCATGTGGATTAGACGTCTGTGCCCAGTGGGTATCTTTTCCATTCATTTGGAGTTGTGGAATAGCTTATATTTTCCATTAATTTGGATAACCAATATCAATAAAACAATAATCATCAACAGAGTAATGTTTTTATTTTCAATACATTTCAAAGTAATAAACATTTCATTAATATTCACAGTGACTCAACTCAAGACAACAAAAACAAAGCAACAAAAATATATAATGGCAAATTCAAACCAGTAAATTCATACTTCGGCGAAGAAACAAATGGAAACAGACAAACAAACAAATTAGATTGAAAGAAACACATTTTAAACTGCTTTAAACATAAGCTTTTGAACTCCCAGACTCTGACACATGTGGTGCCCTATAGATCTGTTGTCCACCGCTTGTTTTGGAGTAGTTGTATGAATATCCCCTGTAAGACAAGTAGGGTACAATAGATTGGACAATGATTTCTTTGACTAGCTCATGTAACAGATGGGAAATCGCTAGCTAACTAGTGTTGGCTAGCCCATCACCTGCCTGGAGACCTGCGATAGTGTTGTCCTCACTTTTTCCAACCAAGACCATGGTTTTGGTAGGATAATGGTTAGCTTGCCAATAACTTTGGGAGTAGGAAGTGTCTTTGTTTGCATCCCAAATGGACCAGAGCCCTATAGTGCACTATATAGGGATTAGGGTGCAATTTGGGACTTAACTTTGTGGATGCAATTACTCACCCTGTGGTGGGTCCTGATGGACCCCTCTTACAGGAACAACAGAGCATGACACCACCTAGAATGGCCAAACAGGCAGCTCCCCAACCCATGTATAGACCTGCACCCAGTTCAAACCTAATGGACAGAGAATTAATCAATTTTACCTGTGTGTGTGTGTGTGTCTGTGTGTGTGTGTGTGTACACAAATCAGGATGATTCCTTCAATAAAAGGTTTTTATGAAAATTGTTTTAATTGATTGGTTGAGTGACGTGACGTGACCGGAAAAAACTCCTGGCCCTAATTTGGACGGCAATTTGCAGGCAGTACTTTCAGCTTTTGGGATGTGTATTCACCTTACTCCTGCAAAGAATGGATCATGGAACTCCTGCACCACCCGTGCAGCGTACCATGACACAGCAGTCAAGGTGGAAAGACCTGCAGGAGAGGCAGATTGAGATGGTTGATAAACAGCAGAAGAAAGAGAGATGCAGAGTGGGGCGGGGGGGGGGGGGGGAGAGAAGAAGCGAGAGAGAGAGATTGGTACTAAGATTAGAGGAGAACTGAATAAAGATGATGATGCTGGCAGTTGAGAGTTGGTTGGGAGTTCACCTGATAAGATGAACAAGCTTCCGCCTGTCAGAGCGATTTTGCCCTTGGCCTGTTCAGAAGTGCTGCCGATCTTTGTGCATTTCAGCCCCAGCACTGACACAATGATGGACGCTAGACCCAGGAGCAGAGCGATGATCATCAGGGCTCGACATGCCTGTATGTAGCCTGAACACAGGAAGCGACAGAGTTCCAGTCAACAACAGACATTAGATCGATAGAGAGCCTGAGTAGACTGAGACTTGGGAGGGAAATGTGCTCAACTCTATCCTCTTGCATGTCTAACAACACACACACGCACTGAAGAAGGCATAGCAGAAATGTTTGCAGGGTGTACTAGTGGGACATGTTGCCTAAAGAAAATAAACAGACTTCAATTGCTGCTATCAAGCGAGTGCTGGTGGCCTTTTTTAATTGTTAGACACTGCTAAAGCCTGATATCAACTTCCTGTATGTCACCTACAGAACACACAAATGGAGGCTTCAACTCTGATGTAGGATGTGTCTAAAAGACATAACTGTACCAATACATGGATCATTCATGTTTGCTGAAGAGACACTCAATTGAAAATATGAAGACATTGTGTTCCTCTTATTCTTAAAACGTTTGGCAACATCAGGAATCTAACAAAACTGACTATTTAAGGTTGTTGTACGTAATTGATTGACCTTTACACAGAAAAATTGCATCACATAACAATAACCATTTGAGTTGGCCAGTGACATAGAGAAGCAGGAAACATTTCCCTTTAGAGTTCCCTTTGACCAGGGATGTCAATCTAATTTGCCGTTATTGTTTGGAGACAGGTTTTGGAGATGATCTATTAGTCCAGTTTGGGAGTAGTAGTCAGTCCAGTACCTACCAGGCAGAGCGAGCATAGACTCAAAGTCTTTGCAGTTCCTAATGCCGGCGCTGTTCTCGGCACATGAATGAAATAGATTCTGGAACTGGCGTGTGGATATGATGACACTGCCAGACACCGAGGACAGCTTCCAGTAGTCATTGGCTAGTGAGGAGCCGGTGAGCAGCCAGCTTGCCACGCACAACAAAAACCCAGTTAGTTCCACTGCCGTCGACATGATCACCCAGAGCACACACACACAGGTGTGAGAAAAGGCTTCTAAACTTGAGGTTGAAACCCTTAGACACACAGAATGATTGAAAATGGCCTCACGAGATATGCAAGTTGTTGTATGTCCTTGATCGGTCTCCAATGTGCTGGGTGTCTGTTGTCTTGTCTCAAATGTAGAGAACTTTAGTCTATGCACAGGGGTTGTAAATCAATAGGAGGCGTGTAAAAACCATAGAGGCTTCACCTATAAGGTGACGGTGACCAGGGTTTAGAGCTTAGGTGTGGTCTAAGGAGATAAACAATATGACAGATTGGTTCATCGAAATTGGTTTAGACTGGTTCATCGAAAGCGATGACACCCATCCTGACCCACTGTTTGACTTTCTCAACTATTAAATCAGGAGTTTCACATAGATACAGTACCTGCCATTGGTGTTTGCCATTGGTGTCTCCTTAGAATATTCAGGTTAGACAATACTCTTTTAATATCTCTCTCTGTAACAATGAAAGCACTCCGACCTTTGGTGGTGAGGCGACTATGGTTCTGACTACAGTTCTTCACTCTTATGAATGTGTGGTTATCTAGGAGTCTGTTGCAGTGTAATAGAGGCACACCCACCCACACACACTCTAAATAATGCCACTTTAATAATGTCTACATATCTTACATTACTCATATCACATGTATATACTGTATTGAGAACCAATCACTGGCCACTTTAAATAATGCCACTTTAGTCATGTTTACATATCTTACAATACTCATTTCACATATATATACTGTTTTTTATATCATCTACTGCACCTTGCCTATGGCCATCGCTCATCCATATATTTATATGTACATATTCTCATTCACCCCTTTAGATTTGTGTGTATTAGGTAGTTGTTGGGGAATTGTTAGATTACTTGTTAAATTTGTGTGTATTAGGTAGTTGTTGGGAATTGTTAGATTATTTGTTAGATATTACTGCACTGTTGGAACTAGAAGTACAAGCATCTCGCTACACTCTCATTAAAATCTGCTAACCATGTGTACGTGACCAATAAAATTTGATTTGATTTGACACACACACAATGAAAGGAAACCAAGGTCAGTGTGACTGTCAATGATTGACCGAGTGATGATGCAATGATACTTGTGCGATTTACAACCCCTATTACCTTCATGGCCTGAAACTAAGACCATATGGCCTACATACCTCAGTGTGGTGGTCGGCAGTTGAAAGTGACAGTCATGTAGGAAAGGAAGTAAAAAATACTACCGTACTACGTTGTCAATATGAGAACAGCTTCAAAAAGTCCTGCTTAAGACTTTGGCTGTCCTAATATGGACACTGTACTACAGGCCTACTATAATTGATTTCACATATACTCTATGTCAGTCTGATCCACACAATACTTTTGTTATATAAATTCTTCTTTAGATCTTTGCTCAGTTTCTTAATGAATTTGTGTTGTATGGACAATTATCAAAGCAGCACAGTCACTTTAGACAAGGGTAAAACTACATCGAGTATTTTAATCAGCAGCCGATATCTAACTGCTGGGTCAATCTTGGCTGGAATTTAATCGAAAACCACCATTGCAATGTTTACACAGTGCTTTTGCCCACAAACTACTGTCCGTGCATACATACTACTCATTTTGGAACAACATTTTGGAAGGCATCTACCAGGGAAGGAAGTATGTTTATGTGACAACCGAAGAAGATTTTTACAACATTCAAAGATTTGTATTTGATCAAAGAAAAATAAATCCTGGCGGGGCAATCTGTAATCAAATTATTTACTTTTAAATTAATAACATAAACCCATAGATTTTTTGAAGACTAAAAATTATGAAAGCCTCATGAGCTTAGTTCAACTGTCGTACTCCATCAAAACCCAAAATGTTTTTTTTTTTTAATTTTTAAACAATGTAATTGCAAACAAAGACTATATAGCCTCAAAACATGGTTAAAACTATAGTTTGGATGGTCCGTCCCTGAATCCATAGCTCTGTCTTTGAATTTGAAAGTGGTTACATTTCTCTAACACCATTCCTCAGCTGTTTACCAATACCATTTTGTTGTTTAAACTACATATTGCCCCTTTAATACTGCATGTGAGTATTGCACTGAGCCCTGCATGTCTCTCACCTGGTAGCCCCAGTACAGTCTTGTACCTCTGGCATTGCACAGAGCCCAGGGACGTGGCTGCGCAGGTCATCCACAGGCCCTCGAACTGCCAGTTGTTGGTTGTGACAGCCCCAGAATGGCTGCGTACCCTCCAGGAATGGGAACTAGTGCAGCTGTTCTCCAGACACCAGCCAATCACCCCTAAAGACAGACCCAGGATCTGGAAGGCTAAAAGCATGGTGGTCCGTCCTGATGGCTGATTTACTGGGAAGAGAGAAGGCACAACAAACTATTTTTGTTATGTATTAGTTATGAACCTACACTGTAGTGTTAACTATATTCCAGTAGGCAAAACTGGTTGCACTGTCTTCAATATGATATATTGTATGTCACCATGGTCAGGTTGTATGATAGTTGTATAAGGGCGTTTTGTTAATTTGGATAGGCTCATCAGTTATTTTATCTGGGCAGGCAAATCATCTAGGATACGTAGAGCAATACTTCAAAGGAGAAGACAAAATGGAGGATTGGCACTTCCAAATTTACTGCTTTACTATTGGGCAGCCATTTTTCAAAACATTATGATCTGGTGTAATGATCTAGGTACCAACAGGTGCTCAATAGAGGCACACTCCTGCCAATAATCCTCCCTTTCTGCTCTTGCTTGTGCCCCACTGTCCCTGTGTCCTTTAAAGTATACGGGAAACCCCATTGTGCACTCTATATTGAAGATCTGGAGACAATTTCGTCAACATTTTAGACTTCTGCCCCTTCTCTTCTAAGCCCTATCTGTATCAACCACCTATTTGTACCCTCCAAACACCACAAGGTGTTTGTTTTGTGGCGTGAGAGAGGTTTGGTTTGTTTCGAAGATGTATTTTGGATGGGAAGTTTGTCATTTTTAATGATCTCGTAGCTAAATCTAATCTTGCTCATTCTAATCTTTTCCGCTATTTTCAAACCCGTAACTTTGTTCGCTCTCATTTTCCTACCTTTCCTCAAATACCTCCCAAGACGTTGCTAGAGGAGATTTTGTCCCTCCCGTGGAATCGGCAAGGTCTGATTTCTAGATTATATGACATTATGCTGTCCTCTGAACCCTCTCAAATAAACAAAATCATGACAGACTGGGGTAGTGAACTTGAACATGACCTTGCAGATGACTGGTGGGAGGAGGCTCTTCTTAGGCTTAACTCCACATCCTCATGTGCTCGGTTAAGTTTCATTCAGTTCAAAGTCTTGCACAGAATTCACTACATCAATAAAAAACTGAGTAAACTCCTCCCAGACACGAATGACAAGTAATAGATGTTCATTCACTCCTGCAGACTACACCCATATGTTTTATTTGTCTTCTAAGCTGTCTGAGTATTGGTCATCCTTTTTTAATACTCTCTCGAAAATTCTAGATATTGACCTGCAGCCTCGTCCTCTAATAGCTATATTTGGAGTTCCATCTTTGTTGCATAGTCTCACTAAAAGTAAAGCGGACGTTGTAGTGTTTGCCTCCCTTATAGCCCTCCAGCAGATCTTGCTTAACTGGGAATCCTTCAAACCTCCCACTGCATCATCTCGGTTGAAAGATCTGTCTTTTCTACACGTAGAAAAAATTATATACACTGAGAGGATGTACTGATAACTGTTTCTTGAGATGGCAGCCTTTAATTTCCTTTTTTGAACAGTTGCTTTCTATTGATCAGGAGTAAGTATTTTGGCTAACGGGATACGGGAGGGTGTGGGTAGGAAGGGATAGTATGTTGTGATATTTTTTATTTTTGTATATGTGTACTTGTGTATATTTCTATATTATTATTTCCAATCGTACATTTATTTTATTTTTGTATGTATGCTGCTTTTGTTGTTAAAGCGAGGGAGATGTTTCAATAAGTATGGTGGGATAAAAGGATGTATCTGTTCAATTTGTAATTTGTATTTCTTTATGTTCTATAAAAATATATTTAAAAAAAAAGGGTAAGTATTTTTCTGGTCGCTAAACCACGTTATCTGAACCACCAACATACAGTGACTTCAGAAAATATTTATAACCCTTGATTTACAGCCTGAATTCAAAATGGACTAAATATATATTTTTTCTCACCCATCTACACACTATACCCCATAATGATAAAGTTAAAATATGTTTTAAATTCTTTTAGCAAATTTATTGAAAATGAAATACAGAAATATTAAATATTCATAAGTATTCACACCCCTTTTAATACTTTGCAGAAGCACCTTTGATGGTGATTACAGCTTTGAGTCGTCCCTGTATCGGCTTTGTACATTTGGATTTGTACATTTGGGGATTTTCTCTCATTCTTCCTTGCAGATTTTCTGGGGAGTGGGGGTGAACAATTACATTCAAGTCTTTCCACAGATTTTCAATGGGATTCAAGTATGGGCTTTGACTGGGCCACTCAAGAACTTTCACAGTATTGTTTGGAAGCCATTCCAGCATTGATTTTGCTGTATGCTTGAGGTCATTGTCCTGTTGGAACGTAAACCTTGCCCCTCAGGCTAAGGTCGTTTGCACTCTGAAGCAGGTTCTCATCAAGGATTTTCCTGTATTTGGCCCCATTCATTATTCCCATCTATCCTTACCAGTCTCCCAATCCCTGCTGGTGAAAAGCATCCCCATAGCATGATGCTGCCACCACCATGAGATGGTGTTAGAGATGGTGTTAGACAAGTGATGAGCTGTGCCTAGTTTTCTCCAGACATAGTGCTTTGTCTCATCTTTTGCCTTATGATCTCAGTCTTTCACAGGCATTTTTGCAGACTCCAGGCGAGCGGTCTTGTGCCTTTTTCGGAGGAGTAGCTTCCATCTGGCCACTCTTCCATAAAGCCCAGATTGGCGAAGTGCTGTAGAGACTGTTGTCCTTCTGGCAGGTTCTCCCATCCCAGCCAAGGAACTCTGTAGAGTGGTCATTGGGTTCTTGGTCACCTCCCTAACCAAGGTCCTTCTTGCCCAGCTCTAGGCAGAGTCCATATTTTTCCCATTTCCCAATGATGGAGACCACTGTGCTCTTGGAAACACTAGAAATTGTTTTACACCCGTCCCCAGATATACAGGTCAAGTCGGAAGTTTACATACACCTTGGCCAAATACATTTAAACTCAGTTTTTCACAATTCCTGACATTTAATCCTAGTAAAAATTCCCTGTCTTAGGTCAATTAGGATCACCACTTTAATTTAAGAATGTGAAATGTCAGAATAATAGTAGAGCGAATTAATTATTTCAGCTTTTATTTCTTTTATCACATTCCCAGTGGGTCAGAAGTTTACATACACTCAATTAGTATTTGGTAGCATTGTCTTTAAATTGTTTAACTTGGGTCAAATGTTTCGGGTAGCCTTCCACAACCTTCCTGCAATAAGTTGGGTGAATTTTGGCTGACAGAGCTGGTGTAACTGAGTCAGGTTTGTAGGCCTCCTTGCTCTCACACATGCTTTTCAGTTCTGCCCACAAATTCTCTATAGGTTTGAGGTCAGGGCTTTGGGGTGGCCACTCCTTGACTATGTTGTCATCAAACCATTTTCTCACAACTTTGGAAGTATGGGTCATTGTCCATTTGCGACCAAGCTTTAACTGATGTCTTGAGATGTTGCTTCAATATATACACATCATTTTCCTGCCCCACGATGTCATCTATTTTGAGAAGTGCACCAGTCCCTCCTGCAGCAAAGCACCCCCACAACATGATGCTTCCATCCCCGTGCTTCATGGTTGGGATGGTGTTCTTCAGCTTGCAAGCATCCCCCTTTATCCTCCAAACATAACGATGGTCATTATTGACAAACAGTTCTATTTTTGTTTCATCAGACCAGAGGACATTTCTCCAAAAAGTACAATCTTTGTCCCCATGTCTGTCCCCATGTCTGGCTTTTTAATGGCAGTTTTGGAGTAGTGGCTTCTTCCTTGCTGGGCGGGCTTCCAGGTTATGTTGATATAAGACTTGTTTTACTGTGGATATAGATACTTTTGTACCTGTTTCTTCCAGCATCTTCACAAGGTCCTTTGCTGTTGTTCAGGGATTGCACTTTTCACACCAAAGTACGTTAATCTCTAGGAGACAGAACATGTCTCCTTCCTGAGCGGTATGACAGCTGCGTGGTCCCATGGTGTTTATACTTGAGTACTATTGTTTGTACAGACAAACATGGTACCTTCAGGCATTTGGAAATTGCTCCCAAGGATGAACCAGACTTGTGGAGGTCCCCAAATTTTTTTCCTGAGGTCTTGGCCGATTTCTTTTGATTTTCCCATGATGTCAAACAAAGAGGCACTGAGTTTGAAGGTAGACCTTGAAATACATCCACAAGTACACCTCCAATTGACTCAAATGATGTCAATTCGCCTATCAGAAGCTTCCATTACATTTTCTGGAATGTTCCAAGCTGTTTAAAGGCACAGTTAACTTAGTGTATGTAAACTTCTGACCCACTGGAATTGTGATACAGTGAATTATAAGTGGAATAATCAGTCTGTAAACAATTGTTGCAAAAATGACTTGTGTCATACACAAAGTAGATGTCATATCCGACTTGCCAAAACTATTGTTTGTTAACAAGAAATTTGTGGAGTGGTTGAAAAAACAAGTGTTAATGACTCCAACCTAAGTGTATGTAAACTTCTTACTTCAACTGTATTTTATGTCTCATCACAATTCTCTCTCGTAGATCTACAGCCAGTTCCTTGGGGTTCATGGAATAGTTCCTGCTCTGACATGCACTGTCAGAACTTATATAGACAGGTGTGTTTCTTTCTAAATCATGTCCAAACAATTGAATTGGCCACAGGTGGACTCCAAGTTGTAGTGACATCAAGTTCAATTTGGAGTGTCAATTCAAAGGGATGTGAATATTTATGTACGTTGGGATATTTTTGTATTTCATTTTCAATAAATTTGCTAAAAATTCCCAAAACATGTTTTCACTTTGTCATTATGGGATGTCGATGTGAGAGAAAAAACATTTAATCCATTTTGAATTCAGGCTGTAATACAACAAAATGTGGAATAAGTCAAGGGGTATGAATACTTTCTGAAGGCATGAAAAAGGCATCTTTACCTGGTTGTAACAGACGGTTGTAAACTGATCTGGTCCTCTCAACCAGAAAACCAGTTTACAACCACAAAAGCATGTAATGGGGACATGGTTCACCATTTTTCCCCAGCTGGGTAGTGTGAACCTATCAGTGCTTCAGGGGAAATATATTTGTAAGTCACAAACTAAATCTATCTTTAGTAAAGTGATCGAATGGAAGGAACATTGAAAGTTAGCACATCAAACAAAACAGTTCAATTCAAAATGTCCTATGCACCCTGGTCTAAAATAGTCTCCTATAAAGGGAACAGGGTGCTATTTGGGGAGCACATTTAAAGGAGAATCTCCTTCTGAGCAAAAGACAGCGGTGATAATTTGCTCAATACTGTTTTGACACTAACGGCAGCATAAACATTGGCCATTCTCATACTTGAAAAAATATATCACAAATGTGGAAAAGTGAGTCTAGAGGAAATGAGTATGTATAACATTGATCAATTTAAACTCAATTCATCTAAAATGTTTAGAGAAATCTAATAACAAGGAATTTAATTATTTGCTAAGACTATGTTACACCATCCCTTATAAACCAATCTCTCAAACAAAGAAATGGAAAAGTAAACCAATGTACCTACTGTTTCTGTGATGAGAATGACTTGAACTTTCGGTCTTTGTTGCTGTGTCTACTGTGCTGTTGAGTGGTATTTTGTATCCTCTATTGTTCGAGTCCAGTTTGTATTTCTATCCACTTGTTCTATTCAGGTGTTTAAAATCAGTTGTCTGTTTCCCTAGTTGGCTATGGAATAGGTAAGATGGAGGAAGAGAAAGTGAAGGGTATTTTTTTGGAACAGAGGATGTGGTCCCACTGAGGTGAGATTTGGGTATCGGGTGGATCAATGACCCTTCAAAACGATCTCCCACCATGAGCACACATGCTCACCTCTGCACGTGGCCTACTACTCTACCCCAGAGCTGCACTGTGGGTTTAATGGGTTACATCCCAAATGGCACCTCATTCCCTATATCTTGCACTACTTTGGTCCAAACCTCAAGAACCTTACGCACAAACACACTGAGAAGAAACACATCTAAAACTCACAGAGAAACTACTGTTCACTTTCTCAAACAGACAATTGCATTATACACCAGGGTCAATTCCCATTTAAACTTTGTCAAGTGAAGTGAAATTCACACAAAATAAAACTGCACCTTTTTAATTCTTGACTTTTGAATGAATTTAAATGGAATTGAACCAAACCCTGTGATTTGCAGTTAAGGGCACAATGATACAGAGTTACGGTCAAAATGACTAAGGGTGCATCCCAAATGGCAACCTATTCCCTATACACGTATAGTGCACTACTTTTGACCAGAGTCCTATGCACCCTGGTCTAAAATAGTCTCCTATAAAGGGAACAGGGTGCTATTTGGGGAGCACATTTAAAGGAGAATCTCCTTCTGAGCAAAAGACAGCGGTGATAATTAGCTAAATACTGTTTTGACACTAAGGGCAGCATAAACATTGGCCATTCTCATACTTGAAAAAATATATCACAAATGTGGAAAAGTGAGTCTAGAGTAAATGAGAGAAGACTTCCTCTCCTCATCTACAAACATTAACAGACAGTGTCTCTGGCTTTTTCCCCAATGACTGTTTGTGGACTTTGGTAATTTTCTTTTATGTTACATCAATATCCTAACCTACCAGCACCAAAACTACAGTGAATCCCAGATGACCATTTAAGCCAAAAATGCTTAAAAAGCTAAATTCAAATGCCTGTTTATGCCAAGTTCAGATTAATATGACATCATGAAACAACATCCTGCTTAAAAACCAAAAAGGCACATGACTTCTGATAAAGGCATGAGTGACTTCCTTCCTGTAACCAGATGACAACAGTGATTCAGCAGTACAAAGCCTGCCCAACTATCTGTAATTCCTGCTACTGAAAAGCTTTATGGCTTAGTTAATGGTTTACTGGTGGGTGAAGGACTGAAGAGGGAGCAAAGTCCATCACCTCTCTCAGTTTGATAGACATGCAGCACTTTTAAGGAAATAGTAAATAGAAATACAATCCTACCATGGTAAATACAGTACAAATGGACAGATCACAGAGCCATAGCCTAGAACACAAGACTCCTTTTTTAAATAAACATTTTATTTGATTCCAATAACAAAAATTAATCGAAAACAAATATTCCTGTGCATACACTGAATCTACAAAACATTAACTGCTCTTTCCATGACAGACTGACCAGGTGAAAGCCATGATCCCTTCATGTCACTTGTTAAATCCACTTCAAAATCAGTGTAGATGAAGGGGAGGAGGTTAAATAATAATTAAGCCTTGAAACAATTGACAAATGGATTGTGTATGTGAGCCATTCAGAATGTGAATGGGCAAGCAAACGATTTAAGTGCCTTTAAAAAGGGGTATGGTAGTAGGTGCCAGGCGCAATGTTTTGTGTCAAGAACTGCAATGCTGCTGGGTTTTTCACGCTGAACAGTTTCCCGTGTGTATCAAGAATGGTCCACCACCCAAAGGACATCCAGCCAACTTGACAACTGTGGGAAGCATTGGAGTCAACATGGGCCAGCATTCCTGTTACGCTTTCAACGCCTTGCAGAGTCCTATCCCAGACAAATTGAGACTGTTCTGAAGGGCAAAGGGTGGGGGAGGTTAATGGTTTGTATACTCAGTGTATTTAAGTCCATTATCTTCCATTTTCATAGCTGGATGAAATTATAAACAAGAGGTGCGAAAAACTATCATTTTACACACAAAAATAAAAACATTTGTGGTGTGCAGGGGTTAGAGAATAATGAGTCGACTGTAGACATGTGTATCATATAAAAAAATGCAGATGTGACATTATTGGTTGACGCTGTACAGTGCATTCGTAAAGTATTCAGACCCTTTCCCACATTGTTACAGCCTTATCCTAAAATTGATTAAATAATCCCCCCCAATCAAGCCACACACAATACCCCATTAAAAAAAAAAAAAAACCAGGCCAAGACATTTTTGCAAATGGATTACAACAACAACAAAAAAAACAGTGCCTTGCGAAAGTATTCGGCCCCCTTGAACTTTGCGACCTTTTGCCACATTTCAGGCTTCAAACAAAAATATAAAACTGTATTTTTTTGTGAAGAATCAACAACAAGTGGGACACAATCATGAAGTGGAACGACATTTATTGGATATTTCAAACTTTTTTAACAAATCAAAAACTGAAAAATTGGGCGTGCAAAATTATTCAGCCCCTTTACTTTCAGTGCAGCAAACTCTCTCCAGAAGTTCAGTGAGGATCTCTGAATGATCCAATGTTGACCTAAATGACTAATGATGATAAATACAATCCACCTGTGTGTAATCAAGTCTCCGTATAAATGCACCTGCACTGTGATAGTCTCAGAGGTCCGTCAAAAGCGCAGAGAGCATCATGAAGAACAAGGAACACACCAGGCAGGTCCGAGATACTGTTGTGAAGAAGTTTAAAGCCGGATTTGGATACAAAAATATTTCCCAAGCTTTAAACATCCCAAGGAGCACTGTGCAAGCGATAATATTGAAATGGAAGGAGTATCAGACCACTGCAAATCTACCAAGACCTGGCCGTCCCTCTAAACTTTCAGCTCATACAAGGAGAATACTGATCAGAGATGCAGCCAAGAGGCCCATGATCACTCTGGATGAACTGCAGAGATCTACAGCTGAGGTGGGAGACTCTGTCCATAGGACAACAATCAGTCGTATATTGCACAAATCTGGCCTTTATGGAAGAGTGGCAAGAAGAAAGCCATTTCTTAAAGATATCCATAAAAAGTGTCGGTTAAAGTTTGCCCCAAGCCACCTGGGAGACACACCAAACTTGGAAGAAGGTGCTCTGGTCAGATGAAACCAAAATTGAACTTTTTGGCAACAATGCAAAACGTTATGTTTGGCGTAAAAGCAACACACCATCCCCACTGTCAAACATGGTGGTGGCAGCATCATGGTTTGGGCCTGCTTTTCTTCAGCAGGGACAGGGAAGATGGTTAAAATTGATGGGAAGATGGATGGAGCCAAATACAGGACCATTCTGGAAGAAAACCTGATGGAGTCTGCAAAAGACCTGAGACTGGGACGGAGATGTGTCTTCCAACAAGACAATGATCCAAAACATAAATCAACATCTACAATGGAATGGTTCAAAAATAAACATATCCAGGTGTTAGAATGGCCAAGTCAAAGTCCAGACCTGAATCCAATCAAGAATCTGTGGAAAGAACTGAAAACTGCTGTTCACAAATGCTCTCCATCCAACCTCACTGAGCTCGAGCTGTTTTGCAAGGAGGAATGGGAAAAAATGTCAGTCTCTCGATGTGCAAAACTGATAGAGACATACCCCAAGCGACTTACAGCTGTAATCGCAGCAAAAGGTGGCGCTACAAAGTATTAACTTAAGGGGGCTGAATAATTTCACGCCCAATTTCAGTTTTTGATTTGTTAAAAAAGTTTGAAATATCCAATAAATGTCGTTCCACTTCATGATTGTGTCCCACTTGTTGATTCTTCACAAAAAAAATACAGTTTTATATATTTATGTTTGAAGCCTGAAATGTGGCAAAAGGTCGCAAAGTTCAAGGGGGCCGAATACTTTCGCAAGGCACTGTATATATAAAAAAATGCCATATTTACATAAGTATTCAGACCCTTTGCTATGAAACTCAATTTAACTCGGGTGCATCCGGTTTCCATTGATCATCCTTGAGATGTTTCTACAACTTGATTGGAGGCCACCTGTGGTAAATTCAATTGATTGGGAATGGAACACCTGTCTATAAAAAAAAAAAGTCCCACAGTTGAGAGTGCATGTCAAAGGAAAAACCAAGCCATAAGTTCAAAGGAATTGTCCGTAGAGCGCCGAGATAGGATTGTGTTGAGTCTCAGATCTAGGGAAGGGTACCAGAACAATTCTGCGGCATTGAAGGTCCCCAATAACAGTGTCCTCCATCATTCTTAAGTGGAAGAAATTTGGAACCACGAAGACTCTTCTTAGAGCTTGCCACCCGGCCAAACTGAGCAATCGGGGGAGAAGGGCCTTTGTCAGGGAGGTGACCAAGAACCTGATTGGAGCTCTGTCAGAGCTCCTCTGTGGAGGAGGGAGAGACAACCATCTCTAGAGCATTCCACCAATCAGGCCTTTATGGTAGTGTGGTCAGATGGAAGCCACTCCTCAGTAAAAGGCACACGATAGCCTGCTTGGAGTTTGCCAAAAGAAACCTAAATTACTCTCAGAACATGAGAAACAAGATCCTCTGGTCTGATGAAACCAAGATAGAACTATTTGGCCTTGCCAGGTTTCCTCCAGATGTGACACCTGAAGCATTGTGGGTTGACAGCATCATGCTGTGGTGATGTTTTTCAGCGGCAGGGACTAGGAGACTAGTCATGATCAAGGGAAAGATGAACTGAGCAAAGTACAGTGAGATCCTTGATGAAAACCTGCTCCAGAGTGCTCAGGACCTCAGACTGGGGGGCGAAGGTTCACTTTCCATCGGGACAACGACCCTAAGCACACAGCCAAGAAAACACATGAGTGGCTTCGGGACAAGTCTCTGAATGTCCTTGAGTGGCCCAGCCAGAGCCCGGACTTGAACCTGATCGAACAACTCTGGAAAGAACTGAAAATAGATGTGCAGTAATGCTCCCCATTAACTCTGACAGAGCTTGAGAGGATGTGCAGAGAACAGGAAATACAACTCCCCAAATACAGGTGTGCCAAGCATCTAACGTTATACCCAAGTAGAATCGAGGCTATAATCACTGCCAAAGCTGCTTCAACAAAGTACTGAGTAAAGGGACTGAATACTTATGTAAATGTGATATATATTTTTTTAAATAATATATTTGCATGAAAATAAACAACCTTTTTGCTTTGTCATTATGCCGTATTGTAGATTGATGAGGGAAAAAAAACAATTTAATCAATTTTAGAATAAGGCTGCGTGATGGCATGGTTTTTGTATCTTAGGGTGTTAGGGTCCTCCACCTCAGCATTTGGGGAGATAATGGTGACCTGTAGGCTCCCGTGACCGTCTTCACCTATAATCATTATGATCTAAAAGGCTAAACTACTCCTAGATCAACACTTTGTGAATACAGGCCATAGTGTAACTCTTCTCTCAAAAACACACAAAATCCCTGCATTATTATGTAGTGTGTGTGTTTGAGAGAGAAAGCGAGAGAGCACTGAAATGCAAATTGCATTTTTATGAGTGAGTGAGAGACAAACATAGAGCTTTGGGTTCTGGGTTCACTGGGTTCACTGGGTTCAAGTCCGGGCTCTGGCTGGGCAACTCAAAAGACATTCAGAGACTGGTCCCAAAGCCATCCTGCGTTGTCTTGGCTGTGTGCTTAGTCATTGTCCTGATGGAAGGTGAACCTTTGCCCGTCGGAGGTCCTGAGCATGTTTTCATCAAGGATCTCTCTGTACTTTGTTCCGTTTATCTTTCCCTCGATCCTAACTAGTCTCCTAGTCCCTGCCGCTGAAAAACATCCCCACAGCATGATGCTGCCACCACCACCATGCTTCACCGTAGGAATTGTGCCATGTTTCCTCCATATTTGAATCGTGGCATTCAGGACAAAGATTTAAATCTTGTTTTCATCAGACCAGAGAATCTTGTTTCTCATGGTTTGAGTCCTTTAGGTGCCTTTTGGCAAACTCCAAGCGGGCTGTCATGTGCCTTTTGCTGACGAGTGGCTTCCGTCTGGCCACTCTACCATAAAGGCCATATTGGTGGAATGCGGCAGAGATGGTTGTCCTTCTGGAAGGTTCTCCCATCACCACAGAGGAACTCTGTAGCTCTGTCATAGTGACCATCGGGTTCTTGGTCACCTCCCTGAACAAGGCTCTTCTCCCCCAATTGCTCAGTTTGACTGGGCGGCAGCTCTGGGAAGAGTCTGGGGGTTCCAAACTTATTCCATTAAATAATGATGGAGGCCACTATGTTCTTGGGGACGTTTAATGCTGAAGAAATGTTTAGTACCCTTCCCAGATCTGTGCCTTGACACAATCCTGTCTCGGAGCTCTAGGGTCAATTCCGTCGACCTCATGGCTTGGTTTCTGCTCTGACATGCACTCTCAACTGTGGTACCTTATATAGACAGGTGTGTGCCTTTCCAAATCATGTCCATTCAATTGAATATACCACAGGTGGGCTCCAATCAAGGATGATCAATGGAAACAGGAATGGATCAATGGAAACAGTAATGGATCAATGGATTTAAAACATTTTTTTTAAATAACCTGTTTTCACTTTGACATTATGGGGTATTGTGTGTAGATGGATTAAATAAAATGTTTACTCGATTCTAAAATAAGGCTGTAACAAAATGTGGAAAATTTCAATGGGTCTGAAAACCTTCTAAATGCACTGTATATAGGAAGAGAGGTAGAATGGACAGAGCTCAAACGAGACTAAAATAATAGATCTTAATTCATACATTTTCAGCTGTCGAAGTACCCGACCCAATACCACATGTTCATGATAGGTTGGGATCAACGTCGGTAAGAAGAGTGGCGCCCCTGAGCAGTTTGGGGGGGTGGGGGGCCTCCCAAACAAAATCAGCAAAGCCAGGGTATAGTGGAGAAGATGTCAAAGACAGCTAGCTTGACCTAGATGTTGAGATGTTTTTTTGCTGCCCTGTGCAACAGCCAGTTTAAATGGGGATGAGTGTGTGAGAGCAGACAGATAGATGGACTTAAAGTTGACTTACACGCCAAAAAGAGCTCCGCCTAGATGGGCCACGTGGTCGAAGTATTGCCATCCTAAAACTAGGCCAGCTGTGTCCATGACTACTATGGCTTTCAATGCCTGGACAGGAGAAGAGAAAACAGATGGTGTGAATAAATAGGACAACAAAGAACTTCCTGGACTCACACTTACATTTTAGTCATTGAGACGCTCTTATCCAGAGCAACTTCCAGTTATGGTGCATTCATCTTAAGATAGCTAGGAAGGACAAGTAAATTTTCCTCAATAAAGTAGCTATCAGCAAAGTCAGATCTAGTAAGGGGGGTACTTAGGGACATCAACATACAGAATGTGAAAATGGTGTTTATGTTTGTAGGGAAAAAAATTGAGGAAGATACAAATCGTCATTGGAAAAACATTATTTGTGTGATTTTGACCAATTGTTAGTAGACATTGCCTCCTCATTGGTTGATGACGTAATTCGGAAAGACTTACCTTCCTCCATCTTTTGTACTACAAAACATAGAAATGCGCCATTTTCTCAAGGATAGAAAATTGGAAGGTTAACTGTGTGGTTAAGTGTGCTGTAAGGGTTGTTCACTCACATTGCCTGCAGAGAAAGCATAAATGGGGAGGAAGATGATTGCCAGCTTAGCCTCTGGCATTTTGGTACAGACGGCAGCCAAGACTGTCATGATGGCTCCTGACTGGAGGACAGAAAGTGCTGTCAGAGACAGGAAGTAAAGAGGAATTCCGCAGGAAGTCTAAAATGTTGGTGCTTACCGCTCCAAGAGAGGGACCTAAGCGCCCGCTGGCCGTCTTGCATACATAGCTGAACATCGTAGAGATAACACCTGGCAATGAGGAGATGATTGATTATTTATCTGTAAATAAGTCTGTACTTCAGGACTAGTAATCTGTCTATTACAATCTCTCACACGTGCGCTGGTACCTGCAGACATGTAAACGGCCATGAACTGCTCCCTGCCTAGCATGGAGACGATGCTGGAGAAGAAGCTCCAGAGGACGTACATGTTGGCCGCCATGTGGAAGAAGGAGTAGTGGCTGAACGTGGACAGGAGCATGGGGAAACACAGGGTTTCTGTGGGTAGGGTACAGACAGGAGATGATCAGGGAAGTGTTCATTAGGAACTAAACAGGTCAAACCGGGGAGCGATTTACCTGAATTTGTTTTGCTAGGGTTTGCTACTGTCCGCACTCTTATTGGACAAGTCTTTTCAGATTATATTTGGGCTGTAAAAGCTGTACATTTCTTAATATTTTATATGCAGTTTTTACTGTAAGAGCTCAGGAGTTAAATTAATATTACAAAATCTATTACATAAGTCAAATAAACTGGATCTCTGCCTCTGTCAGTGCTACTAGTAATAAATTGTCATGATTGACGGGACCAGGAAAAACTACAGCCTAGAACAAGGGCTTCTGAGATTTTCCTGGTTAGGTCACATATTTGTATTTATTATAGATCCCCATTATCTGCTCTTCCTGGTGCGTGGTGAAGAAAAACTCAGGGCCCTAATCCTGACACTTGATTACGGTTACAGGTTTTTCCATTTAAGTTGAAGTTGGACTTTAGAACGAATTGCACATTGGGTGCGCCGATTGGTGTCACCTCAGGTGTAACGTATACTGACAAACGAGTTGGCTTGTCCATCTTGTTAGTTGGAAGGTGCGTCGCCTGTGCTGACCCAGATGATATTTAAGAGCGGCTGGCCCAGTGTTCCAGTTATGTGGAGGGTTAAGACCTTAAGTTGGCTCTGCCTATTTTGATTTCTAAACAAAATCCTTTCTGATCTTCCCTGTTTTGCTCCACTTTTTGGTTTGCTTCCTGTCTTTAAGTTTGGTGTGGGTTTAAAATGTTTTTCTGTGTTCTTGGGCAAATTTAGTGGGCACTCATGGTGTGTGTTTTTTTAAATTCCAAATGTTGTTGCTAGTCAACTTTCAGTGGACACCCCCATGAGCGTCCTTCAGACCGCCTCGTAAAACCCCACCTGTTTAGTTTTGGTTGTTGTCAGTGACTTGGTTTGTTCCCCCTTATGTTTCTTGCTGCGGAACGTAACAATTAACACTTCCTGAGGCAGAGATCAAGTTAAGCGTATTTGCCATAGGATAGGACAGTCTCCCCTACTCACTGGAGGCAGGGTTGGATGTGAAGTATTTGATCATAGAGCGCTGGCACTCTCCAACAGCAAAAAACCACAGCATTAGCAGCTATGATCCCTGAGAGAGGAGTAGAAAAAGACTGAATTAATGAGAGATTAGTGGATAATGAAAGAGGTGGGTGGAGGTGCTGAAGGGTGGTAAAAGATGGCAGGATGTTCACTTGAGCAAGGAACCTAAACCCCTAAACTGCTCTTTGGGCACTGCACTGCAACTCCAATCTAATGTGTTTGTGTATCAAAGTGGTTGGGTATAAAGCAGGACAAATTTCTCTCTCATACAGACAAAAAGTATACATTATCTTGAGAAAGAGGGTAGTAGTGAAAGTGACCATCATTATCTGTATCAACTAGTTACTATTGAGAGGACACAAAAAAAATCTATGGGCTTCAGTACAGACTAACCTGCAACAGTACGTTGGCCCTCACTCAAGCCGTTCACCACTGGTTGATCTGTAACAGAAACGGTTTGACAAAACGGCCACACAATGTAGTGAAACCTGGGTCGTGTTCATTAGGCACCAAACAGAATAAAACTGACTGAAACACGGAGGAACAACCTGGTCCAATAATAAACATACATTCTAGTTTTCCGTTGCAAAATGTTTTTTTTTAAATGTTTTATTCTGTTGCGTGTAGTAATAAACACGACCCAGCATAGGGAATCAACTCGCTAAGACATCAGTGTGAACAGTTCAGCAAGAGGAGAAAGGGGGAGCATTGACATATTTGACCTAGTACGAGTGGCAAAGTCCACACCCCCTCCTCTGAAATCCTCGTCCACCTTTGGGACAAATCAACCCCTTTCGTTATGAAACTTGAAAGATGCCAGCCCTGCAAAATTGTAATTCGTCCAACTAATCAGCGACACAAAATCCAGCGCACCGGAATTGTTCCTCATAACCCTCATATCCCTTTCAGTTACAAATGGGGGAGACTATACACCCTAACCCCATTCCAGGGACCCTGTGCTGCTCCCAGCATGTTGTACTGTTTGTATATGTTGTGGGGAGAGGCCGAGTACTGTGACAGCAAAATGATAAATTTCCTGTATAATGTATCAATAAAGATGTATACAAAATAATGAGGCATGGTATTTAAAAAAAAATCTAAAAGACTCACCCATTTGCGAAGATCCCCCCGTTTCTGCGGCCGTAGTGTCTCCAACCAGTCAGCCCGGACCTCGTCAAAGTAGCTCTGGACCCGGGACTTCAGTGACTCATACTGCCAGATGGCCGCTGTGCCAAATGAACAGCCTGTAAACTAACATGGTGTTGATCCCCTTTATTTCCTGTCAATGCTGTGCTGAATCTGGCAATAGACCTATAGAGGTCTATGTGTTTGAAACAGTAAAAGTGTGTAACAAGAAATACAGTTATATTGAGTAGTGTTTGTTTAGTAAAAGAAAGACCTAAAAATCTACCCCTATTGTGAATGCCAGGGGCTTGACCAGTCTGCCAAAGCTCCTGGAGTGCGTGTATGCCTGTCACGTTCTGACCTCTATTTCTGTTGTTTTGTATTTATTTAGTATGGTCAGGGCGTGAGTTGGGTGGGCAGTCTATGTTTGTTTTTCTATGTTTTGGGGCATTTCTATGTTTTCGGCCTAGTATGGTTCTCAATCAGAGGCAGGTGTCATTAGTTGTCTCTGATTGAGAATCATACTTAGGTAGCCTGGGTTTCACTGTGTGTTTGTGGGTGATTGTTCCTGTCACTGTGTTTGTCGTCACAGGATAGGACTGTTTTGCGTTCTCACATTTCTTGTTTTCGTTAGTTTGTTCATGTGTAGTGATTTATTAAAATATGAACAACCACCACGCTGCGCTTTGGTCCGCTTCTCCTCCTCCTACAGACGAACGCCCTTACAATGCCACTGAGGGCTCCAAGGGGGGAGATGCACCCCTCTTGTGGATGAGCCCTTCACTGGGCTCTGTGTGTGAGGGCCCCATCTCCTCTATAACCCCCTTCTTGGTCTTTGACTCCTTCACTACTTTCTTGAAGCCACATCTCTGTTGAGGGGGATTCTAGGAAAACAAATGAACAGTGAAGAGTAAGAGAGATGATTGGTCAATTAGTTAGCTATAATAACATCTGAGTAAAAGGAGAAATGGTTTGAATCCTCTTTCTAGAGAAGTCATTTGAAAGTAAAGGGAGGAACTTACTCACTGACTAAGTTGCTCTGGAAAAGTGTGTCTGCTTAATCAGTGTTTTTTTTAATCCTGTTCCTAGGGAGTGGAGTTATTGCCCTAACACTACCTGATTCCACTAATCAAAGGTTTGATGAGCAATAAGTGGAATCTGGGTTGTATTCACTAGGAACCAAACGGAGGGACAGACCTACCGGAATTTTGTCTGATAGTATCTAGTTTTCATTACAAAACATTTTCCTTTGCTAAGCTTAGTGGTTGCTAATGAATACGCAAAGTGTGTAAAAACAAAAATGTGCAGCCCTTTGGGACCCCAGGACTAGGATTAAGAAATACTGTGCGAACAGTGAATGAACACAGGTAAGGCATCTGGTAATTATTTCATATTTGCATGGCAGAATTCGTGAAACGGACTTTTGGGCGCTCCCAAAAAATAGCTAGCTGCATGGCACAGAAGAATAGCCAACTCAAACAATAATTAAGTGGGAAGACTGAAGTAACAAGCAACCCCAAATAGTACTACAACTGTGAATTGACAGGTTGCAAAGGCTAGTGGACCGTGGTACCACTAGCAACATATATCAAAGGGATGAGCTGTTCATCGTCAAGCTAACCTACTAACTTCGCTAGCTCTGGCAGCCGCTAGCTGAGTTTTAGCTATCTTTTCACGACTGACAATACATATATCAGTGGTCAAGGTTGTTGAATAGCTCAGCCATTGTCAAAATTATTTTGTACACCATACCTGTTTCCTCTCGTTGCTATACAAATAACGTCATCCCTAGCCCATCTTAAAATGCACCCCCTCCACGACATGCTTGTGACCCGAATGACCCCTCCTATATTCGCTACCGGGTCAACACTCTAAAACCGCTAAACATAAGTGGGCCATGGCTTCTTCGATGACATTTAACGGCGGTTGGCATCCAATATATTGCATTACCGCCACATACTAGACTGGAGTACAACTCCCGTATACTTTGCGTGAAAAAAGAAATAAACAAATACCCTACCATCTAACGCTACACTCACAAAAATGTATGTATATATATATATATATATATATATATATTAACACCACCCTACTTCACTATTTAAATAAATGTAATCCTACCTCATGCCAACAACCTGAAAGGATGGGACATCACCACTTAACACACCCTGTAACTCTTCTGATGTCAAGTCTCACACACCCCAAAACTTCTCTGCAGCTGCCACCAAAACCTCAATTTTTTGTGACTTACATTCCATCCCTGCGGTACAGTTGATAACCATTGCTATAAATGCTAAAAATCCAATCTTACTGAAACATATATCACTTGTTTGTTTACTACTCACACCACTCCTCTCTTTCTTCGTTGCCTCAGCATATGACAACTTATGCACTACTCTAACCCTGGAAAGCTCAACCTGCCCCTCTCACACTGGACATTTCCCCAGCCCCATGGGCACCCCAACAATTAACACCACTACTTTCCCCAATGCTACTAATTCCTTTGTCTCATGCCCTTCTTCACACACCTAGGAACCTCCCTCCTACACACTGCTGCCACATGCCTATAAGCTTGACACCTGTAACAGCGTAATGTATTCGATACAAAAGTTTGTACAGGATAACTTATGTATCCTAACCACTTTGTCGGACAGACACAACATCAAAACTCAAAAGAACAGACGATGACTCTTCTGTGTCACCACTCTCGCCACCCCGTCTGTGTCGCACCAAACGACGAGCATCACAAACACTGGGAATCCTCCCCTTCAGTTGGTCAACTTTTACATTTACTGCTACCCCAGAAATCACTCCTTTCAATGGCACCCTTTTCTTGAGAGCGAAACAATTCACATTTCTTGCCCCCATTGTTTAACACCAAAGAACTGCCAAAGGGGGCGGAGTTGCAATCTACTGCAGAGATAGCCTGCAGAGTTCTGTCATACAATCCAGGTCTGTGCCCAAACAATTTGAGCTTCTACTTTTAAAAATCCACCTTTCCAGAAATAAGTCTCTCACCTCTTCCACTTGTTATGGACCACCCTCAGCCCCCAGCTGTGCCCTGGACACCATATGTGAATTGATTGCCCCCCATCTATCTTCAGATCTCGTACTGTTAGGTGACCTAAACTGGGATATGCTTAACACCCCGTCCTACAATCTAAACTAGATGCCCTCAATCTCACACAAATGATCATGGAACCTACCAGGTACAACCCTAAATCCGTAACCATGGGCACCCTCATAGATATCATCCTGACCAACTTTCCCTCTAAATACACCTCTGCTGTCTTCAACCAGGATCTCAGCGACCACTGCCTCATTGCCTGCATCCGTAATGAGTTCGTTGTCAAATGACCACCCCTCATCACTGTCAAACGCTCCTTTAAACACTTCAGCTAGCAGGCCTTTCTAATCGACCTGGCCCAGGTATCCTGGAAGGATATTGACCTCATCCCTTCAGTAGAGGATGCCTGGTTGCTCTTTAAAAGTGCTTTCCTCACCATTTTAAATACGCATGCCTCATTAAAAAATGTAGAACTAAGAACAGATAAAGCCCAAACTTGACTGCCCTTGACCAACACAAAAACATCCTGTGACATACTGCATTAGCATCGAATAGCCCCCGCGATATGCAACTTTTCAGGAAAGTCAGGAACCAATATACACAGTCAGTTAGGAAAACTAAGGCTATCTTTTTCAAACAGAAATTGGCAGCCTGTAGCACTAATTCCCCAAAAATTTGGGACACTGTAAAGTCCATGGAGAATAAGAGCACCTCCTCCCAGCTGCCCACTGCAATGAGACTAGGAAACACTGTCACCACCGATAAATCTACGATAAGCGATCATTTCAAAAGGCATTTTTCTACGGCTGGCCATGCTTTCCATCTGGCTACCCCTACCCCGGCCAACAGCTCTGCACCCCCTGCAGAAACTTGCCCAAGCCCCCCCCCCCCCCCCCATATCTCCTTCACCCAAATCCAGATAGCTGATGTTCTGAAAGAGCTGCAAAATCTGGACCCCTACAAATCAGCCGGGCTAGACAATCTGGACCCTCTCTTTTTTAAATTATCCGCCGAAATTGTTGCAACCCCTATTACTAGCCTATTCAGCCTCTCTTTCATATCGTCTGAGATCCCCAAAGATTGGAAAGCTGCCGCGGTCGTCCCCCTCTTCAAAGGGGGAGATACTCTAGACCCAAACTGTAATAGACCTATATCCATCCTGCCCTGCCTTTCTAAAATCTTCGAAAGCCAAGTTAACAAACAGATCACCGACCATTTCGAATCCCACCGTACCTTCTCCACTATGTAATCTGGTTTCCAAGCTGGTCATGGGTGCACATCAGCCACGCTCAAGGTCCGAAACAATATCATAACCGCAATCGACAAAATACAGTACTGTGCAGCCGTCTTCATCGACTTGACCAAGGCTTTTGACTCTGTCAATCACCGCATTCTTATTGGCAGACTCAATAGCCTTGGTTTCTCAAATGACCGCCTCGCCTGGTTCACCAACTATCAATGATGTCGCTCGTGCTGCTGGTGATTCGCTGATCCACTTCTATGCAGACGACTTCTGGCCCTTCTTTGGACACTGTGTTAACTAACCTCCAGACGAGCTTCAATGCCATACAACTCTCCTTCCGTGGCCTCCAGCTGCTCTTAAATGCAAGTAAAACTAAATGCATGCTCTTCAACCGATCGCTGCTCGCACCTGCCCGCCCGCCTAGCATCACTGCTCTGGACGGTTCTGACTTAGAATATGTGGACATCTACAAATACCTAGGTGTCTGGCTAGACTGTAAACTCTCCTTCCAGACTCACATTAAACATCTCCAACCCAAAATGAAATCTAGAATCGGCATCCTACTTCACAAAGCATTCTTCACTCATGCTGCCAAACATACCCTCGTAAAACTGACTATCCTACCAATCTTTGACTTCTGCGATGTAATTTACAAAATAGCCTCCAACACTCTACTCAGCAAATTGGATGTAGTCTATCACAGTGCCATCCGTTTTGTCACCAAAGCCCCATATACTACCCACCACTGCAACCTGTATGCTCTCGTTGGCTGGCCCTCGCTTCATATTCGTCGCCAATCCCACTTGCTCCAGGTCATCTATAAATCCTTACTAGGCCTTATCTCAGCTCACTGGTCACCATAGCAGCACCCACCCATAGCACGCGCTCCAGCAGGTATATTTCACTGGTCACCCCCAAAGCCAATTCCTCCTTTGGCCGCCATTCCTTCCAGTTCTCTGCTGCCAATGACTGGAACGAATTGCAAAAATCACTGAAGCGGGAGACTCATAACTCCCTCACTATCTTTAATAAGAATCAGCTATCAGAGCAGCTTACAGATCATTGCACCTGTACACAGCCCATCTGTAAATAGCCTATCCAACTACCTCATCCCCATATTGTTATTTATTTTATTCATATACATTTTTTTCTCCTTTGCACCACAGTATCTCTACTTGCACATTAATATTCTGCACATCTATCACTCCAGTGTTTATTTGTGAAATTGTAATTATTTCTCCACTACGGCCTATTTATTGCCTTACCTCCCTAATCTTATTTCATTTGCACACACTGCATATAGACTTTTCTATTGTGTTATTGACTGTACGTTTGTTTATTCCATGTGTAACTCTGTGTTGTTGTTTGTGTCACACTGCTTTGCTTTATCTTGGCCAGGTCGCAGTTGTAAATGAGAACTTGTTGTCAAATGGCTTACCTGGTTAAATAAAGGTGAAATAATTTTTTACATCTTTAAAAAAATACTATAGGTGGGAATGTCTTATGTCCGTCCTTCATGTTGTGTTGGTACATGGAATATTCCTCAACTGCATACAGTATATCATAAATTGCTATTGCAAATAGAAGTATTATGTTCAACAACTGACATTTTCAGATATTATTTTGACAAACACACTTTGGTGCTTACAATTCATTCTCTATTGTCATAGATTTAGTGGGCACTGTCATCTGTGATCTTTGTGATATGACTTTCTTTAAGCACGTACTAATGAAACTGTCACTTAATATTTTTTCTTAAACTCTACAAACGCTCTACATTTATTCACTCTGTGATAGGGTTGGATCCTATATGCTACTTTTATACTGTAAATGGTTCAGTGCCTATAATTTAGGCTGTGTGTAGAATGGGGCATAAAGGAAATTACCTCTACTACTAAATTACTACTAGATTATAGTGATAAGGATAACAGCATACAAATTTGTCCTGCGTATTCATTTGCCTATTACTAATCAGAATTCCATTATGTTTACATAAAAACAGAGTACTTCAAAATGAGAAGATCGTGCCAAGGAAAAGATGACTGGGTGGACATAAAGCGGAAAGGAGGGGAAATAACTCACACCATATAGCAGGACACCTTCATCTGCGGGGTCTTTGTAATGCAGGTTTGATAGTTATATTTTCAATAATGAATGGTTAGCTGTTATGTGACAATTAGGTCAAAAACTCTATTTTATTTTTTGGTGTAGATGGCCTGTAAAGCTTACAGATTTAAGTCTAATAGCACGAGAGGAATGTAGACAAACATCAGAGTGAGATATGAAGGCATTGTCAGTGGACATTCTGAACCTTGTTTGAGGTCACTAGGTCATATGACCAAGGAGCTATTGAAATTCTAGATTTAAAAAAATGAATGTAAAATCATGTGAGATGAAAATGGACAAACTAAAGGGTGTGCAATGTATAGGCCCAGTGAGTGGACATTCTGAACCTTCTTTGAAATCACTAGGTCACATGACCAAGGAGCTATTGAAATTCTACATTTTGAAAAATTAATGTAAAAACATGTGAGATGAAAATGGACAAACTAAAGGGTGTGCAATATAGAAGGGTAGTCAGTGGACATTCTGAACCTTGTTTGAAGTCACTAGGTCACATGACCAAGGAGCTATTGAAATTCTACATTTTGACAAATTAATGTAAAAACGTGTGAGATGAAAATGGACAAACTAAAGGGTTTGCAATGTGTAGGCTCACTGAGTGTACATTCTGAACCTTGTTTGAAGTTATTAGGTCACATGACCAAGGAGCTATAGAAATTTTAAAATTAGAAATATTAATGTAAAATCATGTGAGATTAAAATGGACAAACAAAAGGGTGTGCAATATAGAAGGGTAGTCAGTGGACATTCTGAACCTTCTTTGAAGTCATTAGGTCACATGACCAAGGAGCTATAGAAATTCGAATGTAAAAAAGTTTGTATTTTGTTTATGCTCCCTAACTAATTCAACTAGGAATACAAAATGCTGCTCACATTTCCACATGTTTATTAGCTTTGGAAAGCGAATTAATGTCCAAATCTCGAAAATAAGACCTGTGCAATGTTGTGTGCAATTTTTCCAACATCATGACACTTATTTGGAGTCTGTGGCTCAAGTGATTTGAAAGCTATTGCGCGAATATCCAACTTCAAACGGTCTTTACCTCGGTGACATGTTGCATGTTAAGAACCTGGACTTTTAATTTGGTTATGAACTGCACAGCACAAAAGGGAAGGAAATCGGAGAAAGTAGGCATCATTGTGAGTGCGGCTGAGCGTTACAAGGAATCCTTTCGATTAATGCTCCTTCCTCACGGGTACCTGAGCCTGTGTAAGGACGTTATTTGAATGTGACTGAAGGAGTGGGTAGTTATGTATTCAAACAACCATCAATGGAATAGTATTTTGGTTTTGTTTCAATACCCCGTGTAGTAGTTGGCGGCAATACACCAATAGGTGTAGTCTGCCATAAAACTTTAAAGAAGGTCTTCCAAACAGATGTCAGATAATAGGCTGGGCAACGTATCAGCTACATACGTGTGCCAGTGCAATTCCTTCGTCGCTCTGGAGGAGCTGATTCGGCTAGCGTCATCATCAGCACCATCATCGACTTGACTTCATCACTCTCACATTAGCCATGACAATTACTTTGCCTACGATTCGACAGCCACCCCCAACAGTCATTGAACTACAGCCACGCCGATGAGAGCACTTTGCACACCCCGCATAAAATTTAAAGGAACTCCGATTTGTTTGGTGCAAGCAGCGGCCGATGTTCTGAACTGAAGCCGAGGTAGCCAGTGTGGGGCCTTGGGACGCCTGCGTTCACATTGCTGTTGTTTTTTATATCTTGCAAACATGGCGGCCCCTGCGCTAACCAGCCGGGCTGGGTCCGTAAATAGCTTGGGAAACAGCCCCACTGCGACTCCCAGCTCCACGAACAATAACAACAAGATCATCCCAAGCTACCCCGAGCTCGATTTCAGGTCCGGTGCCAGAATCGAGGATTTGAACCGATTGATTCTGGAATTTAGTAAACACGATCAGCGAGAATATGACGACCAGCGAGCGCTCGAGATTCACACCGCCAAGGATTTCATTTTCTCCATGCTCGGTAAGAAATTGTGGGTGGGAAAATCACGTCTGTTTAGCTGACATTTTACTAGAATGAGGCAGATTTTTAAAAATGTATTATGCGAAACGTATTTTTGACAATTCTCAGTAACAACTACAGTCCGCTAGTTTGATCAGTGGTGAATGGATGCAATAATAAAAGCAAGTGTGCTGTTTCAAATCTATCAGTGTAGATCAAGAGATCAAATCAAGAGGCTGACTATAAATCCCGAATATCTATCTAATCTCTGACCCATCATTGTCCAGTCCTATATAAATTGAACAATATAATAATTCATTATTTTAGCCTTACATCATTCATAGGGCTGCACTGCCCGCAAACTGTCTGTGATTGCTAATGCTCGAGGGCATACGGCGTGGTGGAAATCTGGTCGGGAGGTTTTATACCCATATAACAACCAGATTTAATCCAAAATACGTTTTTTTCATGATGAAAAATATGTATTCATCTGATCGACCTACTGACCAGTTATCTAAATGCTACTCAATTAATAAACATGTGCATAGTGTTTGTGGGCCATGCACCCATTGAATATATGACACTGGAACCATTACAATTATACAAATTGGAGTAATGTTCTTTTTCAGAAGGGTTTGCATGATTCCGTTTAGAACAGTTGGCAAATAACAGCTGGCAGAGTTCACCAAAGCGGGTTAGGTTCTCATGGACCCAGTCAAGAAGCTGGGCCTATTCCGTTTGAGACTCGGACTCAGGGAGCTTCATGCGGGCGGAGCTCTTCCCGAGTCCGGTATAATCATATTACCTTGGGCCAAGGCTAATGGTACTCGGGCCGAGTCCTCTTCAGTTTGTCCGGTCCGATTAACTTTTTCAGGAGTAGGGCCATTTTACGTTTTATCCGGCAGGTGATGAAATACCAGTTAAAAAATGTTTTATATTTCACCTCCAAGGCATCGAATTTGCTAGGTCATTAGCAAGCTAAAATGTGTGACAGTCTCTGCGGCCCTATAGCTATCAGAGATGGTTCCTAATTTAGAGGATCTATGCTTTTTAAATGTTTTTGATTTTAGTACAGGCTATGGTAATGCTTTTCGTAGTTGCAGTCCACCGAATTGAAAAGTGCACATTCACTTCCATAATATTTGTTCTAGGCTACCAGCATGCAAGATAAACATGCACTATAATATAGTATATGCCTACCTTTACAAAATGTACTGCCGTTAAAATACAGTAAAACTTCAGTACAATGAAATAATGTTTTTTAAATGAATAATATCTGGTAGCTTGCTGTGTGTCTTTTAATGGTAACTGTTTGTTTATTGTGCTGTGCATTTTCTTCTGTTCCACTGAATGCAATTTAGATTTGTTCAGAATTTAACAAAAAAACACGTAAATCAAATAAAATGTATTTATATAGCCCTTCGTACATCAGCTGATATCTCAAAGTGCTGTACAGAAACCCAGCCTAGAACCCCAAACAGCAAGCAATGCAGGTGTAGAAGCACGGTGGCTAGGAAAAACTCCCTAGAAAGGCCAAAACCTAGGAAGAAACCTAGAGAGGAACCAGGCTATGTGGGGTGGCCAGTCCTCTTCTGGCTGTGCCAGGTGGAGATTATAACAGAACATGGCCAAGATGTTCAAATGTTCATAAATGACCAGCATGGTCGAATAATAATAAGGAAGAACAGTTGAAACTGGAGCAGCAGCACGGCCAGGTGGACTGGGGACAGCAAGTAGTCATCATGTCAGGTAGTCCTGGGGCATGGTCCTAGGGCTCAGGTCCTCCGAGAGAGAGAAAGAAAGAGAGAAGGAGAGAATTAGAGGACGCACACTTAGATTCACACAGGACACCGATTAGGACAGGAGAAGTACTCCAGATATAACAAACTGACCCTAGCCCCCCGACAAAATAAACTACTGCAGCATAAATACTGGAGGCTGAGACAGGAGGGGTCAGGAGACACTGTGGCCCCATCCGAGGACACCCCCGGACAGGGCCAAACAGGAAGGATATAACCCCACCCACTTTGCCAAAGCACAGCCCCCACACCACTAGAGGGATATCTTCAACCACCAACTTACCATCCTGAGACAAGGCTGAGTATAGCCCACAAAGATCTCCACCATGGCACAACCCAAGGGGGGGGCGCCAACCCAGACAGGATGACCACATCAGTGAATCAACCCACTCAGGTGACGCACCCCTTCCAGGGACGGCATGAGAGAGCCCCAGTAAGCCAGTGACTCAGCCCCTGTAATAGGGTTAGAGGCAGAGAATCCCAGTGGAAAGAGGGGAACCGGCCAGGCAGAGACAGCAAGGGCGGTTCGTTGCTCCAGAGCCTTTCCGTTCACCTTCCCACTCCTGGGCCAGACTACACTCAATCATATGACCCACTGAAGAGATGACTCTTCAGTAAAGACTTAAAGGTTGAGACCGAGTTTGCGTCTATGACATGGGTAGGCAGACCGTTCCATAAAAATGGAGCTCTATAGGAGAAAGCCCTGCCTCCAGCTGTTTGCTTAGAAATTCTAGGGACAATTAGGAGGCCTGCGTCTTGTGACCTTAGCGTACGTGTAGGTATGTACGGCAGGACCAAATCAGAGAGATATGTAAGAGCAAGCCCATGTAATGCTTTGTAGGTTAGCAGTAAAACCTTGTAATCAGCCCTTGCTTTGACAGGAAGCCAGTGTAGGGAGGCTAGCACTGGAGTAATATGATATATTTTTTTGGTTCTAGTCAGGATTCTAGCAGCCGTATTTAGCACTAACTGAAGTTTATTTAGTGCTTTATCCGGGTAGCCGGAAAGTAGAGCATTGCAGTAGTCTAACCTAGAAATAACAAAAGCATGGATACATTTTTCTGCATCATTTTTGGACAGAAAGTTTCTGAATTTTGCAATGTTACGTAGATGGAAAAAAGCTGTCCTTGAAATGGTCTTGATATGTTCTTCAAAAGAGAGATCAGGGTCCAGAGTAATGCCGAGGTCCTTCACAGTTTTATTTGAGACGACTGTACAACCATTAAGATTAATCGTCAGATTCAACAGAACATCTCTTTGTTTCTTGGGACCTAGAACAAGCATCTCTGTTTTGTCCGAGTTTAAAAGTAGAAAGTTTGCAGCCATCCACTTCCTTATGTCTGAAACACATGCTTCTAGCAGGGGCAATTTTGGGGCTTTACCATTTTTCATTGAAATGTACAGCTGTGTGTCATCCGCATAGCAGTGAAAGTTAACATTATGTTTTCGAATAACATCCCCAAGAGGTAAAATATATAGTGAAAACAACAGTGGTCCTAAAACGGAACCTTGAGGAACACCGAAATTTACAGTTGATTTGTCAGAGGACAAACCATTCACAGAGACAAACTGATATCTTTCTGACAGATAAGATCTAGGCCTATGTATTTTATTTCAATATCCTACTACAATCCACCAGGATTTACAAACCCCTATATTTATTCCATTTATTTAAATAGTCAAATAGTCAAACATTATTGCACCTGAATTTGACCTTGACAATTATATTGTCTCTTAAAGCTTTTGAGCAATTCAAATTACTGCACGCATTGTTATTAGCATTGTCAGTAGCTAAATGAGGAGGTAGGCATATCTGTTCCAACTAAAATTTGGATTGGAATCGGTGCTAGCAGCAATATATCTCCATGCGCGGTGCAGGCAGCTTGAGCAATAAGCGCATTGCTCAAGCATCATTGGGACAGAGTGCCTGGTAGGTTACACAACACAACACAGCTGGAAAACAATGACAGCTTCGAAATATGCACAAAAAACTTTGATAACATTCTCCTGCATTGTTGTTTTACTTTTGTAAGTAAGGCGGCGGTTTGTTGGGGAGAAGATCTTCATGAGAAATTTTGCTAGCTGGCTAATTTTAGCTAGCTAACATTAGCTCTCTAGCTAATCATCCATGGACATGGTAAGTTAACATTTTTATCTCCTGCAGCTAGCTAACATTATGACATTTTGAAATCTGTTTAGCTAATGACGGTGTTGCTGTATGTGTTGCTTACAGTAAGAGTCATGAAAAGCCTGGAAACTCAGGTGGTTGATGTGTTATGGGCCCGCTGTAAAATCCTAAAATATGTCCCAGACCGCTGTGGTGGAGGAGGATGCAAAGTATGTATATGAGCAAGTTGCTCTTTTTTGAAGACCTCTCTAAGCTATAACTGTAACAGACTTCTTCAACAAGTACCACAGAAATACTTTTAGCCAGCTGAGTACACAAAGTTTTTTTCAGGAAAATCCTTTTTCTAGTTTTCTTTTAAAATCTCAAATTGATAAAGTTGTAAGTCTCTTATTCTCTTCACTGCAGATCTGACCCATCACACCACTATTCAAGAAGGCCACTATGCTCCAGATCGCCTTCTCTGCTCTGCGGTCCTCGATGAGGATCTATCCGATTACACCACTCTTATTAGGCATTAATAAAAATCCCAATGTGCATTTATATACTCTGTCCAAGTCTTTCTATGCATGCAATGTCTGTGGGTTAATTATGAAACAATTACTGTCCAGATGTGCAAAGAATTGTGATGTAGATTGTTTTTTTGGCATTGCTTGATCTATTTTAAATGTAAGAATATGTTGCAGATTGAAACTTTAATTGGTGCCTATGGAAACGAATAGAAATGTAACAAACAAGCTTTTCAATATCCAACTTTATCCTTTGCAATCCTTTTTACAGTAGGTAATAAGCTGTAGTCAGGTGGTTATTATCAGGTTGTGATGAGGTCTTAACTATGATCTGTAGCCTACATAATAAACTAAGCAAAAAAAATAAACGTCTTCTCACTGTCAACTGCTCTTATAAATATTTGTATGAACATAACAAGATTCAACAACTGAGACATGAACTGAACAAGTTCCACAGACGTGTGACTAACAAAAATGGAATAATGTAACAGTCAGTATCTGGTGTGACCACCAGCTGCATTAAGTACTGCAGTGCATCTCCTCCTCATAGATTGCACCAGATTTGCCAGTTCTTGCTGTGAGATGTTACCCCACACTTCCACCAAGGCACCTGCAAGTTTCCGGACATTTCTGGGGGGAATGGCCCTAGCCCTCACTCTCCGATCCAACAGGTCCCAGCTGTGCTCAATGGGATTGAGATAAGGGCTCTTCGCTGGCGGTCTTGCAGGAAATAACGCAGAGAACAAGCAGTAAGGCTGGTGGCATTGTCATGCTGGAGAATCATGTCAGGATGAGCCTGTAGGAAGGGTACCCCATGAGGGAGGAGGATGTCTTCCCGGTAACGCACAGCGTTGAGATTGCCTGCAATGACAACAAGTGTAACAGTATAGCTTCCGTCCCTCTCCTCGCCCCTACCTTTTTTTTTAAGTATTTGTAATAATGACAATTACAACAATACTGAATGAACACTTATTTTAACTTAATATAATCCATAAATAAAATCAATTTAGCCTCAAATAAATGAAACATGTTCAATTTGGTTTAAATAATACAAAAACAAGGTGTTGGAGAAGAAATTAAAAGTGCAATATGTGCCATCTAAGAAAGCTAACGTTTAAGTTCCTTGCTCAGAACATGAGAACATATAAAAGCTGGTGGTTCCTTTTAACATGAGTCTTCAATATTCCCAGGTAAGAAGTTTTAGGTTGTAGTTATTATAGGAATTATAGGACTATTTCTCTCTATAACATTTGTATTTCATTAACCTTTGACTATTGGATGTTCTTATAGGCACTTTAGTATTGCCAGTGTAACAGTATAGCTTCCATCCCTCTCCTTGCTCCTCTCTGGGCTTGAACCAGGAACACAACGACAACAGCCACCCTCGAAGCAGCGTTACCCATGCAGAGCAAGGGGAACAACTACTCCAAGTCTCAGCGAGTGACGTTTGAAACGCAATTAGCGCGCTAACTAGCTAGCCATTTCACATCGGTTTCACCAGCCTAATTTTCGAGAGTTGATAGGCTTGAAGTCATAAACAGCTGCTGGCAAACGCACTAAAGTGCTGTTTGAATGAATGCTTACGAGCCTGCTGGTGCCTACCACCTCTCAGTCAGACTGCTCTATCAAATCATAGACTTAGTTATAACATGATAACACACAGAAATATGAGCCTTATGTCATTAATAAGGCCGAATCTGGAAACTCATCTCGAAAACAAGACCTTTATTCTTCAAATCAAATCAAATTTTATTTGTCACATACACATGGTTAGCAGATGTTAATGCGAGTGTAGCGAAATGCTTGTGCTTCTAGTTCCGACAATGCAGTAATAACAAGTAATCTAACTAACAATTCCAAAACTACTGTCTTGTACACAGTGTAAGGGGATAAAGAATATGTACATAAGGATATATGAATGAGTGATGGTACAGAGCAGCATAGGCAAGATACAGTAGATGGTATCGAGTACAGTATGTACAAATGAGATGAGTATGTAAACAAAGTGGCATAGTATAGTATAAAGTGGCTAGTGATACATGTATTACATAAGGATACCGTCGATGATATAGAGTACAGTATATACGTATGCATATGAGATGAATAATGTAGGGTAAGTAACATTATATAAGGTAGCATTGTTTAAAGTGGCTAGTGATATATTTACATCATTTCCCATCAATTCCCATTATTAAAGTGGCTGGAGTTGAGTCAGTGTCAGTGTGTTGGCAGCAGCCACTCAGTGTTAGTGGTGGCTGTTTAACAGTCTGATGGCCTTGAGATAGAAGCTGTTTTTCAGTCTCTCGGTCCCAGCTTTGATGCACCTGTACTGACCTCGCCTTCTGGATGATAGCGGGGTGAACAGGCAGTGGCTCGGGTGGTTGATGTCCTTGATGATCTTTATGGCCTTCCTGTGACATCGGGTGGTGTAGGTGTCCTGGAGGGCAGGTAGTTTGCCCCCGGTGATGCGTTGTGCAGACCTCACTACCCTCTGGAGAGCCTTACGGTTGAGGGCGGTGCAGTTGCCATACCAGGCGGTGATACAGCCCGCCAGGATGCTCTCGATTGTGCATCTGTAGAAGTTTGTGAGTGCTTTTGATGACAAGCCAAATTTCTTCAGCCTCCTGAGGTTGAAGAGGCGCTGCTGCGCCTTCTTCACGATGCTGTCTGTGTGAGTGGACCAATTCAGTTTGTCTGTGATGTGTATGCCGAGGAACTTAAAACTTGCTACCCTCTCCACTACTGTTCCATCGATGTGGATAGGGGGGTGTTCCCTCTGCTGTTTCCTGAAGTCCACAATCATCTCCTTAGTTTTGTTGACGTTGAGTGTGAGGTTATTTTCCTGACACCACACTCCGAGGGCCCTCACCTCCTCCCTGTAGGCCGTCTCGTCGTTGTTGGTAATCAAGCCTACCACTGTTGTGTCGTCCGCAAACTTGATGATTGAGTTGGAGGCGTGCGTGGCCACGCAGTCGTGGGTGAACAGGGAGTACAGGAGAGGGCTCAGAACGCACCCTTGTGGGGCCCCAGTGTTGAGGATCAGCGGGGAGGAGATGTTGTTGCCTACCCTCACCACCTGGGGGCGGCCCGTCAGGAAGTCCAGTACCCAGTTGCACAGGGCGGGGTCGAGACCCAGGGTCTCGAGCTTGATGACGAGCTTGGAGGGTACTATGGTGTTGAATGCCGAGCTGTAGTCGATGAACAGCATTCTCACATAGGTATTCCTCTTGTCCAGATGGGTTAGGGCAGTGTGCAGTGTGGTTGAGATTGCATCGTCTGTGGACCTATTTGGGCGGTAAACAAATTGGAGTGGGTCTAGGGTGTCAGGTAGGGTGGAGGTGATATGGTCCTTGACTAGTCTCTCAAAGCACTTCATGATGACGGATGTGAGTGCTACGGGGCGGTAGTCGTTTAGCTCAGTTACCTTAGCTTTCTTGGGAACAGGAACAATGGTGGCCCTCTTGAAGCATGTGGGAACAGCAGACTGGTATAGGGATTGATTGAATATGTCCGTAAACACACCGGCCAGCTGGTCTGCGCATGCTCTGAGGGCGCGGCTGGGGATGCCGGCTGGGGATGCCGTCTTTCAGTGAAGTACGGAACCGTTCCGTATTTTATCTAATGGGTGGCTTCCATAAGTCTAAATATTCCTGTTACATTGCACAACCTTCAATGTTATGTCATAGTTATGTAAAATTCTGGCAAATTAGGGGGCCCAAACTATTGCATATACATTGACTCTGTGTGCAATGAACGCAAGAGAATTTCACCTGGTTAATATTGCCTGCTAACCTGGATTTCTTTTAGTTAAATACGCAGGTTTAAAAATATATACATCTGTGTATTGATTTTAAGATGGGTATTGATGTTTATGGTTAGGTACACATTGGAGCAACGAAGTCCTTTTTTGCGAATGGGCACCGCATCGATTATATGTTGCAGGACACGCTAGATAAACTAGTAATATCATCAACCATGTGTAGTTAACTAGTGATTATGATTGATTGATTGTTTTTTATAAGATAAGTTTAATGCTATCTATCGTTACCCATCGCGCCACAAAAGCCGCGGCCCTTGTAGAGCAAGGGGAACAACTACTTCAAGGTCTCAGAGCAAGTGACGTCACCGACTGAAACGCTATTAGTGCGCACCACCGCTAACTAGCTAGCCATTACACAAGCTCAGTCCAATGATGCTGTGACACACTGCCCCAGACCATGACGGACCCTCCACCTCCAAATTGATCCCTCTCCAGAGTACAGGCCTCGGTGTAACACTCATTCATTCGACGATAAACTCGAATCCGACCATCAGGCGTGATGACAAAACCGCAACTTGTCAGTGAAGAGCACTTTTTGCCAGTCCTGTCTGGTCCAGCGACGGCGGGTTTGTGCCCATAGGTGACATTGTTGTCGGTGATGTCTGGTGAGGACCTGCCTTACAACAGGCCTACAAGCCCTCAGTCCAGCCTCTCTCAGCCTATTGCGGACAGTCTGAGCACTGATGGAGAGATTGTGCATTTCTGGTGTAAATCGGGCAGTTGTTGTTGCCATCCTGTACCTGTCCCGCAGGTGTGATGTTTGGATGTACCTATCCTGTGCAGGTGTTGTTATACGTGGTCTGCCACTGTGAGGACAATCAGTTGTCTGTTCTGTCTCCCTGTTGCTCTGTTTTAGGCGTCTCACAGTACGGACATTGCAATTTATTGCTCTGGCCACATCTGCAGTCCTCATGCCTCCTTGCAGCATGCCTAAGGCATGTTCACGCAGATGAGCAGGAGCCCTGAGTCAGTAGATAGGCTTCTTTCGTGTCCTAAGTTTTCATAACTGTGACCTTAATTGTCTATCGTCTGTAAGCTGTTAGTGTCTTAATGACCGTTCCACAGGTGCATGTTCATTAATTGTTTATGGTTCATTGAACAAGCATGGGAAACAGTGTTTAAACACTTTACAATGAAGATCTGTGAAGTTATTTGGATTTTTACGAATTATCTTTGAAAGACAGTGTCCTGAAAAAGGGACGTTTTATTTATTTGCTGAGTCCTAACACAATTTAGTGGTCAGAATTATGACGAGGTGGTCAGATAGAGGTATCAGTTGCGACCAGAATAAGATGTCATATTTTTTAACCCCCCTGTTCTCCCCAATTTCGATCTTGTCTCAGCGCTGCAACTTCTCAATGGGCTCGAAGGTCGAGTCATGTGTCCTCCAAAACATGACCCGCCACACCGCGCTTCTTAATACCTGCCCTCTTAACCCGGAAGCCAGCAGCACCAATGTGTCGGAGGAAACACCTTTCGACTGCCTGCAGTCGCCCGCCCCGCCACAAGGAGGTGCTAGAGCGTGATGAGCCAAGTAAAGCCCCCCTGGCCAAACCCTCCCTTAACCCGGACGACGCTGGGCCAATTGTACGCCACCCTATGACATGGCTGAAAAAGGAACCAACTTTCCCGCATTTCATATATAGCAGTGGATATACAAATTAATGTGATATTTGATTCTCTCTCAATAATTCATTGTACAATGAACACACACATATTTCCATTTGTGAGTGTGTGATATGGTGGTTGGTGACATATTTATTTCAACAAGAAAAACTTTTTTAAACAATGTCAACACTGCCATGTTGACCTGAGCCTTGCTGTTGGAAAACCACGTCAGTGTTCGGCTATCACGGTTGAACCTCCCCTGACTTCACTCCTCGGCTTTAGTCTAGTCGGTTGCTTTAGCCTTATCACTCAAACGTGCCCACTATCTCAGTGGCATTCAAAGTCTGGTCATGACCCCTACTGGGGTCTCGGGGGAACTACAGTGGTGTCACCATTTTTTTAATAAAACAATTAAGATGACAGATCATTGTATGGGACAATATTCAGAAGTTTTTGAGAAAGATGAAATATATATATATATATATATATATATTTTAGTAAATTAATTTATTAGTTTCATTAAAATGTAATGATTTTTTTGTTTTGTTGATATAAAAATCTAAATTTTTTCAGGAAGAAATAGGGTCCCCGCTGAAAAAGTTTGAATATCACTGCACTAACTTGAATAACTTTGAGTTGACTGGCATATTAGGCTAACTGTTGTGGTGGTGTACTGGTTCAGCAGCAGTGCAGAAACCTGGATACCATGAAAACTCACTCAGATGATGTGAGCAAAAGATACAAAAACAGCAGCAGACTGACACACAGTCTCACTCACTCACTCACTCACTCACTCACTCACTCACTCACTCACTTTCTCACACAGCATATGTTTTACTGTCCTTGTGAGGACCTAACATTTATTTCCATTCAAAATCCTATTATCCCTAAACCTAATCCTTACCCGGACTCTTAACCCTAACTCTAATTGTAACTTTAAACCAAAAGCTAACCCCTAAACTTCCACGAGGGAGAATTTTCCTGGTTTTACTATCCTTGTGGGGACTTTTAGGGATTTCCGGTACCCTCAAAGACAGTAATACAAGCCCACACACACACACACTTGCACTGTAGGCCTACACACCTAAGCTTCTTGCGCTTAGTGTCCCAAAGTCACAGTGTCTCAAACAAACAGTGACAGTAGACCACAGCGCTGAGCCACTCGGGCCTGTCTCTTATGTTGGGGATTATGGCTGCTGAGAGGGAACAGACACTTTCTGGAATCAGTGAAGAGGAAGAGAGAAAAAAGAGACAGAGCACTGCAGTCCACATAAATAAACTCAGCCGATGCTAACGGAGCATGCTAGGCTAGCTCAGTCCAGTGCAGTGCACACAGAACACAGAGGCCAACGATGCATAAGATAATGGCAAGTTATTTTTTTACATCTGAAATGTTATGGGATGGTAGGATGACTATGACAGGGGAGATTTATTTAGCCTGTGTTAATATTATTTAATGTAAATGTATCGGGTTGGAACCGGTTCAGGGAACAGAACAGAAAAATAACAAAACATTTTGAGGAACAACTCCAAAACCAGGCACGAAAGTGATCTCTAGTGTTCCGGGACCTGACTTTATTTTTTTTAAAATCTTGAGAACGGGTTAATGATGTTATGTTTAGTTACAAATACAAATGTCATGACTCAAGCCAAGCCCCCTCCATGTCCACCGCTCTCTCCCCACCTGTGAAATTTCAGTCACATCTCGCGACTGCACTTAGTTGACTAATCAAAAATGTAAACAGCTATCTTACCCGTTCCACAGCAAGCTGCTCAATCTGCACTAATTGATTCAATTAAACCATGTTGATTTCACAGATTAAAAATGTATGAAAAGGAATTAAACCCTGCAAAAAAGAAACGTCCTCACTGTCAACTGCATTTATTTTCAGCAAACTTAACATGTGTAAATATTTGTATGAACATAACAAGATTCAACAACTGAGACATAAACTGAACAAGTTCCACAGACATGTGACTAACAGATGTTGAATAATGTGTCCCTGAACAAAGGGGGGGTCAAAATCAAAAGTAACAGTAAGTATCTGGTGTGGCCACCAGCTGCATTAAGTAATGCAGTGCATCTCCTCCTCATGGACTGCGCCAGATTTACCAGTTCTTGCTGTGAGATGTTACCCCACTCTTCCACCAAGGCACCTGCAAGTTCACAGATATTTAAGGGGGGAATGGCCCTAGCCCTCAACCTCCAAACCAACAGGTCCCAGATGTGCTGGCAGAACACTGACATTCCTGTCTTGCAGGAAATCACGCACAGAACAAGCAGTATGGCTGGTGGCATTGTCATGCTGGAAAGTCATGTCAGTATGAGCCTGCAGGAAGGGTACCACATGAGGGAGGATGTCTCCCTGTAACGCACAGCGTTGAGATTGCCTGCAATGACAACAAGCTCAGTCTGATGATGCTGTGACACACCGCCCCAGACCAAGACGGACCCCACTCCAGAGTACAGGCCTTGGTGTAATGCTCATTCCTTTGGAATGGCATAGGCTACCTTATTACAGAGAATTTGCACTGTTAAAACCTAATCATAGGCTAGCTATATGCAGTCTATTCATCCCCCTATTTTTTAAGGAGTGGGACAGTCTCACTCCTTTTGTATTTTTGCCCATTTTATTGAACAGATAGGACAGGCAAGGAAAGACAGGAAAGGTAGGAGGAGGTTGAGTCTAAGGGCAGTGGGCCGGATTCGAACCCATGCCAACTCTAACCGCTGGACCACACAGGCCACTATTAATCCCCCTTTATTCTTCTCCCATCAGGTATGGTGCAGAAACTGGACCAGAAGCTCCCTGTGGCCAACGAGTACCTGCTGCTGTCAGGTGGTGTGCGGGAGGGCGTGGTCGACATGGACCTAGACGAGCTTAGTGTTTACGCCCGTGGCACCGACTATGACATGGACTTTACCCTCCTCGTGCCTGCGCTCAAGCTGCACGACCGCAACCAGCCGGTCACTCTGGACATGCGCCACTCAGCCCTGTGCCACTCGTGGCTGAGCCTGCGCCTCTTCGACGAGGGCACCATCAACAAGTGGAAGGACTGCTGCACAGTGGTAGACCACATCAATGGCGCCACCAACTACTTCTTCTCACCCACACTGGTGGCTGACTGGTTCTACGAGTCCATCAGCGTGGTCCTGGTGGAGATCCAGAAGAAGCCCCAGCGCGGCATGCCCCGCGTGGAGAAGGTGGAGCGGAACGGCACAATCATCTCCGTCATCCTGGGCGTGGGCAGCAGCCGCATGCTCTATGACATCGTGCCTGTGGTCTCCTTCAAGGGATGGCCAGCGGTGGCCCAGAGCTGGCTGATGGAGAACCACTTCTGGGACGGCAAGATCACAGAGGAGGAGGTGATCAGCGGCTTCTACCTGGTGCCTGCCTGCTCCCACAAGGGCCGTAAGGAGAATGAGTGGCGCCTGTCTTTCGCCCGCAGCGAAGTGCAGCTCAAGAAGTGCATCTCGGCCAGCCTGATGCAGGCCTACCAGGCGTGCAAGGCCATCATTATCAAGCTGCTGTCAAGGCCCAAGGCCATCAGCCCCTACCACCTGCGCAGCATGATGTTGTGGGCCTGCGATCGGCTCCCCGCCACCTACCTGTCCCAGGAAGACTTTTCAGCCCACTTCCTGCTAGGCCTCATTGACGACCTGCAGAACTGCCTGGTCAACAAGATGTGCCCCAACTACTTCATCCCACAGTGCAACATGCTAGAGCACCTGTCGGACGAGATGGCCATGCTCCACGCCCGCAAGCTCAGCTCGGTGCGCTCCGACCCGGCCGAGCACCTGCGCACTACCATTGAGCACGCCAAGGCGGCCAACCGACTGACCCTGGAACTGCATTGGCGCGGCAGTGCCTCAAACCTGCCGTCACCACAGTCGGACGCGGGCGGCGAGCACCAGCCGGATGACCGCTTGGCTAAGAAGCTGCAGCAGCTGGTGACAGAGAACCCTGGAAAGTCCATCTCGGTGTTCATCAACCCCGATGACGTGACGCGGCCGCACTTCCGCATCGACGACAAGTTCTTCTGAGACTTCAAAATAGAAAAAAGCTATTCTTCTCCTCCCCCCACATCACCCATTCTCCTTTTGACTAGATCGATCGGTCGAGTCGTCAATTTAGTCGGTTTCCCAAGTAACGGTCGCCACAGAGCATTGTGAGGTGCTTTTGTGCAATGGTGTCTTCCCATTTTGTTTACCTGTCCCCACACCCCACCAACCCTACAGTGCCCGTGTCACCTTGAGAAGGCCTTTACAGGACTACATGAAACAGGTGGAAGAAGAGGTACTGCGTCTTTCCTCGGAAAGTTAAGGAATGGCTTAGTCCCTGTAGGGGAACTGATGGTACTAACGCCATAACTGTACATAAAGAGAGTTGAGTAGATATGTGTGTGAGTGGAAATTGGTATTATTTTGCACAGAATGTAGAGGCACACAGTTATGGTGGAAGTTGTGATGTGAAGTCTGAAATGTTGCATATCTTTTAGGAAGGCAATGTCAATGGTCTTTTTTTTCTCTATTGGGCAAAATGCTCTGAATTAATACCTACTGGTTTAGAGTTGTTATTCCAATAAGCTGTATCGCAATGACAAGATGTTTCTAACTTTAGATTCTCTGTGCATTCATGTCCTATGTGTATAGTGAACAGTTCCAGACGTATCCAGAATATGCCAAAAACCTGCAGATATCTGACCGGCAATGTGATACACATATCTTCATCCTCAAGTGCAATTAGTAAACAAAAACACACACACACACACACACACACACAAAACACCACACCACACATACAAGTGCTAACACTCATCGTACACACTCCTGATCAGTGAAATGGTGTATTTGTTACGTATTTGTGATATTCCAGAACTCTGGGACCTTGTCCTTTTGTTTGTTTGTGTTATATGGAACTTGGAAACATTTGACTGTGATTCTTATTTTCCATATTGCTGCTGACCTTATGAAGATGTTTTATGATTGATTGGTTATGCAAATTAAGTGAACAAACACACAATTATGTATTTTAATTGGACATGGGCGTAGCTACTGTGTACATAGTATTGTAAAGCAGCAGTGGGACCCTGCCTGTATCATTTGTATGGACCAATCTGGCAGCGGCATTGTCAGCACCAACAGATCGCATGGCCTGAGGTTCTTCAAATCCTGTTGAGTCAAACCTGTCATGGACTAAATGAGCAACCTCACCATCGGCAGGGATCATTTTCTCCCAAGTGGCGCAGCGGTCTAAGGCACTGCATCTCATTGCAAGAAGCATCACTGCAGTCCCTGGGTCAAATCCAGGCTGCATCACATCCGGCCATGATTGGGAGTCCCATAGGGCGGCGCACAATTGGCCCAGCGTCGTCTTGGTTTGGCCGGGGTAGGCCGTCATTGTAAATAAGAATTTGTTCTTAACTGACTTGCCTAGTTAAATAATAAAATAAAAAAACACACTGCCTTACCATCAATTCGGACTAATCACTGGAGTGGCCTGAATAATGTGTTCTATGCCTTTCTAAAGGCATACTGGCTGCATACCGGGCTGACTACGTTGCATACGCCTGCGAAATCTCACAAAGCTGTCATATCACATCATATGAGCAATCTGATGCCTGTCTGTTCAAATCGATTGACCATGGGTTGATGCAATGCAATATCTGCAATGTAGTTAGCCTGAAACGTGACCATACTGTATGAGAGGGAGAGCAAGTGATCCAATGATCAAATTATGTGTAGATGGTAACACTATAATCAAGCTAAAATGTAATTAAACATATTTAACAACAACTCTAAAGAGAAACTGCTTGAAAATAATGTATTAAACAATTTATATAACATTTAACAGTTGCTTGTCTGATGCACATTCATGATACAGTATGTTGCAAACAATATCAATTTGTGTGATGAATAAAGATGTACAGGATCCCACACTGTTGTCTGGCTCTTTGTATTCAAATTATATCAGTTACATCAGGGGTGACAAAATTATTCCATGGAGGGCCTAGTGTCAGCTGGACTTTGATTATTTCCTTTCAATTAAGACCTAGACAACCAGGTGAGGGGAGTTACTTACTAACTAGTGGCCTTATTTCATCAATCAAGTACAAGGGAGGAGCGAAAACCCGCAGAGACTCGGTCCTCCGTGGAATGAGTTTGACATGTGCATCTCACTGTGATATGAAAAATGGGTCCCACTTTGCATGTTTCTAGGTCCTGCCATTACAGTATACCTATTTGTAGTTTGTGCACTCATTTACATTTTTATATGCATTACATTTGTAAACACCAACTCGGTTGCCTTGGTGTCCATCCTAAATGGGAAGGTTGAGGGTTCGATCCCAGATCGAGTCATACCAAAGACTCAAAAAACGGGACTGATGCCTTTCTGCTTGGCACTCAGCATTAAGAATGCAAATTGTCTCCATTGTGAGTTATTGTACAAATCCTTGCAATTGTACATGACACAAACAGGTATTACAGTTGTATAACAAGTTGTAGCTATGTATTCAATTGCAATGTAATTACATTGGTAATTTGGCTTCTTTATGTGACCGAATAAGGTGCATGTAGGCACAGATATGTAAAGCCAGGTGTACACTTCTCGATTTTGGCTACAATTTAGCTGTCAAAATCCCCATGTCATTGCCTACTTGGGGCACACGGCCGTCACCGACGCTCGTTTAATGTTAGCGGTTCAGAGACGCAATCTGAGGGCTACCAATCTTCTCTTTGAGCAGTCCCAGATGGCCCGATATTTACAAACATATTTGATTTTATCTGCACAAAATCTGCAATGCTCTTTTAGTGTGAGATTTGGAAAAACACGTTTTGAGAACGCTGGTCAGCAATAGCCAATGAGAGGTTGCCAGAGAAGAAGCCAGTGAGATGATGACGTTGCATCACCCAGAATGTGTAGACTCACGAGCAGGAGCGATGACTACTACTAGTATGTATTTGCCTATAACTAAAGCCAAAGTGTCAAATCGTTACAGCTCTGAAGTTCACAAGCAATGCTATTCAATTCAAAATGTTGGCTAGATATTTCCACTCCATATGGCAAGCGGGAATGTCTGACGGAAAACGTTTGAGGCTGCTTTGAGCCACAGCTCATTGTTGCCAAGTTAAATCTAATCACATAATTTTCGCGAGACAGCGTGGTATCGAGAATCCTCACGACCAAGTGAAGAATGTTGTAGTGTGTGACCCTGGTCTGTGCCATATCGTTTAGTGTGTGTACCACGGTTGGCCAGACAAAAAAAACACCAGGAGTTGATTGTGAGAGGCTCAGCGCTGTTAGTGTAGTGTTTACCCATCTTAAGCTGTGGTAGCTGCTTGGTACTTGGCTCTTTCGCAATTGTCTTTCCTCGATTCCACTCATCCTCTCTCCTCACATCCCATCCATTGAAGGAGAGAAAGTCATAGATAATCCAGAAGCTTGGATCATATCCTCCAATCCATATAGTAAGTTTTTTTAAATATTGTACACATTCACAGCTAAAGCTGAATCCCATATACTGAAAACAAGTGGAAAAAAAGAAATACAAAAGTTGATTTAGATAAGGTACAATGAGTGATGGCTGAAAGGTTAATTGAAGCAGTCGGGATGACTGGAGTGGAGGGAGCATTGTTGGTCTCATAGGGAAGGAAACATCACGGTAGCAGCCAGGGAATTCAGTCAGTCAGACAAGGAGAGAACCGAAGCCTCAGCATCTCGCCATCTCAGACGTCCTGCCTCTCCATATAGCCACTTGGCTTAGTAGATACAGTGCCTTGCGAAAGTATTCGGCCCCCTTGAACTTTGCGACCTTTTCCCACATTTCAGGCTTCAAACATAAAGATATAAAACTGTATTTTTTTTGTGAAGAATCAACAACAAGTGGGACACAATCATGAAGTGGAACGACATTTATTGGATATTTCAAACTTTTTTAACAAATCAAAAACAGAAAAATTGGGCGTGCAAAATTATTCAGCCCCTTTACTTTCAGTGCAGCAAACTCTCTCCAGAAGTTCAGTGAGGATCTCTGAATGATCCAATGTTGACCTAAATGACTAATGATGATAAATACAATCCACCTGTGTGTAATAAAGTCTCCGTATAAATGCACCTGCACTGTGATAGTCTCAGAGGTCCGTCAAAAGCGCAGAGAGCATCATGAAGAACAAGGAACACACCAGGCAGGTCCGAGATACTGTTGTGAAGAAGTTTAAAGCCGGATTTGGATACAAAAAGATTTCCCAAGCTTTAAACATCCCAAGGAGCACAGTGCAAGCGATAATATTGAAATGGAAGGAGTATCAGACCACTGCAAATCTACCAAGACCTGGCCGTCCCTCTAAACTTTCAGCTCATACAAGGAGAAGACTGATCAGAGATGCAGCCAAGAGGCCCATGATCACTCTGGATAAACTGCAGAGATTTACAGCTGAGGTGGGAGACTCTGTCCATAGGACAACAATCAGTCGTATATTGCACAAATCTGGCCTTTATGGAAGAGTGGCAAGAAGAAAGCCATTTCTTAAAGATATCCATAAAAAGTGTTGTTTAAAGTTTGCCACAAGCCACCTGGGACACACAGCAAACATGTGGAAGAAGGTGCTCTGGTCAGATGAAACCAAAATTGAACTTTTTGGCAACAATGCAAAACGTTATGTTTGGCGTAAAAGCAACACAGCTCATCACCCTGAACACACCATGCCCACTGTCAAACATGGTGGTGGCAGCATCATGGTTTGGGCCTGCTTTTCTTCAGCAGGGACAGGGAAGATGGTTAAAATTGATGGGAAGATGGATGGAGCCAAATACAGGACCATTCTGGAAGAAAACCTGATGGAGTCTGCAAAAGACCTGAGACTGGGACGGAGATTTGTCTTCCAACAAGACAATGATCCAAAACATAAAGCAAAATCTACAATGGAATGGTTCAAAAATAAACATATCCAGGTGTTAGAATGGCCAAGTCAAAGTCCAGACATGAATCCAATCGAGAATCTGTGGAAAGAACTGAAAACTGCTGTTCACAATTGCTCTCCATCCAACCTCACTGAGCTCGAGCTGTTTTGCAAGGAGGAATGGGAAAAAATGTCAGTCTCTCGATGTGCAAAACTGATAGACATACCCCAAGCGACTTACAGCTGTAATCGCAGCAAAAGGTGGCGCTACAAAGTATTAACTTAAGGGGGCTGAATAATTTTGCACGCCCAATTTTTCAGTTTTTGATTTGTTAAAAAAGTTTGAAATATCCAATAAATGTCGTTCCACTTCATGATTGTGTCCCACTTGTTGTTGATTCTTCACAAAAAAATACAGTTTTATATCTTTATGTTTGAAGCCGGAAATGTGGCAAAATGTCGCAAAGTTCTATGGGGCCGAATACTTTCGCAAGGCACTGTATATAACTATTCCTCCAATACATTTTACAAGGAGAGAAAGAGGCAAGGAGTGAGTACACAGGGAAATACTTGAGATTCAGCCCGTCACAGTGTCTTAGCCAAAGGACGAAATAGAGGTCCCTTGCCTGGGATTCTTCCTCTTGAGGAGAGGAGATACGATGACTAATATTGACAACCTTCTGCTCCCAGACTGCTCTTACGGCTAATGTTGGTAGGTAAGGTAGAGACAGACAACAGCACTGTTCGCACACACTTATACATGCGATCCCTGGAAAAGTGAAAGCCAGTTTTACCACCCTGTTGCTTTCACCAACCCAACCTTGTCAGATCACTCAAGAAAGGTGGAAAGGAGGTGTTCCAACAGGCCCCAGATGTGATGTAACAACAGGGAGGGCATGGCATGGTGAATATGGTTGGATGAGTCAGGTCGCAGGGACTTTTTGTATTGTATAGGTCCTCAATTTCTCTTGTAGATTAATAAAAAGCACTTATGAAAGGTAGGGGTTGATGAAATTGACAGTTCTTTAGGGGCACATACGATATATAATCTGAATTTATACTGATTATATCTGTGTTCTCGGAATTTGTCCTCACAATCTATTTCTATTTTGTGTACACCCCCACCAGCCTCCTCTCCTCCCTACCTCTCTACTTCTCTACCTCTGCCAGGTTATTTTTGCTTCCTGTTGTCACAGCACCTGCCAGGACACCTGCGGCCTAGACTTCAACCGTGCGGCCGCACCCCTCTTTTTTCCAGCCCCAACCTCTGCAATCACATGCTCAAGGGGGAAGTTTCTCCTTGGTACAGATCTAGGATGAGCTCCCCCCTCCCAATCCTAACCTTAGAAAGTAGCCTTGTAAACAATGACAGACATTAATACATGATGTACAGCCCACAGCAAAGTGGAAAAACCATAAAAGATACAGTTTTCTATATATCACTATGCTAATTTCTCTCCATTAGTGGTTTTAGCGTGCGTCCCAAATAGCCCCTTATTCCCTACACTCTAGAAGAAAAGGTAACATTTTGGGGTTTTAAAAATTGCCACACAGTGAACCGTTCCAGGTCACAAAGGTTCATCGAGGAACCCCTCTGAAAAAGTTATTTGAGGATCCCCTGTCACATGATGCTAGATTTGTGAAAAAATGGTCACAGATTGACGTTTATATGTTGATACTGGTCTGCCTGTGTAAAAGTTCAAACAGGAACCTGTTTGTAATGGGAGGGGTTAATTGTTAAACCTTTTTAATAATATATTGTAGCAACATTGTAATATAATATTAACATTGCTGATTACATATAGAACCATGACAGTCATCCAAATGCAATGATAGTAATATAGTAATAAAGTGGTAACTATTCCAACATTGGGATTTGTGTAGGCACTTGAGCAACTCATACACATCTGTAAGCCTATTAAAGCTACAAAACTGTCACTGTTTAACCTTAACATGGGATGACAATACAACAGAACCGAAAAACAGGAATTATGTTCACTCTCACGGGTGGCCAAGAATAACTATCTGAAAGTGACGCCTTTACTAAGCCTCGCCCCGAGTCTTCTCATCTGACCCGCTGGGTTATATTTGAATTAACCAGCATCAATAACCCAGCATCAACAACCCAACCTGGCCCTTTTTAAAGAAAACATTCCAACTAAGTGGCCCAATGCCTGCAACTCAGCAGTTAGATCATCCAAACAACCAAGCATTTTTAAGAGTTTATTTGTATTTATTATGGGATCCCCTAAAATACTCTTCCGGTGGTCCAGCAAAATTAAGGCAGTTATACAATAAAAAAAAAACGTTACAATACATTCACAATTGATTTCACAACACATTAAGTGTGTGCCCTCAGGCCCCTACTCTGCTACTACATATCTACAACACAAAATCCATGTGTACGTGTGTGTATAGTGCGTATGTTATCGTGTGTTTGTATGCATGTGTCTGTGCCTATGTTTGTATTGCTTCACAGTCCCGCTGTTCCATATGGTGTATTTTTATCCGTTTTTTACATCTAATTTTACTGCTTGCATGAGTTACTTGATGTACATAGCTCTAGTAGGTACTGTGCGTCTCCCATAGTCTGTTCTGGACTTGGGGACAGTGAAGAGACCTCTGGTGGCATGTCTAGTGGGGTATGCATGGGTGTCTGAGCTGTGTGCCAGTAGTTCAAACAGACAGCTCGGTATATTCCAACAACCTCTCACAAGTAGTGATGAAGTCAATCTCTCCTCCACTTTGAGCCAGGAGAGATTGACATGCATATTATTAATGTTAGCCCTATGTGTACTACATCTAAGGGCCAGCTGTGCTGCTCTGTTCTGAGCCAACTGACATTTTCCTAAATCCCTCTTTGTGGCAGCAGACCACACAACTGAACAGTAGTCCAGGTGCGACAAAACTAGGGTCTTTGTTATTTTTATTTGGACAGGCAAGGAAGTACGGCGGGCCAGGCCCCCTAAGGCCTGCCCATAATGCCAGCTCTGCTTTCGAGTCCGGCAGCGCAACAAATCCAACTGCGAAATAAATTCAATGTGCTCTGCAAGCCCCAGCAAAAAGGTTCCTCCAGAAGCCTTTGTAACATTGAAACATTGAAAGTTCCTCCAAGAACCCCTCAACTAACCAATTGTGCAAATATGAACCCACTGACTGCAACGGATCCTTGAGGAACTCCAGGGTTTCTTGAGAATCTCCAGGGTTCCTTGAGTCACACCTAATTCTAAGACTGTATAGTGCAATACTTTTGTATAGGGCCATAAGGGTCTTGGTAAAAAGTACTGCACTGCAATATAGTGATATTTAGGACACACCCTTAGAAATATTGAGAACCATAAACCAGTACCATATAGGCTTATATTATCTGCAATACATTACATCTAGCCCTACTAGGCCCATAACATTTTCAATTTCAATCTTTTTTGGAGCCACTAAAATGTAATATGTCATCACTTATAGTCTCCATAGCAACTTACAGCCAGGCAGCCCTTCAGCCCCTACTGCCTACAGGTCACACAAAAGTAACATCACTGTACTTGGGTACCAACCTGTGTTACCATGGAAACTCACACACTAAACCCATTTGCTAAAAATCCTGCAAACATGTTTAAATTCCTCCAGCCTACACCTGCACCCATTTGAGTCATCACTTGAGACCATATCTGGAAAAGAACAGGACTTGTAGTTTAGTGTGTATCTTCAGCCTCGACAGCAGAAATCTTAGGCCTATATAAATGGGATCAAATGGACTTCTGAGCTCAGCTAAATTATGTGAGAACCAAACGTCTGAGTGTTTTGAACACAAATGAGTCAATATAAAAATCGCAAAAGAGTAGGAAAATGTTATTCGGGGGAATCTGATAGCACCCTATCTTGTGATAGTCTTTTTATTTTTTTATTTTTTATTTTACCCCCTTTTTCTCCCCAATTTCGTGGTATCCAATTGTTGTAGTAGCTACTATCTTGTCTCATTGCTACAACTCCCGTACGGGCTCGGGAGAGATGAAGGCCATGCGTCCTCCGATACACAACCCAACCAGCCATACTGCTTCTTAACACAGCGCGCATCCAACCCGGAAGCCAGCCGCACCAATGTGTCGGAGGCTACACCGTGCACCTGGCAACCTTGGCTAGCGCGCACTGTGCCCGGCCCGCCACAGGAGTCGCTGGTGCGCGATGAGACAAGGAGATCCCTACCGACCAAGCCCTCCCAAACCCGGACGACGCTAGGCCAATTGTCGCCCCACGGACCTCCCGGTCGCGACCGGTTACGACAGAGCATGTAGTACAGCGCCCTTAACCACTGCGCCACCCGGGAGGCCCTCATCTTGTGATAGTCAACGCTGCCAAGAGTGTGCAAAGATGTCATCATGGCAAAGGGTGGCAATTTGAAGAATCTCAAATATAAAATATATTTTGATTTGTTTAACACTTTTTTGGTTACTACATGATTCCATGTGTGTTATTTTAAAGTTTTGGTCTTCACTGTTATTCTACAATGTAGGAAATAGTAAAAAATACATAAAAACCCTTGAATGAGTAGGTGTTCTAATACTTTTGTAAAAGAGCAAAAAGCTTTATTTGATGACTATAAAAATACATATCAGGTAGTGCACAATAACAGGTGTTTGTTGTCGGATGCACAAATTCGATAGTGGAAGTGACCCTCCACTGTCTAACATGTCACCTTAAAACTCCAACAGGGGAGTCTGTCGTGACGTCAATTCTGTATTTCATAGGAGCCCGAGCTGCAGCATAGACTTCACCACCAAGGCGAGAGGACAGCTCCCGATAAACAGCGTGCGGACACTGGTAGGCTTAATGCACACGCGTGGACAGACACAGCGGTCAATTTGCTTGGTCGGAAATCACCCCAAAATATCCGAGTTAGCCATTTTGCCCTACACAATATCGACTCACGGACAGTCCGGCCATTGATAAACCAGCTGTTCTCACTGGTCACGCTTGTTGATTACAGAAGCAGACAAACCAGGAGGGAAGAAGAACCACATCCCGACCAGAACAGCTCTGACATCTCCCAGAAACGAAGCGTCTCTAACTTCCCTCCCTGATCAACCTAATCACAACGGGAGATGGAGATCATTAAAGTAGATAAAGCAGACAAAGCACCCGGTAAGCAACTTCTTTACTTATTTAATAACAGACTGTGTGGGTGTGAAATAATCGCAGCGTGTGTGTGTTCTGTGTATTGAATCAGTGGGTCTGGTGGCGTGTCAGCGGGGGTGCGTGGCCCACGCCTCTGTATGAGTAGACTGCGGTACTTGGTGCTCGTCTACACTTGACAGGCGCCTTGCAGCTTAGCCTACATGAAAATGGCAGTGGTGGATTTATAAGGTGTGGTTTATTTGGCTACGAACATCTGTGTCTGTTTCCTGTTGCCTCGGGCGTAGAGTATCCGTAGCCTACTACGACTTGCCCTTGTAAGCTACGTCGTTGCTTTTGTTTTCAGTGAATGGCTGACAGAACCCTGATGCAGCAAATTTACGCAGGTTAGCGTTTTTTGTAATGAATCTTGTTCTGGAGGCAGCTCTACGGAGCTGTCAGCTGGCACAGACTCAAAGTCATAACGTCGGATTTTAAACCTAACGCTAACCTTAACCACAATGCTAACTTTAATGCCTAACCCTAGTATTAAATTAAGACCAAAGCTATTTTTATTTTCGTGTATTTAATAAAGCCAATTTTGATTTTCCCATCTAGCAGAAATCACTTAGTTCTGCCTGCAGGGCAAGATTCTTGACAATAAACGTCAACCTGCCAAATGTACAGCTGCGTAGGGTTTCTGGAGGAGGGGAAGGGTGGGTTCTCTCAATTCTCTGGCTATGGGCAAGGCTGAAGGCCCACACACATTATCTTTACACATGTAGCAGCCTGTGTTCTAGCCTACATTGACACCTATATATATATATATATATATATATATATATCATCTATCATCTATAGGTGTCCCATTAGAATTTTCAAGTAACCTTCCTTCTATGTGTATGGGGCATCGGACACACACAAATAGACAACATCATGAATTGGCTATTGACAGAGAACATGTGCCATGGCCCGTGAAGCACATGTATTTAATAGGTAGATGAAAATCAGGCTGGTTTAGGCATTCTTTGACTGAACCAAATTTAAACTGATTATAAAAGACAGGCCAACTGTAATGGCTTGCAAACCATTACAGACTACAAATGGAAGAGAGATGCCCAGTGACATGAGCCACACAGATGAGCTAATTAACTTCTATGCTTGCTTCGAGGCAAGTAACAGTGAAACATTCATGAGAGCATCAGCTGTTCCGAACGACTGTGTGATCACGCTCTCCGCAGCCGATGTGAGTAAGACCTTTAAACAGGTCAACATTCACAAGGCCGCTGGGGCAGACAAATTACCAGAACGTGTACTCCGAGTGTAACCCTCTCACCAGGCTCGAATTTGACTCTCACGATATTACCTTACGCAGAATATCTCAGCCGGATGGGATATTAGGTGAGAAGGACATCTCCAATAAGAATCCCTATTGTAAACTATCTAGGATGATGACAACTAGGGGGTTAACTTCAGATAGAATGATTATAGATGTTTGTTATTGTATAAGGATATTTTTTCCCATGCATTAAATTGAAACAGTAAATGACTCCACCAAGTCAACAAACATAAGGTTCAAGATTTGTTTTATTACATTTTCAATGCACCACATCAAAATAAATACAAATAATAAACCCCAATGAGTCATGCACAACCAGTGTCCAAATTAGTTAAATCTTGCTTAATCCGTTGGCTGGCGTTGGAGCAAAAAAAAAAAAAATGACGACACACAAAGTCCAGAAGTACCCCACCGTTGTGGTTACTCACTACTCGTAGATATTTCCTCAGTGAAGTAGAGCTGTTCCGTGCAGGTTTCCTCAAGATCCACAGCAAGCACAGCTATCAATGCAGATAGTACTCCTTAGCAGTAACCAATATCCCATGGAAACATGAACTCGTTTATCTTCCCCAAGCAATTCTCTTTTGGTGTCACACGATGCTAGGCTAAACTTGAGGCTGTCAAATACCTCCTCGATGAGACGGTAGCTTCAGTCTTTACTAAGTCTTTAACAAAATGATAACTCATAAAATAAAATTGGTATTTCCCTTCAAAACTCGGTATGTATGGGTTTTGTTCTATTTTTGTCTTGTTACGTGGAGCAGCACAGGGAACCCAAGAGCAGACTCAGACGAGGAAACAGATGAATGAACCAAGGTATTTATTGTAACACAGGGAGATATGGAGTGCAGATCCGGTGAAGCTTGGATGAGTTGTAGGAAACCAGATATGGAGGCTGAAGTTGGAGTGTGCAGGGTTGGGACAGGGTAAACAGGTCCGGAGGGGAATCCAAGGGAATGGTGGTGTGGTGAGTTCAGAACAGGGTAGCAGGGTGGTAAGATGTGGAACAGGAGACAGGACCGGAGTCAGGGCAGCAAAATGAACAGAGACTACATTCTGGCAGAGTGGAAGTGGCAGAACTGAGTATTTGTAGAGGTCTTGATAATGGAACGAATTGCAGCTAGGGATCTGCTCTGACTCCAGTACACCTGTCTCCAATCACACAATCACACAGGGAAGGGAAGGGAAGGGAAGGGAAGGGAAGGGGAGCACACGCTGTGGGAATGGCTGCAGGTCAAGCAGGCACCAGATGACCACCAGGGGGCGTGGCAGGAGCAGATGTGACACTTTTATAATTTTTCTTCACCAACAGTCATAATGTAATGTCCATCCTTTTCTCAATGTCTCTCTCCCTCTCTTTTTTTCCCAGGCCTTCCGTTAACCAGGTCAACTCCCATTGGCCACAGCTTAACTAGCGACCTTATTGGTCAAAACTTAAACTTTAAAAGTAAACCAACCTATTCACTTAAATATTCAGAATTAATTATAACAAATAAACACAATACTTGGTTCTACCAAGGGTATTACACAAGCATGCGCTGACCAACTGGCAAGTGTCTTCACTGACATTTTCAAACTCTCCCTGTCTGAGTCTGTAATACCAACATGTTTCAAGCAGACCACCATAGTCCCTGTGCCCAAGAACACTAAGGTAACCTGCCTAAATGACTACCGACCTATAGCACTCAAGTCTGTAGTCATGAAATGCTTTGAAAGGCTGATCATGGCTCACATCAACATCATTATCTCAGAAACCCTAGACCCACTCCATTTTGCATACCGCACGATCAGATCCACAGATGATGCAATCTCTATTGCACTCCACACTGCCCTTTCCCACCTGGACAAAAGGAACATCTATTTGAGAATGGGTTGCATCACTGCCTGGATGGCAACTACTCGGCCTCCGACCGCAAGGCACTACAGAGGGTGCTGCGTACAGCCCAGTACATAACCCGGGACAATCGTCCTGCCATCCAGGACCTCTATACCAACCGGTGTCAGAGGAAGGCCCTAAAAACAGCTTTTACCCCCACGCCATAAGACTCCTGAACAGCTAATCACATGGCTACCCAGACCATTTGCATTGCCCCCCTCCCTTCTACGCTGCTGCTGCTCTCTGTTATTATCTATACATAGTCTCTTTAATAACTCTACCTACATGTACATTTTACCTCGACACCGGTGCCCCCGCACATTGACTTTGTACCGGTACCCCCTGTATATAGCCCAGCTATTGTTATTTACTGCTGCTCTTTAATTATTTGTTATTCTTGACTTTTATTTTTTTTTTAGGTATTTTCTTAAAACTGCATTGTTGGTTAAGGGCTTGTAAAGTAAGCATTTCACACATGTTCTATTTGGTGCATGTGACAAATAAAATGTGATTTGAAATGGCACCATATTCCATATGGAACTAGCACACTACCTTTGACAAGGCCCATTGGTAGTGCAGTATATAACTAATAGAGTGCTATTTTGGAAGCATACATGGACACGTGGTGAATTAAACCCTTTCTAACATGCTGTTTCATTTTAGAAATGTTTTAATAATTTAGCAGATGCTCTTATCCAGAGTAACTTACAGGAGCAATTAGGGTTAAGTGCCCTGCTCAAGGGCATATCGACAGATTTGTCACCTAGTCAGCACAGGGATTTGAACCAGACCTTTTGGTTACTTGCCCAAAAGTCTTCAACACTAGGCTACCTGCCATTTCAGACAAGGAACTGCACCATTCTCTTTTTTAATTGAATTTCATATTGTGATTAAATTGGAAAATCTTGGCTATGACTTTGTCAGTACTTGATTGCATTATAAGATGTGCTAAAAGCTAAATGCTTCTGTACACAGCTTTGCAAAAATAACTTGAATATAGACGAGGCAAGGGCAATTTCAGGTGTGTGTGTGTGTTTGTGTGTAAGTATTTTAAACAGACAGCTCCGTACATTCAGCTTGTCAACACCTCTTACAAAAACAAGTAGGGAGGAAGTCAATCTCTCTTCCACTTTGAGCCATGAGCGATTGACATGCATGTCATTAAGGTTAGCTCTCTGTGTACTTTTAAGGGCCAGCAGTGAGCCAACTGCAATCTTCCTAAGTCCCTCTTTGTGGCACCATTACTGAACAGTAGTCTAGAAGTGCCAAAACTAGGACCTGTAGGACCTGCCTTGTTGATGGTGTTGTTAATTAAGAAGGCAGAGCAACGCTTTATTATGAACATACTTCTCCCCATCGTAGCTACTGTTGTATCAATATGTTTTAACCATGGCAGTTTCAAATCCAGAGTTACTCCAGGCAGTTTAGTCACCTCAACTTGCTAAATTTCCACATTATTCATTACAATATTTAGTCGAGGTTTAGGGTTTAGTGAATGATTTGTCCCAAATATAATGCTATTAGTTTTGGAAATATTTAGGACTAACTTATTCCTTGCTATCCATTCTTAAACTAACTGCAGCTTTTTGTTAAGCGTTGCAGTCATTTCAGTTGCTGTACTAGCTGACGTGTATAGTGTTTGTCATCCGCATAGATAGACACACTGGCTTTACTCAAGGCTAGTGGCATGTCGTTAGTAAAGATTGAAACCTGGCCGGTTGGTGCCAGAATAACAACCTTTCCCGTAATCAAGACAAAGGAGATGATTGTGGACTACAGGAAAAGGAGGACCGAGTACACCCCCATTCACACCGACAGGGCTGTAGTGGAGCAGGTTGAGAGCTTCAATTTCCTTGGTGTCCACATCACCAACAAACTAGAATGGTCCAACATACCAAGACAGTCGTGAAGAGGGCACATCAAAACCTATTCCCCTTCAGGAGACTGAAAAGATATGGCATGGGTCCTGAGATCCTCAAAAGGTTCTACAGCTGCAACATCAAGAACATCCTGACTGGTTGCATCACTGCCTGGTACGCCAATTGCTCAGCCTCCGACCGCAAGGCACTACAGAGGGTAGTGCGTACGGCCCAGTACATCACTGGGGCTAAGCTGCCTGCCATCCAGGACCTCTATACCAGGTGGTGTCAGAGGAAGGCCATAAAAATGGTCAAAGACCCTAGCCACCCCAGTCATAGACTGTTCTCTCTGCTACCGCATGGTAAGCGGTACCGGAGAGCCAAGTCTAGGACCAAAAGGCTTCTCAACAGCTTTTACCCCTCTGTTTATCATCTGCGCACTTTAACTATACATTCATGTACATATTACCTCAATTAACCCGGTGCCCCCGCACATTGGCTACCTAGCCTAGCCTAGATAACGTTAGACAGTTAGTTAACTGTTAGCCACCTAGCTAGAATTCGTAACATATCATACGTTTTGTAAATTCGTAACATAATGTATGTTTTGCAATTTTGAAACATGTTATGCACATTGTAATTCATAACATATCATACGAAATGGGTGATCGACATTCACAAATTAATAGATACCATATGAAACACAACATATCATACTAAATGGAGCCTCTTGGATTTACATACAGATTAATACGAAATGCTCTGAGACTAGGTTGGTATGTCAAGTCAGTCAGTTCCTAGGTGTGTTATGAAACTAAGCCAAAGCTCAATGGAGAATCTATTGAAAGTGCTTCTTGGGCCAGGATTAGGCTTAATATGTGTCCGGGAAAATGACCTATAAAGTCCACTCACTCAATTAATTTGTTTCAGGTCAGCATCACAAACATAGCAAAAAAAATCAGAATTCAGAATTTCCAGACACATACATCATTTTCATTGAGGCTGTGTCAATACAATTCCATACAAAAATAAAATCGATATTGATCCATTACACAGAGACAACAGAAATGGTTAGTTTTGTTGTCACAGTACCCAGACCCACCACACAACAGTAACTCTCCTTCCCTTACCTACTGTTTTACATAGGGGCAAGCCCTGTCTGTGAGAGGGTGTTTAGGTTCTCCTCTGCTGCTGAGAGTGTAACTTGAGGCCCTGATGATGGGCCAAAAGGGTTTCCCTCTCGCCCTCTCTCTCTCTCTCCACCAGCTGGCCGGCTAGCTAAGAGAGGCCAGGAAAAGCCAGACACACACAGTCAAACAAGGTGCTGGGTTACACAATCAATGTCTGTCTGTTACATTGCCCAGATGTAGTGGAGAAAAAATCCAAACAAACTTGGTTGCCAAAGGTGGGAAGTCCCCAGGCCCCCAAAGCAGAGTAGTGTTGTGGCTGCTTTGTCAAAGATTTCCAGCTGAATATTAGACCGATGTTATGTTTTTTTCCCTTTCCCTCAACTCCTCTACCACCCTGTCTTGGGAGGGACACTTTTTATTATTCATCAGGCCTGGGTTTACATAGTATGAGTAAAAGCTCAATCATGCAAAGCTTAAGTATTTTAAAGATACTGTTGGAGACCAGGGGCTCTATTTTTGGTTGGCGTTAGAGACGCTAGTGTCAAACACACGTTAGTTTGCAATTTCGTATTGTAAAAACTGGCACAATGGCGTTTTCCAGCCCTAACGCCATGTTCTGCAATTTACCTGTCTTATATCAGCTCACTTGTGCACAGATGGGCGGGGTGGAAATATTTGAGGTGTGTCCTTAACATGATCCAGAGTGCTAATTTCAGGCAGCACCCAAAGGGATATTTAAGACCAACCAGAAGCTGGTTTTTAGAGGTAACGCAGTTGGTTATGGTTGTGGTGATCATAACATTTTGTCAACCGTGATTGTCAAGCAAATAACTGCTGGTCTCACGGTAATTGACCGTTAATTAACATAAACACATTTAGTATCTCCTGGTTTCCACGCATAACCTACGAGCCACTGATGCAGACCTTTGGAACATCTACATTTTAAAAAGTCTAATAAATCCATTATTTATTTTATACACGTCTAAAGAAACATGATTTGAAGAAAATGTAGTCTGTTTCAGAAGAACAGAATAGCATACTCTGAGTTTGGCCAATGCCGTATGGCTGTGTTCAAATAGTTCAATTAGCAGACAAAATTTGCTAATAATTCTGTGGAATTATTTAATATTATTTTATAGTATGAAGAATACAATTGAACATGTCTGAATAAAATAGAAAGGATATTTTCTCCAAATGATTTGAGTGAGTGTGCACATTAAGCTATTCTGTGTTGAGTGGTTAACAAAGAAACAGGTACTCCTATATGCTTAATTTATAGTTATTTATGTAACTTTAGTTGTGATACAAGTGTTGGGCTATATGTTGTGATTTTAAATACATTCTAAGCCTGCATGATGTGACTCTAATGATGATTTGAAAAGCTCTGCTTTGTTTTTTGAGCAGGCTGTACATACTTTATCAGTCTCATTCACAATTTGACAACCACTTGATAATGCCTCAAATTTCATTCCCTTTGCGTGGCCGTAATGCCCCCTCAAAAAATCCTTCGACCTCATGGCTTGTTTTTTCTTTTGACATGCACAGTCAACTGTGAGTACTTACAGTGCCTTGCGAAAGTATTCGGCCCCCTTGAACTTTGCGACCTTTTGCCACATTTCAGGCTTCAAACATAAAGATATAAAACTATATTTTTTGTGAAGAATCAACAACAAGTGGGACACAATCATGAAGTGGAACGACGTTTATTGGATATTTCAAACTTTTTTAACAAATCAAAAACTGAAATATTGGGCGTGCAAAATTATTCAGCCCCTTTACTTTCAGTGCAGCAAACTCTCTCCAGAAGTTCAGTGAGGATCTCTGAATGATCCAATGTTGACCTAAATGACTAATGATGATAAATACAATCCACCTGTGTGTAATCAAGTCTCCGTATAAATGCACCTGCACTGTGATAGTCTCAGAGGTCCGTTAAATGCGCAGAGAGCATCATGAAGAACAAGGAACACACCAGGCAGGTCCGAGATACTGTTGTGAAGAAGTTTAAAGCCGGATTTGGATACAAAAAGATTTCCCAAGCTTTAAACATCCCAAGGAGCACTGTGCAAGTGATAATATTGAAATGGAAGGAGTATCAGACCACTGCAAATCTACGAAGACCTGGCCGTCCCTCTAAACTTTCAGCTCATACAAGGAGAAGACTGATCAGAGATGCAGCCAAGAGGCCCATGATCACTCTGGATGAACTGCAGAGATCTCAATGTGCAAAACTGATATAGACATACCCCAAGCGACTTACAGCTGTAATCGCAGCAAAAGGTGGCGCTACAAAGTATTAACTTAAGGGGGCTGAATAATTTTGCACGCCCAATTTTTCAGTTTTTGATTTGTTAAAAAAGTTTGAAATATCCAATAAATGTCGTTCCACTTCATGATTGTGTCCCACTTGTTGATTCTTCACAAAAAAATACAGTTTTATATATTTATGTTTGAAGCCTGAAATGTGGCAAAAGGTCGCAAAGTTCAAGGGGGCCGAATACTTTCGCAAGGCACTGTATATAGACAGGTGTATGCCTTTCCAAATCATGTCATATCAATTGAATTTACCACAGGTGGACTCCAATCAAGTTGTAGAAACATCTCAAGGATTATCAATGGAAACAGGATGCACTTGAGCTCAAAATCGAGTCTCATAGCAAAGGTTCTGAATACTTAGGTAAATAAGGTATTTCTGGTTTTTATTTGTAATAAATTAGCAAACATTTCTAAACCTGTTTTTGCTTTGTCATTATGAGGTATTGTGTGTAGATTGCTGAGGATTTTTTTTTAATGTAAAACATTTTAGAATAAGGTCTGTCATGTTACAAAATGTTGAATGAATCAAGAGGTCTGAATACCTTCCAAAGGCACTGTATAACGGACTAACATTGGAGTTGATTCCAAAGGAGATACATAAAAGACCTTAAATACATAACCTTAAGCAATCACATATTTTGCCACTGCGCAAGTTCTGATTGGCCATATCTTCACAATAGGCCCACAAAGAGGTAGACAGATTGGAGTGGATGATGGGCAAGGCCCATCTTGTCATGCTTGCTTCTGTGACACCTCAGACTGGGTGATGCTTTCAATCCTTGGCCACAGAACAGAGGGTGAATGTTGAATTCTTCCATAGACCATACCACAAACACTCTCTCTCTCACTCTCGTAAAGCACACAAACACTCTCCCCCACTTCTCTCTATACCCCCTCTCACTGAAACGTCCTCTCACTGTCAAAAGTGTTTATTTTCAGCAAACTGAATTAACATGTGTAAATATTTGTTTGAACACAACAATATTCAACAACAGACATGTAACTTACAGATACTGAATAATGTGTCCCTGAACAAAGGGGGAGTCAAAATCAAAAGTAACAGTCAGTATCTGGTGTGGCCACCAGCTGCATTAAGTACTGCAGTGCATCTTCTCCTCATGGACTGCACCAGATTTGACAGTTCTTTCTGTGAGATATTACCCCACTTTTCCACCAAGGCACCTGCAAGTTCCTGGACATTTCTGGGGGGAATGGCCCTAGCCCTCACCCTCCAATCCAACAGGTCCCAGACGTGCTCAATGGGATTGAGATCCGGGCTTTTCGCTGGCCATGGCAGAATACTGACATTCCTGTCTTGCCGGAAATCACACACAGAACGAGCAGTATGGCTGGTGACATTGTCATGCTGGAGGGTCATGTCAGGATGAGCTTGCAGGAAGGGTACCACATGAAGGAGGAGGATGTCTTCCCTGTAATGCACAGCGTTGAGATTGCCTGCAATGACAACAATGATACTCTGACCCACCCTTCCGGACCCTCCACCTCCAAATTGATCCCGCTTCAGAGCCTCGGTGTAACGCTCATTCCTTCGACGATAAACGCGAATACGACCATCACCCCTGGTGAGACAAACATGCCACTCGTCGGTGAAGAGCACTTTTTGCCAGTCCTGTCTGGTCCAGCAAAGGTGGGTTTGTGTCCATAGGCGACATTGTTGCCGGTGATGTCTGGTGAGGACCTGCCTTACAACAGGCCTACAAGCCCTCAGTTCAGCCTCTCTCAGCCTATTGCGGACAGTCTGAGCACTGATGGAGGGATTGTGCATTCCTGGTGTTACTCGGGCAGTTGTTGTTGCCGTCCTGTACCTGTCCCACAGATATCTAATGGGTTAGGACCCAGATCGCAGTTCCTATGTCTTCCACTAGATGTCAACAGATGTACCGATCCTGTTGTCGTTTAACCTTTCTAGCGCAGGCGTTCCGCTAGTGACCCACTTCGACAACATCTGGTGAAATTGCAGAGCGCCATATTCAAAATACAGAAATAGTCATAATAAATATTCATAAAATTACAAGTTTTATACATTGGCTTAAAGATTAACTTCTTGTTAATCCAGCCGCTTTGTCAGATTTCAAAAAGGCTTTGCTGCGAAAGCATACCATGCGATTATCTGAGGACAGCACCCCGCTTACAAACATTTTTTCACGAAAGTCAGAAATAGCCATAAAATTAATAATTTACCTTTGAAGATCTTCATCTGGTTGCAGTTACAAGAGTCCCAGCTACACAATAAATGTTAGTTGTTTTTTTCTTCGATAAAGTTCCTCTTTATATCCCAAAACCTCAGTTTTGTTGGCACGTTTTGTTCAGTACTCCACTGGCTCAAAGGCGGTCAAAACATGCAGACGAATACATCCTGATAGTACCGGTTTGTCGAAACATGTCAAACGATGTTTATAATTAATCCTAAGGTTGTCAGTTGTCTAAATAATCGATAATATTTCAACTGGTCAATAGCGTATTCAATAGAAAGGAAAAACAACGAAGGGCGGGCACTCGGTCACTCGCGCAAACCAGCACTGCATGATTCTACAGTCGACTGACAAAGGTCTCATTCTTCTTCATTGTTCAGAAAACAAGCCTGAAACAATGTCTAAAGACAAGACTTTTGACATCTAGTGGAAGCCATAGGAACTGCAATCTGGGTCCTAACCCATTAGATACTCTATAGGCATTCAATTGAAAACTACCCACATCAAAAAACATCCCACTTCCTGGATGGATTTTCCTCAGGTTTTCGCATGCCATATCAGTTATGTTATACTCACAGACATTATTTTAACTTTGGAGTGTTTTCTATCCAAATCTACCAATTATATGCACATCCTATTTTATGGGCCTGAGTAACAGGCAGTTTACTTTGGGCATGCTTCTCATCCAGATGTCGAAATACTGCCCCCAAGCCATAAGAAGTTTTCTGTAATCATTATTACGTGATTAAACTAATCATGTAAATGTAATTAACTAGGAAGTTGGCACCAAGGAAAATCTTCAGATTACAAAGTTATAATTTTCCTAATGTAACATCTGATCAATTAGTCTTCTAATTAATTAATTATTATTTACCTCACGTTAGTCTTATTCCAAATGTCGTAATAATTGGTTATCTGCACGAACCCAGCCTTTACTATGAATCATCCATACACCAATTGTCTTAATCATTTATTTACTAACTAACTAAACAATCACATAAATGCATAAACAAACAAACAGTAGATATGGTTCCAAGGAAATGATGGGGGAGGTTCACTAGTGGGCTAAGCCGATATGACGGCTTGGTGGATAAAGGGAAGTGGGTATGGAGTGAGAAGGGCGTGAAAGACAAGAGTCACTACACAGTTGATAATTATATTAATTAAAATGCTAATCCTTTACAGATGAACGCTCACTCATTCGGGAATAATTGCAATCAATATATATTTACGCTCAGTGTGTTGTCGTGATCTCTGTTGGAATCGTCTGTCTTTCTGTTGGAAAGTTCATCCAAGCGTCTCTCTGCTTCCCTGGAGTCTTTCGTGGTTGGAATGGATACTTCAGAGTACCATTCAGAAATGTTCTTATAGCATAGATGTTTCGGTGGTTGTCGGTCTTCGCGTATCAGGTTGACACAACTTCTAGCTGCAGACTAGTAATTAGTATTGAAGATTTGCTCTTATTCTGTCGGGATCGAGTTGAACCATTTCCACCCGTGTAGCCAAAGGTCCACGTGGTATGGTTAGGAATTCAGCAACCATTACAACCTTAGCTTATACTGAGGTTTTTTACTCAACCTTCACCCCCTCAGCTGACCGAGGTACACGTGGTCTAAAGAGGATTTCTTCAGGTGGGGTTTTATTCATAAAAGTAGAAAAGGGCTGTCCCATGACGCCAGATCATGTCTGTGCTCACGGCGGCGGGTCACTGACTTGGTTAAACTTTAAAGGGAATACAATTATCTTTCATTAAAAGGGTTAACATCACCTTACATCATTTAACAAATAGTTTCATCTTTACTCATTCATTTTATACATTAATTAGACACAAACCTCATAACGGAGGCACCTGTATAAACAGAGTTATGTTAATGTAGCTGTATTGTCTTTCATGAGGACACAAACAGGAAACAAAATGGACCGTGTCGTAGCTGGCTTCTCCACCGACCGTTTACACCATCTCCAAAACATGGATATTGTTCAGTTCTCAAGTTCTGTGATGTAGAAGAAGTTCCTTTGTTCTACTGGGAAACGCTCTCTCTATACTGCATGGCAATGAGGAGAGAGTCTCCTCCAGGAACTTACGACCTGAGATAACAGAACCTGGGTGTAGGAGGGAGGGAGGGGGAAGCCACTCGCTATACCCAAAGAGGGTCATGTCATGACACTGTGCAGGTGTTGTTACACGTGGTCTGCCACTGCGAGGACAATCAGCTGTCCATCCTGTTTCCCTGTAGCGCTGTCTTAGGCGTCTCACAGTACGGACATTGCAATGTATTGCCCTGGCCACATCTGCAGTCCTCATGCCTACTTGCAGCATGCCTAAGGCCCGTTCACGCAGATGAGCAGGGACCCTGGGCATCCTTCTTTTGGTGTTTTTCAGAGTCAGTAGAAAGGCCTCTTTAGTGTCCTAAGTTTTCATAACTGACCTTAATTGCCCACCGTCTGTAAGCTGTTGTTGTCTTAACGACCGTTCCACAGGTGCATGTTCATTAATTGTTTATGGTTAATTGAACAAGCATGGGAAACCGTGTTTAAACCCTTTACAATTAAGATCTGTGAAGTTATTTGGATTTTTTACGAATTATCTTTGAAAGACATGGTCCTGAAAAAGGGCTGTTTCTTTTTTTTGCTGAGTTTATGAAGAGTTTCTTTCCATACACTGTATACAAAACATTAAGCACCCCTCTTTCCATGACATAGACTGACCAGGTGAATCCAGGTGAAAGTTAGAATCTCTTATTGATGTCACTTGTTAAATCCACTTCAATCAGTGTAGATGAAGGGGAGGAGACAGGTTAAATAATGATTTTTAAGCCTTGAGACATGGATTGTGTATGTGTGCCATTCAGAGCGTGAATGGGCAAGAAAAAAGATTGAAGTGCTTTTAAATGGGTATGGTAGTAGGTGCCAGGCGTTTATGTCAAGATCTGCAAATGCTCTTGGGTTTTTCACGCTCAACAGTTTCCTGTGTGTATCATGAATGGTCCAACACTGGAAGGACATCCAGCCAACTTGACACAACTGTGGGAAGCATTGGAGCCATTCTTGTGGAATACTTTTGACACCTTGTAGAGTCCATGCCCCAATGAATTGAGGCTATTCTGAGGAGGGGGAGGGCAATTCAATATTAGGAAGGTGTTCTTAATGTGTTATACACTTACAGTACCAGTTTTACATTTTACATTGTAAAAAAAGTGAAGACATCAAAACTATGAAAGAACACATGGAATCATGTAGTAAACAAAAAAGTGTTAAACCAATCAAAGTGTATGTTACATTTGAGATTCTTCAAAGTAGCCACCCTTTGCCTTGCTGACAGCTTTGCACATTTTGGAATGCATTTTAATTAACAGGTGTGACTTGTTAAAAGTTAATTTGTGTAATTTCTTTCCTTCTTAATGCGTTTGAGCCAATTAACTGTGTTGCGACAAGGTAGGGGTGGTAATACAGAAGATAGCCCTATTTGGTAAAAGACCAAGTCCATAATGTTGCAAGAGCAGCTCAAATAAGTTAAATAAAGGTAAAATAAATATGCTCTGGCTGGAATGTTATTGGATATATATGAAAATAACTTCCTGAAGATTGATTCTCTACTTAGTTTGACCAGTTTATTCGACCTGGAATATATATTTTTGAAGTTTTCGTCCAAGTTCTCCTTGCTTTTGGGCACGTGAGCTGAAAGTGCTAGCAAATGCAGCTAATTGGACACTAGTATTGGACATTATGGAACAAAACAACGATTTATTGTGGAACTAGGACTCCTTGTACTGCATTCTGATGAAAGATCATCAAAGGTAAGGGAATATTTATGATGTAATTTCGTATTTCTGTTGACTCCAACATGGCGGAGAAATATATTTACATCTGAGCACTATCTCAGATTATTGCATGGTAGACTTTTTTCGTAACGTTTAAAAAAAATCTGACAGTGGTTGCATTAAGAACCAGTGTATCTTTAATTATATGTAGAACATGTATCTTTAGTCAAAGTTTATGATGAGTATTTCTGTTATCTGGCGTAGCTTTCTATAATTCCTCCGGATATTTTGGAGGCATTTCTGAACATGGCGTCAATGTAAACCGAGATTTGTGGATATAAATATGCATATTATCGAACCAAACATAAATGTATTGTGTAACATGTTATGAGTGTCATCTGATGAAGATTTTCAAAAGGTTAGTGATTAATTTTATCTCTAATCCTGCTTTTGTGACTATCTTTGGCTGGGAAAAAATGGCTTTTTTTGTTGATTTGGTGGTGGTCTAACATAAATATGTTAAATAAATAAATCAATGTTGTGTTTTCGCTGTAAAACATTAAAAAAATCGGACATGATGGGTAGATGAACAAGATGTTTATCTTTCATTTGCTGTATTGGACTTGTTAATGTGTGAAAGTTAAATCTAGAAGCAGTAAAACACGGCATAGCATGACTAATTATGTAATTTCCCACAACAAAATTTGGTGTTCATTTGCGAGATCACCACTGATCTCTTTTAGATGCTCCACTGCAACAGTCAAGTTACCCTCACCCTGGGGTATAAATGTACAACAATGGTCACCTATCATTTGGTACACTTTTATGCAAACATTCTGTCTCAAACACATGCCCTGAATGTACTTTTCCTCCTGTTACAAATACATTTTGCACAATGAATCATTGTATCTAACCCATAACACGTTAGTCGCTACTGCTAGTCCACTTACATAGTTATAAACATACTAATGCTCAGGTCAATTGTACTGTATCATCCAGAAAGCCATATGTATTGATGCGCTTTAACATTAGAATTCTGATAATATGATAAAACAAAACCCCTATTATCAATGTTATACAACCCAAATGAAGAATGACAGACTCAATGTGAAGCACTGAAGACTATCACTCAAATTCAAGACCCTCAACTTAGCACACACCAACACAGTTAGAATGTAGATTTACAAACAAGGGACCATATATAGACAGTTTGTACTACTGATTACCTTTATTAACTTTTCTCATTACAGCCCCCGTTTATCCCTGTCTTACATTGTCGTGAGTGGCACGTTAATGACAGATCGGTAAATCAATATATTCTTAATCTAAATTACTATAAATTTCACTGTGTGCAGACCTCCACAATCAACCTGATTCCCCAAATAAACAATTACGACACGGTTGACCCAGGGTCGTAGTGAAAGCCATTTCTTCAGCCGGTTAGGGGGGATTGAGGTTCACACTGTTTGTGGTCAAATTATTCCTTCCATGCATCTAGACACCATCTGTGGTCACCTTCGCCATAACCTCGAAAGAGGATAGACCAGAACAACAGTTTAGTTTAGGGCATTTCTGATTATTTACTATATGGCAAATGTATTATTACTACCAATATTCTTAATACAGATTTGAAAAAAATGTCAAGGAGAGAAAATAATACATTGTTTAAACCATTTCCCCCCCAAATAGGCTTATACTCATCATCTTGGCGATCTCACTGCAAAGTTACAGGGTCAGGGAGTTAGAGGGCCAATCCTTAGACATCCCGACCCAATCTGATGAGATTTGTATCGAAACAAAGCCAAAACAAGAACAACCAAACAACAACAGCAATACACATAACAACAACAATACACATATATCACTCCAGTTGGGGAAAACTTCAATCCATTTGGAGTAACCCTCAACCATTACCAACACATTTTACTTCCTTTTTTAGGCAGACGTAAAGATTCATTTTTTTTCATATTTACCAAAGGGCCCCAGGGGCTCGGTAATAAAAAACAACGACAACACTGCCCGTTAATAAAAAATAAACAAATTACAATAACAAATAAAATTAGAATTACAACTCTTGATAACTCCATAAGGAAATAAGTATATCCCATAAGGTAATGGTAAAATAGACAAGAGACAGGTGTCAGGGACAACGCCCTCTCTCTTTCCCTTCTCGTTTTCCAAATCTCACACAGGACTATTGCTAAATTATAAACTTCTACATAATTACTATTGTTTACATATCCCATTTAAATCTCACCCAATGTCTTCAGTCTTTCTATTGAGGGTGATCGGGCCTCACCAGGAAGTCAGAACAAAGGTCATTCCACCCCATTAAGTGTTTTATTTTCTTTCCCTGTACCTCAGAAACCGTTTCTAACATTTTCATCATTCGGTGTACCCAGTTTACAACCAAATTAAAAAGATCCCACACAATAAATCCAACATGGAGAGTTGTGTGTGCGTGTGCTGGTAAAACGTATAGCAAAACAAACAAAACAATGGCCAGGCCATACTTATTTGGGAACTCCCTTTATGGCAGAATCCGGATACTTTATAAAACTGCAGAATTATACTAACTGCTCTCCCAAGGCAACAACCTCGGGAAACATTTCAAAGGTAGAAAAAAATAAACATGGTTAGTTTTCACTTTGCTAAATCTTAATCATATTACTATTAATCATATTACATATTACTAAAATACGGTCCATACTGTCCTTAATATAACTCTCTCGTCAATACACACACACTCAGGAAACAAAAACAAACACAGAAAACAAACAGTATTTGGTTAGGAACATCTTCCTTTCTTATAATTGAAAAAGAGTAATTTCTTCTCCACTAAAATATTTTTTAATTACTGTGTCATTTTTTAAATTTTGCACCCACATGATAGTTCCTCCTATGCACATTTCCGTGTAGGGTTTAAATGTAATAGCTGGCTTCTCAATCATCACCAACTGTTTTAACCTCTCTAGGGTATGTGGGACGCTAGCGTCCCATCTGGCCAACATCCAGTGAAGTTGCAGAGCGCCAAATTCAATTACAGAAATGCTCATTATAAAAATTCAGAAAACAAAACATATTTTGTATAGGTTTAAAGATTAACTTCTTGTTAAACCAACCACAGTGTCATATTTATAAAATGCTTTTCGGCGAAAGCATACCTAGCCCAGAACATAGCCTAGTTGACAAATTATTACAAACAGTAACCAGCCAAGCAGAAGCGTTACAAAACTCAGAAATATAGATAGAATTAATCCCTTACCTTTGCCACCATATGAAGATCATCAATCAGAAGACTTTCATTTACTCAATAAATGTTCCTTTTGTTCGAAGAAGTATCTTTATATCCAAAAACCTCAGTTTTGTTAGCGCGTTTTCTTCAGTAATCCACAGGCTCAAACTCAAAAAATCCAAATTGCATCTGTAAAGTTCATAGAAACATGTCAAACAATGTTTATATTCAATCCTCAGGTTTTTTTTGTAGCATAAATGATGTATAATATTTCAACCGGACAATAACGTCGGTCAATATAAAAGGTAAACAAGAAATGCACATGCGCCTGAAAAAACTCTGCGACACGTTAGGGTCCACTCGTTCAGACTGGTCTTAATCCCTCATTTATAAGAATACAAGCCTGAAACGATTTCTAAAGACTGTTGACATCTAGTGGAAGGCATAGGAACTGCAAATGGAGTCCTAAGTCAATGGATACTGTAATGGCATTGAATAGAAAACTACAAAAAAAAAGAAACTACTTCCTGAATGGATTTTTCTCAGGTTTTCGCCTGCTAAATCAGTTCTGTTATACTCACAGACACTATTTTAACAGTTTTGGAAACCTTAGAGTGTGTTCTATCCAAATCTACCAGATATATGCACATCATATCCTCTGGGCCCGAGTAGCAGGCCGTTTAATTTGGGCATGCTTTTCATCCAAAATTCCGAATGCTGCCCCCTACCCTAGAGAGGTTAACAGTCCATGAATTAATCAATTGTCTTCTACAATGTTTTTCTAACCTGCAGGAATATTTTCTTACTTCTTCAGGATTTTGTTTTGGAACACTTTCATCAGGACCCTGTCCTGGTATCTCTTAACATAGCTCATGCATTACATCTTACGATCGTAACCCATGGTATGTTACTTCAGGACAATGTCCTGGTATCTCTATAGTACCTCAGGATCTTATTCTGGAATTGCTTTCATCAGGACTCTGTCCAGGTATCTCCAACACACGTGACCTGTTCCAAGAACAGGACTTTTTAAAAGTGAACTTTCCCCAATTTGGAGGTTGTGTTTAAGAAAATCAGTCTCACTCTTAATTTATTTTGTCTGTTCGGAATGACATATCAACTTATTGACACTCCTGGCAGGTCCGAGGCGGATCCCTCCTGCTCCGCATAAGCGGAGTGTGGGCTACCCTAAGCCATGACTAACAATTTAACCTTGCTCTCCTCGGGAGCAATCAGCAAGCAGAGTTAGCCATCCCACCTCTGTCACTAAATTATCGTAGAAATTCTAATCAAAGGGATGAGAGACTGCAGATTATCTCAAACAACAATTTTATAAGATAAGCAAAAATTATGCAATCAACCATCACCAAGAATGGTTCAGAATTGAAAGCTTAATCAATCAAATGTATTTAAAGCCCTTTTTACATCAGCAGATGTAACAAAGTGCTATACAGAAAACCATCCTAAAACCCCAAAAAGCAAGCAATGCAGATGTAGAAGCACTGTGGCTAGGAAAAACACTCTAGAAAGGCAGGAACCTAGGAAGAAGCCTACAGTGGTGGCTCAACTAAACATTTTGCGATTATGCTGCAAGACTTAGAGGTAGGTTGTGGTTTAGTACGGTACCCTGCGTCACTACTTCATTGCTCCAGACCAGAGCAAGGGAGAATTAGAGCACTGATTATACTTTTGGGTCCCATGAGCTACTGTGTCTCTAACAATGAATGGGCAACATAAACCAAAATAGAAACTGATAATTGTGCATGACTTCAGTATTACGTAGTAAAACTGTTGTTACACTAAGGTTTTTATTCTAAGAGAAACTTAGACTACAATTAGGGTGTGGAAATGTTAGGATTATTTTGCTCTTACTGTAGTACTGTAGCCTACTCTCGAACAGTCACGGTGTACAGCGCCTGAGTGGCGCAGCGCAGTGCAAGCTGTTTTGCTACAGATGCTGGTTCAATACCCATGCCAGCATCGACTGGGAGATCCATGGTTTCTCTCCCTCTAAAAACAGAAATAAATTATTTGAAATAACAAACTCGCTTTATTTACAAATTAGTAACAATGTCTCACCTCATGTTCAAGATTGGCCTTTTTCTCGTTCATTTTATGTTATTTGAAAAATAAATCATCTCAAATATTGTTATTTTTAAACAAAGTGATTATTATTATTAATTTAGAATTATATAAAAGCCCCTGGATATTCCCACATATATATTATTAACCCTGTTATTAGCAGGACAATATTGGTCATTGCACTAATAATGGTGCTGACTACGGAAACATTCCCACTGTTCTTAGTGCCAGTATGCACGTTCAAACTAAAACAATGTAACCAATAATGGTGTGAAAAATGCCTCTTAGATATAAATTTGGCAGGCAGATATTATTAAATATTAAAGCATTAGACCTCGCACTAAAGGCGTCAGTCAAAAGTTATACTTAAATCTGAACTGGATTTAACGAAAAATGACATGAAAAGCACACATTTGTAAATCCCAAACTCTAAAAGTATTTGGAAAGGTAGATACAAATTATGTGACATTGTGGTTACAATAAAGAATGTAAACAAGATTCTTTACATGTAAACAAGCTGTAAACAGCTGGTGGTATTTTGAAAACTGTACTGTAGCAGGTGTAGCCCGATTAGCAGGACAATAGACTCTTTATAGCCTGCCTACTGTAGGTGTGATCATCCCCCTGCTTGTAATGTATTCAATGCATAAGTACTCTAAAGTGTTACATTTGTAACTCAAAGCAACAGCACAGTATTTCTTCATCAGCATCTTTATGTTTTTGTTAATAAAATAACTAGAAAAAAGACAATCAAATTGCAGATGGTTATTTAAACTACATTTTAGTTGCACTTCCACCCAGCTCCACAACCATGGGTAAAACCTTGCTGAGATGATCAATGTATTTGATGCATTGTAGTATCGTCAATTTCTCTAGCCTAAACGTCTTGATGGCCTTGACCAGTTCATCTTTGCTTGTAGGCTTGGCAGAGTTACGGATTGTTTTCAGTTGATGCCAAACAGGAGACCCACAAGCAGAGATTAAATATTTTATTTAGATATACTGTAGGCCTACCGTAGGTGTTGTAGGTATTTTATTTATTTTTTATTTAACCTTTATTTTACTACATAAAGGTCTACTTACTCTGCTGGCGTCATGACCCAGTTTATGCCCTCATTTGCATTGCAAACCCGGTGTTTTGGGGTCATTGTTTGCATTTGGAGAAGAAAAAAGACAGCCAACATTAGATACAACACTAGAAATATACATGTAAATAGGCCTAAACATAACAAGATATTGCTATAATCCTACTTTGAAAGAAACGATGTGGTCCCAGAAACACCTCTCTGACAGTGTCCAATATCTCTTGATGATTTCTTCCTGAAAAAAGTAGACAACAGTGAATGATTGTGGAACACGTAGCATTCCATAAAGTGTAGGCTACAATATTTTATGTATCTTTTGCTTTGTAAATAGCCAAATTTACCATCAAAAATCAAATATGAGCCTGGTCCCTGGCGAGAAATTGCCCCCCAAACATGGAGTTTGAGCGGATGCTTGGGACTCTGCTTGCTTGATCTTCCAGTGCAACAAGCATCACTACAGTCCCATGTTCGAATCCAGGCTGTATCACATCCGACTGTGATTGGGAGTCCCATAGGGTGGTGCACAATTGGTACAGCGTCATCCGGGTCAGGGGAGGTTTTGGCTGGCCAGGATATCCTTCTCTCCCTCTAAAAACATAAATAAATATTTTGGCCTTTATAAATATTATTTTGGCCTTTATTCAGATTACAATCGTTCACTGTTGTTTAAAAGAAAAATGAAATCATCTCCAAAATATTGTTTTATATATACAGTGCCTTGCGAAAGTATTCGGCCCCCTTGAACTTTGCGACCTTTTGCCACATTTCAGGCTTCAAACATAAAGATATAAAACTGTATTTTTTTTGTGAAGAATCAACAACAATTGGGACACAATCATGAAGTGGAACGACATTTATTGGATATTTCAAACTTTTTTAACAAATCAAAAACTGAAAAATTGGGCGTGCAAAATTATTCAGCCCCTTTACTTTCAGTGCAGCAAACTCTCTCCAGAAGGTCAGTGAGGATCTCTGAATGATCCAATGTTGACCTAAATGACTAATGATGATACATACAATCCACCTGTGTGTAATCAAGTCTCCGTATAAATGCACCTGCACTGTGATAGTCTCAGAGGTCCGTTAAAAGCACAGAGAGCATCATGAAGAACAAGGAACACACCAGGCAGGTCCGAGATACTGTTGTGAAGAAGTTTAAAGCCGGATTTGGATACAAAAAGATTTCCCAAGCTTTAAACATCCCAAGGAGCACTGTGCAAGCGATAATATTGAAATGGAAGGAGTATCAGACCACTGCAAATCTACCAAGACCTGGCCGTCCCTCTAAACTTTCAGCTCATACAAGGAGAAGACTGATCAGAGATGCAGCCAAGAGGCCCATGATTACTCTGGATAAACTGCAGAGATTTACAGCTGAGGTGGGAGACTCTGTCCATAGGACAACAATCAGTCGTATATTGCACAAATCTGGCCTTTATGGAAGAGTGGCAAGAAGAAAGCCATTTCTTAAAGATATCCATAAAAAGTGTTGTTTAAAGTTTGCCACAAGCCACCTGGGAGACACACCAAACATGTGAAAGAAGGTGCTCTGGTCAGATGAAACCAAAATTGAACTTTTTGGCAACAATGCAAAACGTTATGTTTGGCGTAAAAGCAACACAGCTCATCACCCTGAACACACCATGCCCACTGTCAAACATGGTGGTGGCAGCATCATGGTTTGGGCCTGCTTTTCTTCAGCAGGGACAGGGAAGATGGTTAAAATTGATGGGAAGATGGATGGAGCCAAATACAGGACCATTCTGGAAGAAAACCTGATGGAGTCTGCAAAAGACCTGAGACTGGGACGGAGATTTGTCTTCCAACAAGACAATGATCCAAAACATAAAGCAAAATCTACAATGGAATGGTTCAAAAATAAACATATCCAGGTGTTAGAATGGCCAAGTCAAAGTCCAGACCTGAATCCAATCGAGAATGTGTGGAAAGAACTGAAAACTGCTGTTCACAAATGCTCTCCATCCAACCTCACTGAGCTTGAGCTGTTTTGCAAGGAGGAATGGGAAAAAATTTCAGTCTCTCGATGTGCAAAACTGATAGAGACATACCCCAAGCGACTTACAGCTGTAATCGCAGCAAAAGGTGGCGCTACAAAGTATTAACTTAAGGGGGCTGAATAATTTTGCACGCCCAATTTTTCAGTTTTTGATTTGTTAAAAAAGTTTGAAATATCCAATAAATGTCGTTCCACTTCATGATTGTGTCCCACTTGTTGTTGATTCTTCACAAAAAAATACAGTTTTATATCTTTATGTTTTGAAGCCTGAAATGTGGCAAAAGGTCGCAAAGTTCAAGGGGGCCGAATACTTTTGCAAGGCACTGTATGTGTGTGTATCTATCTCTATCTATCTATCTATCTATCTATCTATCAACTGTGGACGACTAATTCAGCACTCTTTTTAATTATTCTGAGACAAGCATGGAGAAACCAAAAATGTTCAATTATATTCCATGTTATTCTTAAGATATATGTGTTGACTGAATATAAGCAAGTGATGTCTGCTAAATAATCAAGTTGATGGCACAGTCATATAGCCTCGGCACCAACATAAAGCTGCGTGTCATGCAACCACAAAATGTCGGATAAAGCATATACTGTACAGTGCTGTATTTCTTCATCAGAATCTTTATGCTTTCATTAATAAAATAAGGATAAAAATACTCTTTCAAAATGCAGATGTTTATTTAGTTATGGGTCCATAATGAATTACTATAGGAATAAATATGCATGAATGACAGAAATAGTAGGCTAATGAAGGTAAACAAATGGTTGCTTACTAGAAAATACTCTTTCAAACACACACAGTTACGTTGAACAGAGTCATTATGGCTATTAGCAGGTAGCTGGACAATAGACTTGCCTAGAAGGAGGGTAGGGGATGAATTCTATCGTCAAATGTATTTCTTAGTTTGGTTGGCTGTATCACAACCGGCCGTGATTGGTTGCAATTTCAGTTTAATCCACCAGGAAAGACAAAACAAATAATATAACAAAAAGTATTATTATTATGTACCACATCCGACCATGGTTGGGAGTCCCATAGGGCGGAGCACAATTGGCCCAGCGTTTCTCTCCCTCTAAAAACAGAAATGTTTTGGTCTTTATTCTGATTAGTCGCTCACTTTCACTTTTTTGAAAATTAAATAACCTCCAAAATATCGTATATATTATCAAGTTGATGGCACAGTCATATAGCCCGGCACCTACATAAAGCTGAGTGACAGATGTAAGTATTATGGGCTGTTAGCAGGACAATATACCTTGACCAACACCTCTCTGTATTTTGATACTTTGTGGATGGGGCCTCCCGAGTGGTGCAGCGGTCTAAGACACTGCAGTGCAAAATGCGTTGCTACAGATGCATGTTTATTATCCGTGCCGGATGCCACCGGGAGACCCATATGTCAATATTTTTCCATATACTGTAGGCCAACCGTAGGCGATATGAGTCTCACTAGTGTTGAGTAATGTGCTGTTAAAAGTGGTGTAGGTCTTATTTATTTAAAGAGCATGTTGAAGTTAGACGCAATAGGGTTTGAAGTAATAGCCTACCCGCTGTGGTCAACTATTTTAGCACCGTTTTGCGCTGCTCTGAGACAAGCATGGGGACTGGTCTTGATAAATCAATGAGATTTTAACATTCACTGAATCTCTGTTTGGGTATTGGTTGCACTACAATTAGGGCGTGGAAATGTTATGATCTTAGTATTGTAGCCTACTCCCTACCGTCATGTACCATATTTTCCGTTCCATCCTAACGGGAACCCTGAGTGTTTTTTGTTTTTCTTGGAATAGAAACACAATAATATTAATCAAATTAGTTAAGCAAAATTTCTTATCAGTCCCATATACTATGTTCTTACAAAAAAAGGTTTTCAATTCTCTAGTACGGCCGCTATTGAAGGCTATCCAACGCTTGTCAAAGATGCCCTCTGGTGGTCAAACCACCACTAATTAACTGTAATGGTTACAATGGCTGACACTTAAATAACGTGCCATAGAATTCTGCGGCACCATACAAGCTGTGCTGCAGTATGCTGCAACTTTTAAAGGATGAACCACTGTAAAGAGGTTAACAGCGCTGCACCCCCCACAACAACTCGCCCAAGCCTTCCCCATTTCTCCTTCTCCCAAATCTGCTCAGCTGATGTTCTGAATGAGCTGCAAAATCTGGACCCCTACAAATCAGCCAGGCTAGACAATCTGGACCCTTTCTTTCTAAAATTATCTGCCAAAATTGTTGCAACCCCTATTACTAGCCTGTTCAACCTCTCTTTCGTGTCGTCTGAGATTCCCAAAGATTGGAAAGCAGCTGCGGTCATCCCCCTCTTCAAAGGGGGTGACACTCTTGACCCAAACTGCTACAGACCTATATCTATCCTACCATGCCTTTCTAAGGTCTTCGAAAGCCAAGTCAACAAACAGATTACCGACCATTTCGAATCTCACCATACCTTCTCTGCTATGCAATCTGGTTTCAGAGCTGGTCATGGGTGCACCTCAGCCACGCTCAAGGTCCTAAATGATATCTTAACCGCCATCGATAAGAAACATTACTGTGCAGCCGTATTCATTGATCTGGCCAAGGCTTTCGACTCTGTCAATCACCCCATCCTCATCGGCAGACTCGACAGCCTTGGTTTCTCAAATGATTGCCTCGCCTGGTTCACCAACTACTTCTCCGATAGAGTTCAGTGTGTCAAATCGGAGGGTCTGCTGTCCGGACCTCTAGCAGTCTCTATGGGGGTGCCACATGGTTCAATTCTTGGACCGACTCTCTTCTCTGTATACATCAATGAGGTCGCTCTTGCTGCTGGTGAGTCTCTGATCCACCTCTACGCAGACGACACCATTCTGTATACTTCTGGCCCTTCTTTGGACACTGTGTTAACAACCCTCCAGGCAAGCTTCAATGCCACACAACTCTCCTTCCGTGGCCTCCAATTGCTCTTAAATACAAGTAAAACTAAATGCATGCTCTTCAACCGATCGCTGCCTGTACCTACCCGCCTGTCCAACATTACTACTCTGGACGGCTCTGACTTAGAATACGTGGACAACTACAAATACTTAGGTGTCTGGTTAGACTGTAAACTCTCCTTCCAGACCCATATCAAACATCTCCAATCCAAAGTTAAACCTATTTCGCAACAAAGCATCCTTCACTCATGCTGCCAAACATACCCTTGTAAAACTGACCATCCTACCAATCCTCGACTTTGGCGATGTTCATTTACAAAATAGCCTCCAATACCCTACTCAACAAATTGGATGCAGTCTATCACAGTGCAATCCGTTTTGTCACCAAAGCCCCATATACTACCCACCATTGCGACCTGTACGCTCTCGTTGGCTGGCCCTCGCTTCATACTCGTCGCCAAACCCACTGGCTCCATGTCATTTACAAGACCCTGCTAGGTAAAGTCCCCCCTTATCTCAGCTCGCTGGTCACCATTGCATCTCCCACCTGTAGCACACGCTCCAGCAGGTATATCTCTCTAGTCACCCCCAAAACCAATTCTTTCTTTGGCCGCCTCTCCTTCCAGTTCTCTGCTGCCAATGACTGGAACGAACTACAAAAATCTCTGAAACTGGAAACACTTATCTCCCTCACTAGCTTTAAGCACCAACTGTCAGAGCAGCTCACAGATTACTGCACCTGTACATAGCCCACCTATAATTTAGCCCAAACAACTACCTCTTTCCCTACTGTATTTTATTTATTTTGCTCCTTTGCACCCCATTATTTTTATTTCTACTTTGCACATTCTCCCATTGCAAATCTACCATTCCAGTGTTTTACTTGCTATATTGTATTTACTTTGCCACCATGGCCTTTTTGCCTTTACCTCCCTTATCTCACCTCATTTGCTCACATCGTATATAGACTTGTTTATACTGTATTATTGACTGTATGTTTGTTTTACTCCATGTGTAACTCTGTGTCGTTGTATGTGTCGAACTGCTTTGCTTTATCTTGGCCAGGTCGCAATTGTAAATGAGAACTTGTTCTCAACTTGCCTACCTGGTTAAATAAAGGCGAAATAAAAAATAAAATAAAAAAAGAGGAACCAGGCTCTGAGGGGTGGCCAGTTCTCTTCTGGCTGTGTCGGGTGGAGATTATAACAGTACATGGCCAAGATGTTCAAACATTCATAGATGACCAGCAGGGTCAAATAATAATAACCACAGTGGTTGTAGAGGGTGCAATGGGTCAGCACCTGGAGTAAATGTCAGTTGGCTTTTCATAGCTGAGCATTCAGAATTCGAGACAGCAGGTACGGTAGCGAGAGAGTTGAAAACAGCAGGTCTGGGACAAGGTAGCACATCCGGTGAACAGATCAGGGTTTCATAGCCACAGGCAGAACAGTTGAAACTGGAGCAGCAGCATGACCAGGTGGACTGGGGAGAGCAAGGAGTCATCAGGCCAGGTAGTCCCGAGGCATGGTCTTTGCTCAGGTCCTCTGGGAAGGGAGGGAGTGGGAGAGAGAATTAGAGGGAGCATACTTAAATTCACACAGGACACCGGATAAGACCGAAGAATTACTCCAGATATAAGACTGACCCTAGCCCCCCGACACATAAACTATTGCAGCATAGATACTGGAGGCTGAGACAGGAGGGGTCGGGAGACACTCTGGCCCCGTCCGACGATACCCCAGGACAGGGCCAACCAGGCAGGAAATAACCCCACCCACTTTGCTAAAGTGGAGGGATATCCGTAAAGAGGGATATCCGTAAACCACCAACTTACTATCCTGAGACATGGCCGAGTATAGCCCACGAAGATTTCCCCCATGGCACAAAGCGGAGGGGGCACCAACCCGGACAGGAAGATAACGTCAGTGACTCAAACCACTCAAGTGATGCACCCCATCTAGGGACGGCATGGAAGAGCACTAGTAAGCCAGTGACTCAGCCCCCGTAATAGGGTCAGCGGCGGGGAATCCCAGTGGAGAGAGGGGAACCGGCCAGGCAGAGACAGCAAGGGCTGTTCCTCACTCGTGTCTTTCCGTTCACCTTCGCACCGCTGGGCCAGACTACACTCAATCATAGGACCTACTGAAGAGATGAGTCTTCAATAAAGACAAAGATTGAGACCATGTCTGCATCTCTCACATGGATAGGCAAACCATTCTATATAGGAGAAAGCCCTGCCTCCAGCTGTTTGCTAACAATTTCCGTGGCGTACTTGTAGGTACAGTATGTACTGCAGGATCAAATCGGAGAGATTGGTAGGAGCAAGCCCATGTAATGCTTTGTAGGTTAGCAGTAAAACCTTGAAATCAGCCGTAACCTTAACAGAAAACCAGTGTAGAGGGTAGCACTGAGCATTGCAGTAGTCTAATCTAGAAGCGACAAACCATGGATTAGCATCTCTGCATCATTTTTTGACAAAGTTTATGATTTTTGCAATGTTACGAAGATGGAAAAAAGCTGTTCATCAAAAGAGAGATCAGGGTCCAGAGTAATGCCGAGGTCCTTCACAGTTTTATTTGAGACGACTGTACAACCATCAAGACTAATTGTCAGATTCAACAGAAGATCTCTTTGTTTCTTGGGACCTTGAACTAGCATCTCTGTTTTGTCCAAGTTTGAAAGTAAAACTTCTTCCAGGGAGGGCACTTTTGGGGCTTCATCATGTTTCATCAAAATGTACAGCTGTGTATCGTCCGCATAGCACTGAAAGATAACATTATGTTTCTGAATGACATCACCAAGAGGTAAAATATGTAGTGAAAACAATAGTGGTGCTAAAACGGAACCTTGAGGAACACCGACGCTTACAATTGATTTGTCAGAGGACAAACCATCCACAGAGACAAACTGATATCTTTCCGACAGATGAGATCTAAACCAGGCAAGAACTTGTCTGTGAAGACCAATTAGGGTTTCCAATCTCTCCAAAAGAATGTGGTGATTGATGGTGTCAAAAGTAGCACTAAGGTCTAGGAGCACTAGGACAGATGCAGAGCCTTTAAAAGGTAATTTACCACCTTCACGAGTGCAGTCTCAGTGCTGTGGGGTCTAAAACCAGACTGAAGTGTTTCGTATACATTGTTTGTTTGTAGGAAGGCAGCGAGTTGCTGTGCAACCGCTTTTTCAAAATGTTTTGAGAGGAATGGGAGATTCGATATAGGCCAATAGTTTTTTATATTTTCTTGGTCAAGGTTTGGCTTTTTCAAGAGAGGCTTTATTACTGACACTTTTAGTGAGTTTGGTACACATCCGGTGGATAGAGAGACATTTATTATGTTCAACATAAGAGGGCCAAGCACAGGAAGCAGCTCTTTCAGTGGTTTAGTTGGAATAAGGTCCAGTATGCGGCTTGAAGGTTTAGAGGCCTTCATGAATGTGGTGTCAAGAGATATAGGATTAAAAACCGTGAGTGTCTCCATTGATCTTAGGTTCTGGCAGTGTTGTAAAGATTCAGGACAGCTGATCTTTGGAGAAAAGAGTGTAATTTGCTTTCTAATGATCATGATCTTTTCGTCAAAGAAGTCGGGCCTCTGCTTTTATAGGCAATACATCCTTTTTGTATGCGTGGCTGGCAGCAGATGGTGTGTAAAAGGCAATTAGTTGTCTGTGCAGATTTAAGATAGCACGAGGTTGATCGCCCGAGGGCTCAACTGTCTAGCTTCACAACAGCAAACACTATAATGTGCTCCTTTCTGCAAGTTTCCCACATATGTGACTTCCTGTAGACAGTAAACCCACATGCTGCGGTTGCACCCAAACGGCTCTTAGCTGTAAGCCTAGTCTTATGACTAAGTCACACAAAGACAAGTTTGTATCAGGTTAGAAAAACACTAGCATATAACAAGAGACTATTCTTTAAGCAGTAAAATATGGGATAGCATGACTAAATATGTAATTTTCCACGACATCACAATCCTGTCTCTGAGCTCTATGACAATTTCTTCAACCACATGGCTTGGTTTTTGCTCTGACATGCATTATCAACTGTGGGTCCTTATATAGACAGGTGTGTGCCTTTCCGAATCATGTCCAATCAATTGAATTTACCACAGGGGGACTCCAATCAAGTTGTAGAAACATCTCAAGGATGATCAATGAAAACAGGATGCACCTGAGCTCAATTTTGAGTCTCTTAGCAAAAGGTCTGAATAGTTATGTAAGGTATTTAAACATTTTTTTAAATAACCTGTTTTCGCTTTGTCATTATGGGGTATTGTGTGTAGATTGATGAGGAAAACAATTAATTTAATCAATTTTAGAATAAGGCTGTAACGTAACAAAATGTGGAAAAAGTCAAGGGGCCTGAATACTTTCCGAACGCACTTTATACTATACCTGTGTGTTAGCAATGTGCTTTTCCCCCTCCATCCCTCGCCTAAACTCTTTCCTGTAGTGACTTGTCTCTTCATTTTACCAATGGAAATCTTAAAGCAGCAATCAGCATTTGAAACATCAACAAAGTGTACTCCCCACCCCTGTTTTGGTTAATAGTTGAGGGATAGTGCTGGAGAATTGTAACCACTCAAATTCATAGACAGAGCTATGGATGCAAGCGCTAACCAGCCATCATGATATTCAAATTATAGTTTGAACCATGTTTTGAGGCCACATTAACTTTTTTTTTTTACAAGCATTTGAGTAAACAAGTTTATATTTTGGTTTCTGATTGGGTACGACAGTTGAACTAAGCTCATGAGGTATTTCTAAGTTATATTCTTCAAGAAAAAAATAGCAACTGCTGATTGCCCCTTTAAAGGACTATAGGGTGAGGCTGTTTTCTTTACAAATCTATGACAAATCCTCTACTCCAGTTTTTCGTTTTTTTTATGTTGTTTTTTTCCTCTATCATTTTCACCTGGAAGTGTTAGTAGGACTTTTGGACAATGACAAACACGCAAATAAATATTTACACTTGACCTATGATTCATTGTTGGGACATTGTAGTGTATTATACAATCGACTCCTGGTGACAAATTATGATTATAGTTATCATTATAATAATCTATCTATAAAGTTTGGCGCTGCAATGGATAGCAGCCGTTTTACAGGCTCCTGACCAATGTTTTTTTTTTTTTTTTACAGTGATCTTAACTTTTTTTGTAAATAATGAATCTGCCATACTTTCCTATGACCTAAAACAGATTCTAGATATCAGAACAGCGATCACTAACCTAAATTTGGATGACCATTTCTACTTCAACGTGTCGGCAGCTCTGGACGTTATGCTTACTCTGGACCAGACCCTAATCACCGGGACTCGAAAGAGGAAGCAGCGGCGCAAGAGGCCGATGAGATGGTATCCTGACGAGACGATGTTGGCGAGCAAATATAATGCCTCTGCCCTCCATTCTATTGGTGAAGGTACATTCACTACGAAACAAACTGGACAAATTCCGCTTCAGACTATCCTATCAACGGGACTTGAACTGTAATATTCTGTTTCTCGGAGACGTAGCTGAACAAGGACATTGACAATATGCATCTTGCAGATTTTTCCGTGCATTGTCTGGACCAAACGACAGCCTTAGGTATTTGTATTTATTAAGGATCTAAATCAGCTCTTTCTGGGCTCCAGCAACGTTAAAGAAGTTATATACAATTAAAAATATTACATGATATTTCATAACTCTTTACCCAATACATTTAGTGTGTTCCTTCAGGCCACTACTCCACTACCACATATTTACAATACAACAGCATGTGTACGTGTGTGTAGAGTTTTTGTTTTTTCATGTGTATGAGTGCCTGTGTGTGTGTCTCTTCACAGTCCCTGCTGTTCCATAAGGTGTATTTTTATCTGCTTTTTAAATGTGATTCTTCTTGCATCAGTTATCTGATGTGGAATAGAGTTCCATGTAGCACTGTGACCCTCCCATAGTCTGCTCTTGACTTGGGGATTGTGAAGAGACTTTGGGTGGCATGTCTTGTGGGGTATGCATAGGTGTCCGAGCTGTGTGCTAGTAGTTTAAAACAGACACCGGTGCATTCAGCATGTCAACACTTCTTACAAAAACAAGTAGTGATGAAGTCAATCTCTCCTCTGCTTTGAGACATTTACATGCATATTATTAATGTTAGCTCTCTGTGTACATTTAAGGGCCAGCAGTGCTGCCCTGTTTTGAGGTCCCTCTTTATGGCACCTGACCACACTAATGAGTAGTAGTCCAGGTACGACAAAACTAGAGCCTGTATGACCTGCCTTGTTGATAGCGTTGTTAAAAAGGCAGAGCAGTGCTTTATTATGGACTGAGTTCTCCCCATCTTAGCTACTGTTGTATCAATATGTTTTGACCATGACATTTTAAAATTCAGGGTTACTCCAAGCAGTTTAGTCACCTCAACTTGCTCAATTTCCACATGATTTATTACTAGATTTAGTTGAGGTTTAGGGTTTAGTGAATAATTTTAGTTTTTGAAGTATTTAGAACTAACTTATTCCTTGTCACCCATTCTGAAACTAACTGCAGTTCTTTAAGTGTTGCAGTGATTTCACTCGCTGTAGTAGCTGACGTGTATCGTGTTGAGTCATCAGTATACATAGACAAAATGGCTTTACTCAAGGTCAGTGGAATGTCATTAGTAAAGATTGAAAAAAGTAAGGGGCTACCCTGGTGGAATTCATGATTCTACCTGGATTATGTTCGAGAGGCTTCCATTACAGAACACCCTCTGTGTTCTGTTAGACAGGTGACTCTTTATCCACAATATTGCAGGGGGTGTAAAGCCATAACACATTTTCCCATCAGCAGACTATGATCGATAATGTCAAAAGCTGCACTGAAGTCTAACAAAACAGCTCCCACAATCTTTTGATCATCAATTTATCTCAGCCAATTAACAGTAAGTGCTGTGCTTGATGAAGGTCTTTCCATATAAGCATGCTGAAAGTCTGTCAATTTGTTTACTGTAAAATAGCATTATCTGGTCAAACACATTTTTTTCCAAAAGTTTACTAAAGGTTGGTACCTGGCTGATTGGTCGGCTATTTGAGCCAGTAAAGGGGGGGCTTTACTATTCGTGGGTAGCGGAATTACTTTTGCTGCTCTCCGTGCCTGAGTGCACACACTTTCTAATAGGCTTAGATTGAAGATATGGCAAATAGGAGTGTCAATATCGCCCACTATTATCCTCAGTAATTTTCTATCCAAGTTGTCAGACCTTGGTGGCTTGTCATTGTTGATGGACAACAATTTTTTCACCTTTTTCCACACTGACTTTATGGAAATAAAAATTACAATGCTTGTCTATCGTTATTTGATCAGTTATACTTGGATGTGTAGAGTCAGCATTTGTTTCTGGCATGTCATGCCCAAGTTTGCTAATAAAAAAATAATTCATATAATTGGCAATATCAGTGGGTATTGTGATTAATCTGATTCAATGAATGATTCAATGAATGTCATTTAAGGTGCTCCAAAGCTTTTTACTATCATTCTTTATGTAATTATCTTTGTTTCATAGTATAGTTTCTTATTTTTACTCAGTTTAGTCACGCCTTCTCAATTTGCAGAACGTTTGCCAATCGGTTGTGCAGCCGGACCTATTTTCCATTCATTTTATCTCATCCCTCTCAACCATACAAAGTTTCAATTCCTCATCAATCCAATGGATTTAACAGTTTTTAAAGTAATTTTCTTCATGTATTTTGTATTTTAGCTGCTGCTAATCCATTTGGATACAGCTTTAAAGACAATTTCTGCAGCATTAGTAAAGATGTGATCACCACATGTTGATGAATTCATTCCTGTGCTGTTTGTAACTACCCAGGTAGGTTGACTGATAACCTGAACCAGGTTGTAGGCATTAGTTACAATGTGAAGCATTTTCTTGAGTGGGCAGCTTGATGAAAGCCCGTCACTATTGAAAATACACCTCTCTGTTGATATCACATACATTATCAATTATTTCACACATGTTATCCAGATACTAACTGTTAGCACTTGGTGGTCTATAGCACCTTCCCACAATAATGGGCTTTAGGTGAGGCAGATGAACCTGTTGCCAAATTACTTCAACAGTATTTAACATGAGATCGTCTTTAAGCTTTACAGAAATGTGGTTCTGAATATAAAACGGCAACACCTCCACCATTAGCATTTATGTATTTTCTGTAGATGGTATAAGTATGTATTTATACCACTGTATCAAAGGTATTAATTAAAGTAAGTTTCAGAGATAGTCAGAATATGAATGTCATCTATTACTAGCAAATTATTGATTTCATGAACCCTCTTTCTTAAAACCTCTTTGGGCTGAGATCCCGCTAACGGGATCGATATGACAACAGCCAGTGAAAGTGCAGGGCGCCAAATTCAAAACAACAGAAATCCCATAATTACAATTCCTCAAACATACAAGTATTTTACACCATTTTAAAGATACACTTCTTGTTAATCCCACCACAGTGTCCAATTTCAAAAAAGCTTTACGACGAAAGCAAACCAAACGATTGTTAGGTGAGTGCCTCGTCACAGAAAAAGTCATTTTTCAGTCACAAAAAGCAGAAATAGAGAGAAATTAATCCCTAACCTTTGATCTTCATCAGATGACACTCGTAGGACTTCATGTTACACAATAATGTTTTGTTTGATAAAGTTCATATTTATATAAAAAAAATCTCAGTATACATTGGCGCGGTATGTTCAGTAGTTCCAAAACATCAGGTGATTTTGCAGAGAGCCACATCAATTTACAGAAATACTCATAATAAACATTGATAAAAGATACAAATAGTATGCATGGAATTATAGATACACTTCTCCTTAATGCAACCGCTGTCAGATTTCAAAAAAGCTTTACCGAAAAAGCACACCATGCTATAATCTGAGTACAGCGCTCAGAGACCAAAACAACCCAAACAGATATCCGCCATGTTGTGTAGTCAACAGAAGTCAGAAATAGCATTATAAATATTCACTTACCTTTGATCTTCATCAGAATGCACTCCCAGGAATCCCAGTTCCACAATAAATGTTTGTTTTGTTCGATCATGTCCATCATTTATGTCCCTCCTTTTTGTTTGCGCGTTTAGCCCAGTAATCCAAATTCATGACGCACGATCACTAGGTCCAGAGGAAAAGTCAAAAAGTTCCGTTACAGTCCGTAGAAAGATGTCAAGCGATGTATAGAATCAATCTTTAGGCTGTTTTTAACATAAATCTTCAATAATGTTCCAACTGGAGAATTCCTTTGTCTTCAGAAATGCAATGGAACTCAAGCTAACTACCACGTGAATGCGCGTGTTCAGCTCATGCTTCTCTGGCAAACCTCTGACTCATTCCCCTCTCATTCGCCCCCACTTCACAGTAGAAGCATCAAACAAGGTTCTAAAGACTGTTGACATCTAGTGGAAGCCTTAGGAAGTGCAATTTGACCCCATAGACACCGTTTATTCGATAGGCAAAGAGTTAAAAACCACAAACCTCAGATTTCCCACTTCCTGGTTGGATTTTTTTCTCAGGTTTCTGACTGCCATATGAGTTCTGTTATACTCACAAACATCATTCAAACAGTTTTAGACACTTCAGAGTGTTTTCTATCCACTAATACTATGCATATATTAGCAACTGGGCCTGAGTAGCAGACAGTTTACTCTGGGCACCTTATTCAGCCAAGCTACTCAATACTGCCCCCAGCCATAACAAGGTAAGCTACATACAGTACCAGTCAAAAGTGTGGGGACACCTACTCATTCAAGGTTTTTTCTTTACTTTTAACTATTTTCTACATTGTGGAATAGTAGTGAAGACATCAAAACTAAGATATAATACATATGGAATCACATAGTAACCAAAAAAGTGTTAAATCAAAAAATATTTTGTATTTTTGATTCTTCAAAACAAGATGGGATTGCGTATTGCTGCAGAATCATGTGGTAGCCATGCTGGTTACAGTCCCTTGCGAAAGTATTCGGCCCCCTTGAACTTTGCGACCTTTTGCCACATTTCAGGCTTCAAACATAAAGATATAAAACTGTATTTTTTTGTGAAGAATCAACAACAAGTGGGACACAATCATGAAGTGGAACGACATTTATTGGATATTTCAAACTTTTTTAACAAATCAAAAACTGAAAAATTGTGCGTGCAAAATTATTCAGCCCCCTTAAGTTAATACTTTGTAGCGCCACCTTTTGCTGCGATTACAGCTGTAAGTCGCTTGGGGTATGTCTATCAGTTTTGCACATCGAGAGACTGACATTTTTTCCCATTCCTCCTTGCAAAACAGCTCGAGCTCAGTGAGGTTGGATGGAGAGCAATTGTGAACAGCAGTTTTCAGTTCTTTCCACAGATTCTCGATTGGATTCATGTCTGGACTTTGACTTGGCCATTCTAACACCTGGATATGTTTATTTTTGAACCATTCCATTGTAGATTTTGCTTTATGTTTTGGATCATTGTCTTGTTGGAAGACAAATCTCCGTCCCAGTCTCAGGTCTTTTGCAGACTCCATCAGGTTTTCTTCCAGAATGGTCCTGTATTTGGCTCCATCCATCTTCCCATCAATTTTAACCATCTTCCCTGTCCCTGCTGAAGAAAAGCAGGCCCAAACCATGATGCTGCCACCACCATGTTTGACAGTGGGGATGGTGTGTTCAGCTGTGTTGCTTTTACGCCAAACATAACGTTTTGCATTGTTGCCAAAAAGTTCAATTTTGGTTTCATCTGACCAGAGCACCTTCTTCCACATGTTTGGTGTGTCTCCCAGGTGGCTTGTGGCAAACTTTAAACAACACTTTTTATGGATATCTTTAAGAAATGGCTTTCTTCTTGCCACTCTTCCATAAAGGCCAGATTTGTGCAATATACGACTGATTGTTGTCCTATGGACAGAGTCTCCCACCTCAGCTGTAGATCTCTGCAGTTCATCCAGAGTGATCATGGGCCTCTTGGCTGCATCTCTGATCAGTCTTCTCCTTGTATGAGCTGAAAGTTTAGAGGGACGGCCAGGTCTTGGTAGATTTGCAGTGGTCTGATACTCCTTCCATTTCAATATTATCGCTTGCACAGTGGTCCTTGGGATGTTTAAAGCTTGGGAAATATTTTTGTATCCAAATCCGGCTTTAAACTTCTTCACAACAGTATCTCGGACCTGCCTGGTGTGTTCCTTGTTCTTCATGATGCTCTCTGCGCTTTTGACGGACCTCTGAGACTATCACAGTGCAGGTGCATTTATACGGAGACTTGATTACACACAGGTGGATTGTATTTATCATCATTAGTCATTTAGGTCAACATTGGATCATTCAGAGATCCTCACTGAACTTCTGGAGAGAGTTTGCTGCACTGAAAGTAAAGGGGCTGAATAATTTTGCACGCCCAATTTTTCAGTTTTTGATTTGTTAAAAAAGTTTGAAATATCCAATAAATGTCGTTCCACTTCATGATTGTGTCCCACTTGTTGTTGATTCTTCACAAAAAAATACAGTTTTATATCTTTATGTTTGAAGCCTGAAATGTGGCAAAAGGTCGCAAAGTTCAAGGGGGCCGAATACTTTCGCAAGGCACTGTAAGTGTGCCTTGAATTCTAAATAAATTAGACAGTGTCACCAGCAAAGCACCCCCAGACCATCACACCACCTCCTCCATGTTTCACAGTGGGAACCACACATGCAGAGATCATCCGTCGTTCACCTACTCTGTGTCTCACAAAGACACGGCAGTTGGAACCAAAAATCTCAAATTTGGACTCATCAGTCCAAAGGACAGTTTTCCACCGGTCTAATGTCTATTGCTCGTGTTTCTTGGGCCAAGCAAGTCTCTTCTTCTTGTTGGTGTTGAGATGTGTCTGTCACTTGAACTCTGAAGCTTTTATTTGGGCTGCAATTTCTGAGGCTGGTAACTCTAATGAACTTATCCTCTGCAGCAGAGGTAACTCTGGGTCTTCCTTTCATGTGGCTGTCCTCATGACTGATTTTAATGTCTTAAAGTAATGATGGACTGTTATTTCTCTTTGCTTATTTGAGCTGTTCTTGCCATAATATGGACTTGGTCTTTTACCAAATAGGGCTATCTTCTGTATACCACCCCTACCTTGTCACAACACAACTGATTGGCTCAAATGCCAAGTGTTTAACCCTTTTTAGGTTACTACATGATTCCATATGTGTTATTTAATAGTTTTGATATCTTCACTATTATTCTACAATGTAGAAAATAGTTTAAAAAAAGAAAATCCCTTGAATGAGTAGGTGTCAACTTTTAACTGGTACTGTATGTTAACGTGGGCTATTTTTAGCACTTTCCTGGGATGTATGATTGTTTTCATTGCTTTACTGGGAAGCTTAGCAGATGTAGACATGCTCATGTTATTTATGTTAGTGCAAGAGTGAGCTGCAGACAATGGACTTCCTACTAGCGCACACCACCTCAGTTAACATACTTACTCTGGTTCATAGGAACATACTGCATACACTAGCTGTAGGATCAGCAGAGGCATTCAGGGCAGTTAAGAGAGACATACATTAGGTTACTTACATTGTGTCTTTCACCACCCCTGGGATAATGTACATTTGCTGAAGCATTATGCCAACTCAGTTACACAATGGTAGGGATTACCTGACCTGGGCTTTGGTCCTTGATAAGTCAACTCAACGTGGCCTTATAATGCTGTGAAATGATCCAGGATCCCAAACAATTTGGGTGGATCCCATTCTCCTTATAAAACAAGCTTTGTTTCCAGAAGGTATCAAAATTGTCAATCAATGTTACATCCATATAGCTGCAATAGTCTCGATGCCAGGTATGGAGGGCTGAAAGTCTGAAACTTTCAATGCCACGATTTAGGGAGTGTACAGGGCCAGATATTTTTGGGCATTTATTGGTGTCAAGCAGTGACCCAATCAATTCTTCAAAATCCTTCTTCAGCTGTTCTGAGCTGTCCTTCAAAATGTCATTGAATCCCACATGAGCTATGATAGACTACATTTCCTGATGCAGGTTTAAAATGTTTGGTAGTAGCTTATTGATGTCCTGTACTGGTGCTCCTGGATAACACAATGTTTTTGCTTCAGGGAATGAGACATTTCACACCATTGAACTGCCCAATACAACAGCTGGGAAAAGGGGATGGAAAAATCTGCCCATTCCTACCCCTCACACAATTTGTTGAACCTTTCATGGGCCTACGAAAAGCCGGATAGAATACGCCCGCTGCTCCCGGTGATCGGTCCAGACCTTCCACAGTATGTAGTGCCCCGTCTGATCCAGAGAGGGAAAGGAGCTGGACTCAACGACAAAGCCGCTGCTGAAGTCAGCGTGGCTGGGGTCAGCACAGCCGTCGCAGACACAGGCAATCCCAGCGATGAAGGCGCAGGTGGATCGGGCACCAGTGCTGCAAAACTCTCGCATACGCTCTAGTCCACTTAGCAGCATGCTGCTGCATTCGGTTTCCACAACCCGTGACATGGGACCAGTGCTGATTGGAGCAATCCTCTTGCTGTTCTCTGTCCATTCCAGTACAAGCTGGAGAAGCAGATGGCGATGACTTCTTTGGTAGGCAAGTTCCAGGTAGCACAGGCCATTCGGATAGGGACAGATGACAAGGCAGGGATACATCCATCAGGCCTGAGTGGCATCCAGCCACAGGAGTTGAGAACAAGAAAGTTCAAAATTGCGTTTTCCACATAAGTTCACGCAAAATTGACATTTTCTTGCTAAGGATAGCCAGCTCATTCATGTATTCCTCCGCGAGCGAACAATTGCTGCATTGGAACTCCGGATTGTCAATATTGTCCAAGACATGAGCATAACAAACACAGCTTCTACAGTGCTGGAAATATTTGTTAGCTATTCAAGGTGAAGCGGGCTCCATTGTAACCTAGCAAGCTAGCTGGCCAGTTGGTAGCAGGTGTTGACACAAACACTTATGAACAAAATAAAAATAAAACAAAATAAAACTTCAGAAACAACAGGCCTAACCAACAGGTCGAGGAGCAGGAGGTATCTGAGTTCGTGACAGAAATTACAACCGTTAAGGTGAAGAGAGGGGTGGGGGTGTGTCCCTTAGAGATCGCGCACCAGCTGTTGATACCATTTAAGGTAATCTATCTCTCCTGATTTAGTATACCTCATGATAAGCTGCAGAATGCAGATCATACTATTTACCAAGCGAGTTTACAGTGCCGTGAATAAGTATTTGCCTCAGATTTTCAAAATTTTTGCATATTTGACACTGAATGAGATCAGATCTTCAACCAAAACCTTAAATAATATAAAAGGGACCCTGAGTGAACAAATAACACAAAATATGTATACATATTTAATTTATTTATTAAAGTTATGCAACACCCAGTTATGAAAAACCCTCTTGGACTCTGGTTACGCCACCTTTAGCGGTAATAACTTGCAATAACTTAAACCAAACACTTCATCAGTTAGTCTCTCACAGCGTTGTGGAGGAATTTTGGCCCACTCCTCCATGCAGAACGTCTTCAACTCAGTGATATTTCTGGGTTGTCGAGTGTCCTGCCACAACATCTCAATGGGATTTAGGTCTGGACTGATTAGGCCATTCCAAAACGTTCAGTTTCTTATTCTTCAACCATTCTGATGTAGACTTGCTTGTGTGTTTTGGATCATTGTCTTGCTGCATGACCCAGCTGCGCTTCAGCTTCAGCTCACTGATGGATGGCCTGACATATCTGATACAGAACAGAATTCATGCTTCCTTCAATGATGGCAATGTGTCCAGGTCTTGATGCAGCAAAGCATCCCCAAACCATGACACTACCCCCACCATGCTTGACCATTGGTATGGGGTTCTTACTGTGGAATGTATTGTTTGATTTTTGCCAGATATAACGGGCTCATATCAGCCAAAAAGTTCCACTTTTGACTCATCTGTGCATAGAACATTGTTCCAGATCTTTTGAAGATCATCCAAGTGCTTTATGGCAAACTTGAGATGAGAATTTATGTTCTTAGTGAGCAATGGTTTCCGCCTTGCTAATGACAGAAACCATTGAATCCCATTTTTGAATTTCTGGTGATGGAATCATGAACACTGACCTTAGCCGAGGCAAGAGAGGCCTGGAGATCCCTGGATGTTGTTCGATATGGATCTGACTATGGTTCGGTGTAGCCCCATATTCTTAGAAATGGCATTGTAACCCTTTCCAGACTGATAGCCATGAACAACTTTTTTACAGAAGTCTTCAGGAATGTATTTTGATTGTGGCATGATGTGCCTCTAGAATCTGTGTGCTCACAACTCTCCGAAGTTAGTCAAATCTATATTGGGCAGGGCTGGCTCAAGTCAGTCCTGGTTGTTAACCTAAGTAATCAAAAAGCTGACTCTAATTATCCCTTTAATTGGGTTGAGTTAACTAGGGGTGGGGGCAATAACTTTTTCACACCTGAAGATTGCGTGATTGGTTACCTTGCACACCAAACAAATGAAAGAAGCACCAAATTTGTGTCATTTTTTTCTCTTGGACTCCCTCTATATACCACTACAACCCACAAAAAGATCTGACCAAATTCAATGTGAAAATGTGCAATAATGCAGAAAAACAGACAGGGTCAAATATTTCCCACGGCACTGTATATGTTTTGTAGCTGTCTACTAACCACCACAAACCAATGCTGGCACTGAAACCACACTCAATGAGCTGTATAGGACCATAACCAAAAATAAATACAGTTGAAGTCGGATGTTTACATACACTTAGGTTGGAGTCATTAAAACTTGTTTTTCAACCACTCCACAAATTTCTTGTTTTAATAAACTATAGTTTTGGCAAGTCGATTAGGATAATTTTTCCAAGTATTGTTTATGGACAGATTATTTCACTTATAGAACAACAGCAAAGGACCTTGTGAAGATGCTGGAGGACACAGGTACAAAAGTATCTATATCCACAGTAAAACGAGTCCTGTGTCGACATAACCTGAAAGGCCGCTCAGCAAGGAAGAAGCCACTACTCCAAAACCGCCATAAAAAAGCCAGACGGTTTGCAGCTGCACATGCGAACAAAGATAGTACTTCTTTGAGAAATGTCCTCTGGTCTGATGAAACAAAAATAGAACTGTTTGGCCATAATGACCATCGTTATGTTTGGAGGAAAAAGGGGATGCTTGCAAGCCGAAGAACACCATCCCAACCGTGAAGCACGGGGGTGGCAGCATCATGTTGTGGGGGTGCTTTGTTGCAGGAGGGTCTGGTGCACTTCACAAAATAAATGGCATCATGAGGGAGGACAATTATGTGGATATATTGAAGCAACATCTCAAGACATCAGTCAGGAAGTTAAAGCTTGGTTGCAAAAGGGTCTTCCAAATGGACAATGACCCCAAGCATACTTCCAAAGTTGTGGCAAAATGGCTTATGGACAACCTAGTCAATATATTGGATTGGCCATCACAAGGCCCTGACCTCAATCCTATAGAATATGTGTGGTCAGAACTGAAAAAGCATGAGCGAGCAAGGAGGCCTACAATCCTGAGTCAGTTACAACAACAGCTCTGTCAGGAGGAATGGGCCAAAATTCATCCAACTTATTATGGGAAGCTTGTGGAAGGCTACCTGAAACAGTTGACCCAAGTTAAACAATTTAAAGGCAATGCTACCAAATACTAATTTAGTGTATGTAAACTTCTGACCAACTGGGAATGTGATGAAAGAAATCCAAGCTGAAATAAATCATTCTCTCTACTATTATTCTGACATTTCACATTCTTCAAATAAAGTGGTGATCCTAACTGACCTAAAACAGGGATTTTTAGATAAATGCCTTCCGTGCTCGCTTCGAGGCAGGCAACACTGAACTATGCATGACAGCACCAGCTGTTCCGGACAACTGTGTGATCCCGCTCTCCGTAACTGATGTAACAAATTTAAACCGGTTAGCAGTGACAAAACCGCAGGGCCAGACAGATTACCAGGACACATACTCAGAGAATGCACTGACCAGCTGACCCCAAGCATACTTCCAAAGTTGTGGCAAAATGGCTCTTCACTGACATTTTCAAACTCTCCCTGACCCCGTCTGTAATGTTTCAAGCAGATCACCATTGTCCTTGTGCCCAAGAACGCCAAGCTAACCAGTCTAAATGGCTATAGCACTCACATCTGTAGCCAAGAAATGCTTTGAATGGCTGGTCATGGCTCACATCAACACCATCATCCCAGACAACATGTACCCACCAATTCGCATACTGCCCCAACAGATCCACAGATGGTGCAATCTCTAATGCACTCCATACTGCCTTCTCCCATCTGGACAATAGGAACAACTACAGTGCATTCGGAAAGTATTCAGACCACTTTTTCCACATTTTGTTACATTACAGCCATTTTCTAAATGCTTTAAATAGTTTCCCCCTAATCAATCTACACAATAGTTTGTGTTCAAGTCTGCGCTCTGGCTGGGCCACTCAAGGACATTCAGAGACTTGTCCCGAAGCCACTCCTGCATTTTCTTGGCTGTGTGCTTTAGGGTCGTTGTCCTGTTGAAAGGTAAACCTTTGCCCCAGTCTGAAATCATGAGCGCTTTGGAGCAGGTTTTCATCAAGGATCTCTCTGTACTTTGCTCCGTTCATCTTTCCCTTGATCCTGACTAGTCTCACAGTCCCTGCCACTGAAAAACATCTCCACAGCATGATGTTGCCACCACCCTGCTTCACCATAGGGAGGGTGCCAGGTTTCCTCTAGATGGGACATTTAGCATTCAGGCCAAAGCATTCAATCTTGGTTTCATCAGATCAAAGAATCTTGTTTGTCATGGTCTGAGTCCTTTAGGTGCCAACTGGAAGGTTCTCCCATCTCCACAGAAGAACTCTGGAGCTCTGTCAGAGTGATCATTGGGTTCTTTTGTCATCTCCCTGACCAAGGCCCTTCTCCCCCCATTGCTCAGTTTGGCCTGGCGGCCAGCTCTAGGAAGAGTCTTGGTGGTTCCAAACTTCTTCCATTTAAGAATGATGGAGGCCACTGTGTTATTTGGGACCTTCAATGCTGCAGACATTTTTTGGTACCTTATGTAGACAAGTGTGTGTGCCTTTCCAAATCATGTCCAATCAATTGACTTTACCACAGGTGGACTCCAATCAAGTTGTAGAAACAGGCTGCACCTAAAGCTCATTTTCAAGTCTCATAGCAAAGGGTCTGAATACTTATGCAAATATATTTAACAGATAATTCTGTTTTTATTTTGTCATTATGGGGTAATGTTTGTAGATTGAGGGAAAACATTTGTTTAATCAATTATAGAATAAGGCAGTAACATAACAAAATGTGGAAAAAGGGAAGAGGTCTCAATACTTTCCAAATGCACTGTATGTGAGAATGCTGTTCATTGACTACAGCTCACCTTACTGTAGGGCCCTCCAAGGTCATCCCTAAGCTCTTGGACTGAACACCTCCATCTGCAACTGGATCCTGGACTGCCTGACGGACCACCCCAGGTGGTGAGGGTAAGCAACAACACATCAATGGGGGCCCCTCGGGTTTCGTATTTAGTCTCCGCCTGTACTCCCTGTTCACCCACGACTGCGTGGGTGCACACGACTCAAATCGAATTGTATATGTCACATGCGTCGAATACAACACCTTACAGTGAATTGCTTACTACAAGCCCTTAACCAACAATGCAGTTGGTTAAGGGTAACAAATAAATAAAGAGCAGCAGTAAAAGAACAATAGTGAGGCTACATACGTACCAGTACAGAGTGGGTTTGCTTGGGCACCGATTAGTTGAGGTAATTGAGGTAATATGTACAGTGGGGCAAAAAAGTATTTAGTCAGCCACCAATTGTGCAAGTTCTCCCACTTAAAAGATGAGAGGCCTGTAATTTTCATCATAGGTACACTTCAACTATGACAGACAAAATGAGAAAGAAATCCAGAAAATCACATTGTAGGATTTTTAATGAATTTATTTGCAAATTATGGTGGAAAATAAGTATTTGGTCACCTACAAACTAGCAAGATTTCTGGCTCTCACAGACCTGTAACTTCTTCTTTAAGAGGCTCTTCTGTCCTCCACTCGTTACCTGTATTAATGGCACCTGTTTGAACTTGTTATCAGTATAAAAGACACCCGTCCACAACCTCAAACAGCCACACTCCAAACTCCACTATGGCCAATACCAAAGAGCTGTCAAAGGACACCATAAACAAAATTGTAGACCTGCACCAGGCTGGGAAGGTCTTATTGTCCTGCTGAAAGGGGAATTTGCTTCCCAGTGTCTGTTGGAAAGCAGACTGGACCATGTTTTTGCCTGTGCTTTGCTCTGTTCTGTTTCCTTTTATCCTACAAAACTCCCTAGTCCTTGCCGATGACAATTTAACCTTTATTTAACTAGGCAAGTCAGTTCAGAACAAATTCTTATTTACAATGACGGCCTACCAAACCAGGACGACGCTGGGCCAGTTGTGCGCCGCCCTATGGGACTCCCAATCACAGCTGGATGTGATACAGCCAGGATTCAAACCAGGGACTGTAGTGATGCCTCTTGCACTGAGATGCAGTGCCTTAGACAGCTGAGCCACTCGGGAGCCCATAACATGATGCAGCCACCGCCAAGCGTGGTAATCAGTAATGTGTTGTTGGATTTGCCCAAATATAACACTTTGTATTCAGGACATTATTTATTTTACCTTTATTTAACTAGGCAAGTCAGATAAGAACAAATTCATATTTTCAATGATGGCCTAGGAACAGTCGGTTAACTGCATTGTTCAGGGGTAGAACAACATATTTTTTACCTTGTCAGCTCTGGGATTTGATCTCGCAACCTTTCGGTTACAAGTCTAATGCTCTAACCACTAGGCTACCTGCCACCCCTTAAATATGTGAGATAAGGAACCAAAAACGGTCTTGGGATATCAAACAACAGCTTGGGAAGTGTGAAAACAGTGGAGGATATCATTTTTTAAATGTTGGGGTTGCTCTTTGCTGAAAGACAAACTTCCAATTTTGGCTTAAAGAACATTAAACGGGGTTTACACAACCCATATTTCTTGACAAACCCTACTTGTTTTACCAAGAATATATACAGTAGGGTTAAAGACTGGTACTAGTAAATACATTGAGTTACCAGCACAGCACACCCATTGACTATACATTAGAATTAGCTTATTATCATTATCGAAATTAAGGTTCTCATTATCCGAAACAGACCTAAAAATGATGGGATAATGAGAAATGTGTGTTTCGGTAATGAGAGGGCCCTTAGCTCAACCTGTAAACAATAGGATACAGATTATTATGAGTCATCAAACAATTGACAACATCACTGAAGCCCATTCATGCCCCCATGTTGGTAAGGTAATGTTTTTTTCTCTCCCAATTTGAGATTTTTAGCTGTTTCAGTAACAAGAAGGTTAAGTTGGGTATAGGGGGTGTCTGAGAATAAGAACCTGGTGAAGGCATATAAGCAAATACATTTACTTAGCATGTGCTCATCTAAGGACTCCTCCTCTAAATGATGCATCATTGGTGAATAAAACTTCATTTAAAAACTGATTGGAGTTTTTACAGGAACTTGAAAAGGTGATACGTTAATGAGACACATGTCCGCAGACACTGTGTTTGTACGTAATAAATGTTATAGTTTAATGTAAACTTCAATAAGTATACCAATTGTATGATTTATGGACAGACTACAGCAACATATTTTGTGTTGTATTCAAATAACTTTAGAAAAAAACAAAGTAACATTTCCTAAAATTCCCTGAATTTAATCCGGACGCATTTATGTAATGAGAATATTCAGGCGAGAATGTAAAATTGATATAAAATAAAACACTTTGGCAAAAACTAGCCATCTTAGTCTTTAGAATTTTCTAATTTATGCAGAATCATGATGGGTTTGTAATTGAATTCCCCCCCCCCACCCACACAAACGTACTTGAAGATCACTCATAGAAAAAAAAACAGTGTTCAAACATACACTGACTTCCATATTTACCCACCTACACCCTGGTTACCTAACGAAGACACTCTCTTTAATATGTCCCCAGTGTCTCTGATGTCTTGCCTCTGTCATTGCTCACTGGGAATTTCCTCTACCAGCACTTTCTCCACGTAAACACAGATATAAATAGTTCCCACCATGCAGTGATGCCCATTTACACTATAAGAATAGACCCTATCCATTTCTATTGCATGGCGTGCCGGGGTCAAGGGATCACATATCCACATAGTTAAACCATTTGAATAACTCCTAATTGTGTTTGAAGCATGGCGTTGCACACACTGGACAGGGAGGTGTGCAGCTGTCCCGCTTGACAAAGGTTAAAATGTTGATTCCAGTGTCTCATTGCAGTGTTAGATAACCTTCTCATAAAGTCAAGGCGCGTATGGACGCAAGCGTGTGTGTGTGCTACAGGAGCCTGGAGAGAGTGGTGGTGGTGATGTGGGGGTTTAGGGAGTTAGAGTTTTAGTGTTGCTGCAGCCAGGGCTAAATATGGCCAGACAGACCCACACCGAGTAGACTAGGACTGGTCAGCTAACCTATCCCTTTACAAGTGACATGGACAACTGACTTATACAAGTGCAGAGGGGTTGTGTAAGCAGCGGCAAAGGGGGGCGATAGCAGATTAAGGGATACAAACTGTGTCTTTATGGATGTCTCAGAGAGAGTTGAGGAGCCAGAAATGACTCGTTCGCTTGGTAGCCTGTTACGACGGTTGCTGTCCAAAGACAGTAAGGGAGAGGAGGAAGACAAGGAGGAAGGAACAGCAAAACCGGACAGCGATGAGCAGGGTGAGTTTTCTCTACTCCAAGCCAGGGGTTTCAAACTCCTTCCATGGAGGGCCGAGTGTCGGCAGGTTTTTTTTTCTTCCCTTAAAATTAAGACCTATGACAACCAGGTGAGGTAAGTTCCTTACTAATTAATGATCTTAATTCATTAATCAAGTACAAGGGTGGAGCGAAAACCCTCAGACACTCGGCCCTTCGTGGAATGAGCTTGACACGTGCTCCAAGCCATCCGCATAGGCTCAGAAGGAGTAGTTGGCGATAGTGTTCAGTAAGCTAGCTGTAGTAACAAAGTTAATTCAGTGCACGCTCATGTGAGGAGTAACTTTGCCTGAGACCTGAACTTGCATTAGCTCCTACCTAGATGACTAGGATTTATATCAACAGGCTGAGGCAGTCTTGTGGAATTGGTTCAATGGAGTTGGTTCAGTGCACACTGACATGAGGAGTAACATTGCAGTGTGCAGTGCGATGGCGATATCCAAGATAGCAATCCAAGATGGCAACAACTTACAAAAAACTAGTGACAGACAAATGACTGTCACTAGTAGATTTTAACCTACAAATAACCTATTAATTTATGGTGGAGCAAATCTACAATTTCCTTGTTGTGTTGTGCAAACTGTTTAGTTTTGCTGGTGTAAAGATCGTGGGTCTCCCTCAACTCGGGTATATATATTTTTTGCTATTTGCACTCCTTTACTTGAAGTTTACTCAAGTAACCCTCTATGGCTGGCCTGGGTTCTATCCTTAGCTTTCCCTCTGAGGAGTGTCTCGTCCAAGCTGCTCCTCTTCGCTCTCAGCCTGATTGGCAGCTAAACAATCCGCAACCCGTTCTCTCAATCGACCTCCCACACCCAATCTACTCACACATGCACACACTCACATACAGACTCATACATACACACAGTACCTCTCTCCCCTTACTTTTCCTTGGCCTCTATTTCTTACATCTCTCAGAGAAAATGTCAATTTTCATGATATTGCTTTGTGCACTGACTTTACTGAAAAACAAACATTGCCGCTGGGTGAGTACATCTGACAATGTGCTCTCCCGTCCATTAGACATTTTGTCTGTGGGAACTCACTCTTTTTCACTCGGTCCACTTGTCCAAGTCCTGATGCATTTGTGGCATGATGTGAACAGTATAAACTTGTGTCACTACCAAAGTCTAATAGTTTTTAAATGACTGTTGGTTAAAGCCGGTGTCTGATTTTATTTTATTTTATTTTATTTTATCAATGTACCAATCGGGCTTCAGGAAGAAGCATAGCACAATTACAGCTACCATGAAGGTTTTAAACGATATCACTGAAGCCGTTGACAAAAAACAGCACTGTATCTCACTTTTTATTGATCTTATCATCAATACTGACAAAACTAAACTAATGGTGTTTTCTAAAGCAAGAAATAGACCTCTGAACTTTTCACCTATTACTACCTTTCAGGGAAATGAGATTGAGACTAACCTCATAGAAATATCTAGATCTGGTTTTGGTAATTTCTCATTTAAATGTATGCAGCTTGTTGTTGAATTGATGGGTTTAGGATTTGGCCTAAATCAACTGATGCTGATGTAATTGTGTTTTCTGAAACCTGGCTCAGCAAGTCTGTTCTTGATAAGGATATTTGTATAAATGGTTACAATGTGCATCGCACTGATCGAGTTAAGAAAGATGGGGTGTGGCTATATATGTAAAAGACTAAATTCCTTGTAAGTGTGGCAAAGTCTGACTAATTGTAAACAGTTGGAATTTCTTGCTTTGAATCTTGAGGTTTCAAAGGGTCTTTCTATAACTGTGATTGACTGTTATAGACTCCCCTCTGCTCTCAGTGATGCATTTTCTTCTCTGCACCTTATGTCTAAACTTCTTTACAAGTGAAATGATCTTGATTTGTGTTGGTTAAAGCCAGTGTCTGATGATTTTAAAATGTTTTGTAATTCTATGAATCTAGCCTGGGCTAAAGCAAGGAAATCATTTTCTGATGCTGATTGGCTTCTTTTTAGGCAGCTACAAAACAAGTGTTATTTTCTTCTAGGGGAGGCCAGGTCTGAATATGTTATGTCTGTTGCCACTGATAACCTGAATGACCCTAGAAAGTTTTGGAAGGCAATTAAGTCTGTATGGTAAGAGTAAGGTTAATGAATTACCGTCATGTGTATTGAAGGACTCTGTTGCTGTATATGACAAAACTGAAATGCTGAATTGTTTCAATAAGCACTTTGTATTATCTGGTAGGCTGTTTGATTCAGTACCCTCTGTCTCTGTACAACCCTGTGTGGATGAACTAGTGAGAGCAGGTCAAAGGTTTAGCTTTTTGACATTCTCAGTGCAGGAGGTACATAAGCACTGAAATCCTTAGATCAGAGAGAACCTGCAGGTCCTGATCTTCTTGATCCCTGCTTTTTAAACTTGGCAGCTGATTTCATAGCTGAACCACTTACATCTCTGTTCATTGAGATTAATTTTAAACTGCAAAACCCTTACGCACCACTGCACTTTATATAGAAGGGTGGCTGGCCTTTTAGTCAATTGTAGGCTCAGTCACTGGTATACTTTTATTTACAAAGCCATTCTGGGTTTACTACCATTTTTATTTGGGCATTTCTATTGTTCAGACATTTCTATTGTTCCGACATGTGGTGGGTACTCTCTTCGTTTGCAGGACTTTAACTGTTCCAAATGTCCAAATGAATTTGGTAAAAAGGGCTTTTATTTACCATTGGCTTGGAACGCCTTACAAAATACTTTTAAACTGGAAGAACTTGTCCCGATTGGTGTTTTTCAATTGTTGATGAAGGATTTTGGGGCTGATTCCCTGACCTGTCAATGTTTTTAATTTGCTGTTTTACGATATTTATGATGTACTCTTGTGACTTCTATGTTTTTTTACTAGATAACCTGTAGTTTTTCATGTCTGTCTGTAATTGTGTAATGACTTGGTGCTGTTTATCTTGGCCAGGACACTCTTGAAAAATAGATTTCAAATCTCAATGAGCCCTTCCTGGGTAAATAAAGGTTAAATAAACATTTAAGTAACTTTGTCTGAGTCCTGAAAACTTGCGTTAGTTCCAACCTAGAGCAAATGCCTGGGCTTTAGCTCAACAGGCTGACACAGACCCGAGTTCGAACCCAGTCAGTAATAATGCCTATGCACATGGTAACAGCTGAAACATTAAGAGACCATAATATAGTTGTCATTCACCTGTACAAGTTGAGGTTTTCATGGGAAAAAGTTGTTTAACATTTTAGGGTTTTGAATAGAAGGCCTGGATAGTGTAAAGATAAAATAAAAAAATCTATAAAATTGCCTGGTTAGTTTTTGTGATGGATGATGGTGAATCATCATCCCTAAAGCCAACACCTCATTTGGCCGCCTTTCGTTCCAGTTCTCTGCTGCCTGTGACTGGAACGAATTGCAAAAATCGCTGAAGTTGGAGACTTTTATCTCCCTCACCAACTTCAAACATCTGCTATCTGAGCAGCTAACCGATCGCTGCAGCTGTACATAGTCTATTGGTAAATAGCCCACCCATTTTCACCTACCTCATCCCCATACTGTTTTTATTTATTTATTTTTCTGCTCTTTTGCACACCAATATCTCTACCTGTACATAACCATCTGATCATTTATCACTCCAGTGTTAATCTGCATAATTGTAATTATTTGCCTACCTTCTCATGCCTTTTGCACACAATGTATATATAGACTCCCCTTTTTTCTACTGTGTTATTGACTTGTTAATTGTTTACTCCATGTGTAACTCTGTGTTGTCTGTTCACACTGCTATGCCTTATCTTGGCCAGGTCGCAGTTGCAAATGAGAACTTGTTCTCAACTAGCCTACCTGGTTAAATAAAGGTGAAATTAAAAAAAATAAAAATTAAAAAAATGATGAGGATGATCATGTGGAAGAGAAGAGGGATGATGTGAATGACTATAATGGTAATTGTGATGATGGTATTGACGATGAAGAGTACAGTAGTAGCTTGGTCTTGGTGGGATGGCTCGCTCTTTATTATACATTGCTCCTGGCTTAGATTGGAGGGGTCGGAGTGTGGTTGGCAAGGAATTTGTGTTTGTCTAAGTGGGGGGATGAAACTGTTTCTGTTTTAATTTCCAAATATCAGGGAAAGTAAGTTAGTAGGTTGATAAGAATCCAAAGTTAAATCTAGAATTGGCTTCCTATTTCGCAACAAAGCATCCTTCACTCATGCTGCCAAACATACCCTTGTAAAACTGACCATCCTACCAATCCTCGACTTTGGCGATGTTCATTTACAAAATAGCCTCCAATACCCTACTCAACAAATTGGATGCAGTCTATCACAGTGCAATCCGTTTTGTCACCAAAGCCCCATATACTACCCACCATTGCGACCTGTACGCTCTCGTTGGCTGGCCCTCGCTTCATACTCGTCGCCAAACCCACTGGCTCCATGTCATCTACAAGACCCTGCTAGGTAAAGTCCCCCCTTATCTCAGCTCGCTGGTCACCATTGCATCTCCCACCTGTAGCACACGCTCCAGCAGGTATATCTCTCTAGTCACCCCCAAAACCAATTCTTTCTTTGGCCGCCTCTCCTTCCAGTTCTCTGCTGCCAATGACTGGAACGAACTACAAAAATCTCTGAAACTTGAAACACTTATCTCCCTCACTAGCTTTAAGCACCAACTGTCAGAGCAGCTCACAGATTACTGCACCTGTACATAGCCCACCTATAATGTAGCCCAAACAACTACCTCTTTCCCTACTGTATTTAATTTATTTATTTATTTTGCTCCTTTGCACCCCCATTATTTGTATTTCTACTTTGCACATTCTCCCATTGCAAATCTACCATTCCAGTGTTTTAATTGCTATATTGTATTTACTTTGCCACCATGGCCTTTTTGCCTTTACCTCCCTTATCTCACCTCATTTGCTCACATCGTATATAGACTTGTTTATACTGTATTATTGACTGTATGTTTGTTTTACTCCATGTGTAACTCTGTGTCGTTGTATGTGTCAAACTGCTTTGCTTTATCTTGGCCAGGTCGCAATTGTAAATGAGAACTTGTGTATGATGAGGGTAAGCAGTAATATGATGATGATGATGATGCTCTCTAAAGTATCTGTGACACTGACCCAGTTCCAACTTGTCCACACCTGCCATCTGCCAACCAAACTTCTTCCTCCCCCTTCTCTCAATGCCGGCAATAGAAAGTACACAAATACTCAGCACTGTATAAAAATACATTAATTATAAGGAGCTCCGATCACCTCTCAAATCTCACAACTCTCTGCCCACAATGTCTCACCTCAGAAATATCTGTGTGTTAACACCACCAATAGGACAAACATACGTGCCCCTGCACATATACACACACAACATTGTATTACTTTTTATGAGAATATTCTGTGAGTGGCAATAGTCTGCACATCTGTTCACTGGTAGGCCTATGTGTTGGATCCATAACGGGGGGCAGAAACGATGAGAAACGATGAGCCATATATGAAAGCCATATTAATGAGGCATACAAGATTATTAGGCACATGTGAGAGGCAGAAATAAAGGACCGGAGGGTGTGAAAAGCGTGGGGTGCGTTGACAATTTGTCATTCACTTCTGTCTTGTCTGCCTAATGTGTGAGACTGTGTTTGCTGCTCTGTGTGTGTTAATGGGTGTGTGTCTGTGAGAGAGTTGATGTTCGTTGCCTATTCTCCCTGTGTGTGTGTGTGTGTGTGTGTGCATCAACGGACCTTGACCATGAAGACTGATGTATCTATAGCAGTCAGTAGCAGTAGCATAGTTCCTTTTTCTCATTTGAACACTCAAGTCAGAGATTTCATCACCCTGTAAATCTAGTGTGTACCTGGGCATAGATAAAGAGACAAAACTATGGAAATATTGACGGCTATTTTCTAGTGCTATGATGAAACAAAATACATGTTCAGGTTGTCATCATGCAGTCATGAAAAAAGTGAGGAGGGTATTCTGTGTGGCACAGAGATAGGTTGCACAATGTTTACAATAGGACCACAATGAAACTGTAAGCAAAATGTAATTAACACAATTTTTTTCTGTATCATATTTAGTAAATAAGTATTGATTTCATACTTTTCAATATTATGAAATCATAAAATGACTCTGCAGTAGGAATGAAGGTAATGTAGTACCCTATGGAGAGCTGTGTGTTGTTTGGTGTTTAGTTGCGTTGACTGTACGTGTACGCAAGTACATAAGAGCGTCGACCTCCCATCCTTTGATGTAGATGGATGTGATGGGGAGCCAGGGTTCCCATGTGACAGCTGCATTTGCCTCAGTCCCTCAGCATGATACCGCCCCCTCCTGGCATGGAGCTGTGAGCACATTCACCTGAATAGACGTTAGTTGCCTATAATAGGCCTATAGCTGGCAGGTTTACATTTATTGGAATGAGTCTTATCCTGGAGGCAGAGATGTGCGATTTCTGCTAGATGTGCCAGCAGCAAAGTAAAAATTGTCTATATCGTAAAAATTCATGAAAACAAAAATGAGCTTTTTGGTCTTAATTTAAGGTTAGGGTTAGGCATTAGGTTTAGCAGAGTGGTTAAGGTTAGATTTAGAATCAGATTTGATGAAGGAAAAAGGAAACCGCACACTGCTCTTGATATTATCACCGATATTTAATAAGCTTACGTATCGGCCACACGGCCTTCGTCAGAGCTTTTGTGATTTTTAAAAAATCTGCACCCTTATGTAGACCTGGCCCAGATTTGATAAAAGGAGGTCCCTCTATGTTCGATTCTACTATCCATGAATTGGCTTCAATCTTCTAAAATAACCAGATATCATGATCTTATGATCTTCTCCTGATACGATCATCTTGTTTAGCTGTTCCAACGATTCACATGACGATAGCCCTATGGTCCCAGTGCAGGCTACCTGCAGGCTACGTTTCAATGTAAAAATATTCCTAGAAACAATTTATCTAATGTTATCACTTGGCATACTTAATGTTGCCTGTAGTATAGAAAAAGCAAAATGTGATTTCATAGTCAAATGCATAACTTGGGCAGTGAAATAAAATACCAGTAGGGTAGTTGTTTTTTCAGAAAAAAACATACTCCCTAGACAGTGGACCCACTCCTCGCTTTGCCTTTAAAATCTTCAAACCCACCAGCACACGTCTGCGGACTGTAACCACACTCTCCCCTTTCCCCTTGGCCACACATATAATCAACAGTGCCCCGGAAAACTGTTTCTCATTGCTACTGATTGGATCATGTTCTGCGAATGTGTTATTCTACTCATACACATTTCTCTCTTTTACTCACCTTCTTCTGAACCATGATGGTGTAGCCTATGTCTCTGCCTCATACTTCTGAACAGCTAAAATAAAAACCCTGCGGCGATTTGAATGAACAAACATTCAAGGTCATTATGAAGGATACAACCTTCTGTCTGTTGTAACATATATTGCAGTTGCACAAGCAGGACATAGTCCCTACAAATCACATTGGAGCAAAAACAATCTGTGTTTTGTTTGACGATGTAGGCTAATCTTTATAGTTGATGCCATATCATAGTTACTAGCCAGAGTTGCTGAACAAGAACACGATTACTTTGACTGCCTCTCTGCCTCCTGCTTAGCCAATGTTTGCAATGATGATTAAAACATAACATTAAATCGCTAATTAGACTGTCTGTGTCTTGCTTGTGTTTGTTGTAACTCCCCACTTTAGTTTTGCCCTTGAGTTTGCGAGTTTGTACAAACATGTTGATAATTTATTTTGTACACATGTAAATAGCTGCATGTAGCCTAACTACCTTCCTGAAAGAATGACATGAAATAGAGCTTATTCTTAATAGCCGACTGAGGCATGGAATGCAGTAGTTCAAACATGTCGACCATTACCTCCTATGTACAACGTGAAGTTTGTAGGCTACACCAGACAAAGGCGCTCATTGGGGAAGCGGCAGTGGAGCATTGAGGAGCAGCAACGCAGGCAACGGAGTGGGCAGCGTCTACCTAAAATAATACACATGCGCAGAACTATCGTATAATTTAGCCACGGCAAATCAGGTTTCCAGAAAATCCGGAACAGCAGCCACTTCGATTATCAATAGCTTCTCACTGACATGTCCTGGAATCTCTTGCGCCCCAGGCTTTTCGCACCACTATAGCCAACCACCAAGGATGAACAAGGCGCATTACCTCATCCACGGTGATCCTGTCACTCTACTCTGCGGTTTAACTTTGGCGTGCGCGCTTGCACCAGAAGAGACATCGTTTTGTCTGCGAGTAAAACCGAAAGGAGGCATGGGCTATGGGAAATTATTCTGACGTCCTTGCAGCATAACTTGCAATTCATGGAGCCATGGGTGTTTTTGTTATCAATGAAAAATATCTCAAGATGTGTCGGTCTAATCCATCGCGTCCCTTTGTTGAGGCTTTGCTGCCGTTTTCGATCTGCTGAGGGAAGCCAGAGATCTGGATAGCACGGTGGTCGACCTGAGGTGGCTATGCTTCAATAACCTCCATCGCAATAGAGCGTGTCAGATTGCGTGAATTGACGAAGGAACACAATAACCCAAATCAATGAAGATTCTGAGGCTTTTCCTGAAGAAAGGTGCGCATATGCTGCAGTGTCTCTGTGGAAAGCGATCGAAGTCGACTACAACCACGAGCGGTGAGACATCTTGCATACTTCTTTCTTTCAGTCTGTTCTCAGTAGTGTCGTGGGGGGATTTGCTTCTGCAGCGCTGTGCTTTTAACAGTCTCATTTTCTCAATGGGAGGAACAGTGAGAGAGGTAAATTTGAAAACAAACAATTAGGCATTATGGTTGACTCATTACCATTCTTTATCAGCAGTTTTACTCAATCAGTGCGACCAGCTCGACATCTAAAAGTCCTTATATTCAAATCAGTGGAGTGGGCTACTGAGAGGCAGTAATTTCATACAGAGTGAGCATCTATGTACATGAGCCATGCCACTTATATGATCATATTTCATAATCTTCTATTTGATGTGTAAGTCAATGTGATTTTATCAGAAAACATGTTTGTGCGTTGGAGTATGTCAGTGTGTGGATACATTAATGGGTGTATGTAAGCCTAGACTTTCAAGTGCAAAGTTTCACAAGTCAATAGTGTATTGTGTGTAGAATAGATTGCTTCAAACAGTGGAAGAAAGTAACTGCATTCAGGAATTGTATTCTGGGGCGCTGGTATTCCACCCAGCGAAAATGTCCAAAGTCGCCAAATAGGTGCAGACTTCTATGTAGTAATGGATTGACTGACACAGGAGCTGGCTGTGTAGTATGCTACTGTACCTTTTGGCCATGTGTCCCCACATATATATATATATAATGAGAGAGAGATGCATGCAGCTGACATTCAAATAACTACATCAAACTGTTTTTCTACTTCTAATACTAAGACCTCAATAAAACAAAATTGACATATAATCTTAGGGTATTTTGACAGGGAGGAAATCAAAGGTGATACAGGCAAGTGGGAGAAAAATATTGAGAGGTTGGAGTGGGAATTGAACCCTGGTCTCTGGTGAGGAGAGGAGCAGTGGTGATTTTAGCATGTGAATCTTGATGGGGTAAAACAAAAAAATGTGGGATGCATGCCAGCAAAGCCACTACACAAAACCTAAACAATTACATGAATTGCACTCAAACAGCAGAGTCCCAACACCTTACCACTGCTACACCTGGCTTTCAGTTGAGCGTTGTCTGGCAGTGAAACAGTTCATTCAGCCTCATTTACTGCCTTTAAAAAAAACATAGCTGATATGGCTGACTTGCTTAAACAAATGTGGGTTCTACTGACAATTGAAATGCACAAACTATGGCATAAGGGGACGACAAGTGGATAAGAGGCAAGCCGTAATTTCGATGAAGACATTAACCTCTCTGGGATTGTTCGGGACGCTAGCGTCCCACCTCGCCAACAGCCAGTGAAATTGCAGGGTGCCAAAAACTGAAATTTCACAATTAAAATTCCTCAACCATAAGTATTTTACACTTCTCGTTAATCCAACCACAGTGACCGATTTCAAAAAGGCTTTTCGGCGAAAGCAGAACATATTGTTAGGTCAGCAACTAGTCACAGAAAGCATTCAGCCATTTTCCAACCAACAAAAAGCAGAAATATAGATACAATTAATCACTAACCTTTGATCTTCATCAGATGACACTCCCAGGACTCAATGTTACACAATACATGTATGTTTTGTTCGATCAAGTTCATATTTATATCCAAAAACCTCAGTTTACATTGGCGCCATGTTCAGAAATGCCTCCAAAACATCCGGAGAAATTGCAGAGCCACATCAAATAACATAAATACTCATCATCAACTTTGATGAAAGATACATGTTTTACATAGAATTAAAGATAAACTTGTTCTTAATGCAACCGCTGTGTCAGATTTCAAAAAAGCTTTACGGCAAAAGCACAATATTCAATAATCTGAGAACAGCATTCAGCCACAAAAGCAAGCCATACCTGCCAAATTGTGGAGTCAACAAAAGTCATAAATAGCATTATAAATCTTCACTTACCTTTGCTGATCTTCTCCGGAATGCCCTCCCAGGACTCCCATTTCCACAAGAAATGTTTGTTTTGTTCGATTACGTCCATATTTATGTCCAAATACCGTTTTTTTTGCGCGTTTAGTTCACTATTCCAAAGGCACAATGCCGAGCGCAAAATCCAGACGAAAAGTCAAAATAGTTCCATTACAGTTTGTAGAAACATGTCAAACGATGTTTACAATCAATCCTTAGGGTATTTTTATAATAAATCTTCAATAATATTCCAGCCGGACAATAGCGTATTCATTAGAGGAAAAAGAAGGAACGGCGTAAACAACTGATTGGCCTCAGCCTAGTCCACTTGTTGAAACAGCTCTTATTCGACACCCTTCCACAATAGAAGCCTCAAACAACTTTCTAAAGACTGTTGACATCTGCTGGAAGCCTTGGGAAGTGCAATATGGCCCCATAGACACCGCATATTGGATAGGCAATCACTTAAATGAAACTACAAACCTCAGATTTCCCACTTCCTGGTTGGATTTGTCTCAGGTTTTCGCCTGCCATATGAGTTCTGTTATACTCAGACATCATTCAAACAGTTTTAGAAACTTCAGTGTTTTCTATTCAATACAACTAATAATATGCATATATTAGCATCTGGGACAGAGTAGCAGGCAGTTTACGCTGGGCACCTTATTCATCCAAACTACTCAATACTGCCCCCCCTGTCACCAAGAAGTTAATGAGCGAGTGACGACGGACGTAGTCAATATAACTATTTGTTCAGCACTTTTGAAATGTACAGCGACAGAATTCAGAACATGGGCCGTTCTTAGTGTACTCCCTGTACAACAAGTCAGAACCGTAGGATAAATAAAGGGGGCATATAAATAGCCAATGAAAGCTCTTACTATATTCAAAGATTTTTCTAAAACAGGTTACATGTGCACCACCAAGTTAGAACAGTAGGTGAAAATAGACCAAATAATTAGGGTGAGGCACTTTGCGTGTCAAAAAAGATGCACGTCATATAACACAATAGAATGTTGTGTGTGCTAAATTTGCAGGTGCAAGCCAAGCGCCACCACCACTATCAGTTGCACTGTGAAAGCTGTATAAAAGTTTGCAAACAACCACACACCGGGCCACAAACAATGTATTTACAATACCGCGTAGATTAAAATAGGTCAAGTTATTAGGGTGAGGCACGTGGGCTACAAACGGCTTACTACACAACATACACTTAGTATGAATTTCTTAGCTACAGTATGCAGATCTCCCTTGCATACTATATAATTTATGCAGCAGCATACAAAACATTTTTGGACTCGCCTTGTGAAGGTTGCGCAGCTGTCCTTTGTGGCCAAATTTTGTCGTCATAAATCCGGCATTCTCTGTATTTATGGTGGGAACTCTGGGGGGGGGGGGGGCAGAACCCACACAGCCACTCCATTGAATAGCAGGCTAACGTTAGTGGTTGCTTTGCCATGCTTGCAGTTAGCCACTGAATCCTTCCAAACGACTCATTGTGGAATTTGCAATTTCAAATCAAATTGGATTTGTCACCTGCGCCGAATAGAATAGGTATAGACCTTAGTGAAATGCTTTATTAAGAAGTAAAACAAAATAGAAAAAAAGTGATAAGTAAAAAAAATAAAATGAACAAATAATTAAACAGCAGCAGTAAAATAACAAGCGAGGCTATATACAGAGTACCGGCACAATGTGAGGAGGCACCGGTTAGTTGAGGTAATTGAGATAATATGTACATGTAGGTAGAGTTAAAGTGACTATGCATAGATTATAAACAGAGTAGCAGCAGTGTAAAAGAGGGGTTTGTGTAGCACTTTGATTAGCTGTTCAGGAGTCTTATGGCTTGGGGGTAGAATCTGTTAAGAAGCCTTTTGGACCTAGACTTGGCGCTCCGGTACCACTTGCCGTGCGGTAGCAGAGAGAACAGTCTATGACTAGGGTGGCTGGAGTCTTTGGCAATTTTATGGCCTTCCTCTGACACTGCCTGGTATAGAAGTCCTGGATGGCAGGAAAATTGGCCCCAGTGATGTACTGGGCTGTAGGCACTATCGTCTGTGGTGCCTTGCATTCGGAGGCCAAGCAGTTGCCACACCAGGCAGTGATGCAACTATAGAACCTTTTTGAGGATCTGAGGACCCATACCAAATCTTTTCAATCTCCTGAGGGGGAATAGGCGCTGTCGCTCCCTCTTCACATCTGTCTTAGTGTGTTTGGACTAGGTCGACCGATTTATGATTTTTCAATACCGATTGTTGGAGGACCAAAAAAAGCCGGTACCGATTAATCGGCCGATTTTAAATAAAAAGAAAAAAAATCAAAAATAATAATAATAAAAATAATAATAATAACAAAAATAATAATAAATAAAAAAAGTAATAATACTTTTTTTTAAAAGGAAAAAAAAATGATTTGTAATAATGACAATTACAACAATACTGAATGAACACTTATTTTAACTTAATATAATACATCAATAAAAATCAATTTAGCCTCAAATAAATAATGAAACATGTTCAATTTTGTTTAAATAATGCAAAAACAAAGTGTTGTAGAAGTAAAAGTGCAATATGTGCCGTGTAAAAAAGCTAACGTTTGAGTTCCTTGCTCAGAACATATGAAAGTTGGTGGTTCCTTTTAACATGAGACTTCAATATTCCAAGGTAAGAGGTTTTAGGTTGTAGTTATTATAGGACTATTTCCCTCTATACCATTTGTATTTCATTAACCTTTGACTATTAGATGTTCTTATAGTCACTTTAGTATTGCCAGTGTAACAGTAGAGCTTCCGTCCCTCTCCTCGCCCCTACCTGGGCTCGAACCAGGAACACATCGACAACAGCCACACTCGAAGCAGTGTTACCATCGCTCCACAAAAGCCACGGCCCTTGCATAGCAAGGAGAATAACTACTCCAAGTCTCAGAGCGAGTGACGTTTGAAACGCTATTAGCTCGCACCCCGCTAACTAGCTAGCCATTTCACATCGGTTACACCAGCCATTAGGCTGATGGGCTTGAAGTCATAAACAGCGCTGTGCTTGTGGAGAGCTGCTGGCAAAACGCACAAAAGGGCTGTTTGAATTAATGCTTACGAGCCTGCTGCTGCCTACCATCGCTCAGTCAGACTGCTCTATCAAATATCAAATCATAGACTTAATTATAACATAATAACACACAGAAATACGAGCCTTTGGTCATTAATATGGTAGAATCCGGAAACTATCATTTCGAAAACAAAACGTTTATTATTTAAGTGAAATACGGAACCGTTTGGTATTTTATCTAACGGGTGGCATCCCTAAGTCTAAATATTCTTGTTACATTACGTAAAATTCTGGCAAATTAGTTCGCAATGAGCCAGGCTACCCAAACTGTTGCATATACCCTGACTCTGGGGTGACACAATTTCACCTGGTTAATATTGCCTGCTAACCTGGATTTATTTTAGCTGAATATGCAGGTTTAAAAATATAGACTTCTGTGTATTGATTTTAAGAAAGGCATTGGTGTTTATGGTTAGGTACAGTCGTGAAACGATTGTGCTTTTTTTGCAAATGCGCTTTTGTTAAATCATCCCCCAGCGTTGCATCGATTATATGCAACACAGGACACGCTAGATAAACTAGTAATATCATCAAACGTGTAGTTAACTAGTGATTATGATTGATTGCTTTTTATAAGATAAGTTTAATGCTAGCTAGCAACTTACCTTGGCTTCTACTGTATTCACGTAACAGGCAGGCTCCTTGTGGAGGCAGGTGGTTAGAGCGTTGGACTAATTAACCTTAAGGTTGCAAGATTGAATCCCAGAACTGACAAGGTAAAAATCTGTCGTTCTGCCCATGAACAAGGCAGTTAACCCACCGTTCCTAGGCCTCATTGAAAATAAGAATGTGTTCTTAACTGACTTGCCTAGTTAAATAATTAAATAAAGGTGTAAAAAAAAAGACATCGGCAAAATCGGCTTCCAAAAATAGCGATTTCCGATTGTTATGAAAACTTGAAATCGGCCCTAATTAATCGACCTCTGGTTTGGACCATGATTTTTTGTTGGTGATGTGGATACCAAGGAACTTGAAGCTCACAACCTGCTCCACTACAGCCCCGTCGATGAGAATGGGGACGTGCTCGTGCTCGGTCCTCCTTTTCCTGTAGCCCACGATCATCTCCTTTGTCTTGATCACATTGAGGGATAGGTTGTTGTCCTGGCACCACAAGGCCAGGTCTCTGACCTCCCTATAGGCTGTCTCATCGTTGTCGGTGATTAGTAATACCACTGTTGTGTCATCGCAAAACTTAATGATGGTGTTGGAGTTGTGCCTGGCTGTGCAGTCATGAGTGAACAATGAGTACAGGAGGGGACTGAGCACGCACCCCTGAGGGGCTCCTGTGTTGAGGATCAGTGTGGTGGATGTGTTGTTCCCTACCCTTACCACCTGGGGGTGGCCTGTCAGGAAGTCCAGGATCCAGTTGCAGAGGGAGGTGTTTAGTCCCAGGGTCCTTAACTTAGTGATGAGCTTTGAGGACACTATGGTATTGAACACTGAGCTGTAGTCAACGAATAGGTTCTCACATAGGTGTTCCTTTTGTCCAGGTATTTCTGTTGAGTGCAATAGAAATTGTATCATCTGTGAATCTGTTGGGGTGGTATGCAAATTGGAGTGGGTCTAGGGTTCCTGGGATAATGGTGTTGATGTGAGCCATGACCAGCCTTTCAAAGCACTTCATGGCTACGGACGTGAGTGCTACGGGTCGGTAGTCATTTAGGCAGGTTACTTTAGTGTTCTTGGGCACAGGGACTATGGTGGTCTGCTTGAAACAACATGTTGGTATTGCAGACTCAGTCAGGGACTGATCCAAGAAATCAGCCAAGACCTCAGAATTTTTTTTGTAGACCTCCACAAGTCTGGTTCATCCTTGAGAGCAATTTCCAAACACCTGAACGTACCACACTCATCTGTACAAACAATAGTACGCAAGTATAAACACCATGGGACCGCGCAGCCGTCATACCGCTCAGGAAGGAGAGGTGTTCTGTCTCCTAAAGATTAACATACTTTGATGTGAAAAGTGCAAATCAATCCCAGAACAACAGCAAAGGACCTTGTGAAGATGCTGGAGGAAACGGGAACAAAAGTATCTATATCCACAGTAAAACAAGTCCTATATCAACTTAACCTGAAAGGCCGCTCAGCAAGGAAGAAGCCACTGCTCCAAAACCTGTGGTTTGCAATTCCACATGGGGACAAATATTGTAATTTTTGGAGAAATGTCTTCTGGTCTGATGAAACAAAAATAGAACTGTTTGGCCATAATGATGACCATCATTATGTTTGGAGGATAAAGGGAGAGGCTTGCAAGCCGAAGAACACCATCCCAACCGTGAAGCATGGGGGTGGTAGCATCATGTTGTGGGGGTGCTTTGCTGCAGGATGGACTGGTGCACTTCACAAAATAGATGGCTTCATGAGGAGTAAAATGATATGGATATTTTGAAGCAACATCTTAAGACATCAGTTAAATGCTTGGTTGCGAATGGGTCTTCCAAATAGACAATGACCCCAAGCATACTTCCAAAGTTGTGGCAAAATGGCTTATGGACAACCTTGTCACGGTATTGGATTGGCCATCACAAGGCCCTGACCTCAATCCTATAGAATATGCGTGGTCAGAACTGAAAAAGCATGAGCGAGCAAGGAGGCCTACAATCCTGAGTCAGTTACAACAGCTCTGTCAGGAGGAATGGGACAAAATTCACCCGACTTATTGTGGGAAGCTTGTGGAAGGCTAGCCAAAACGTTGGACCCAAGTTAAACAATTTAAAGGCGATGCTACCAAATACTAATTGAGTGTATGTAAACTTCTGACCCACTGGAAATGTGATGAAAGAAATCCAAGCTGAAATAAATAATTCTCTCTCTACTATTATTCTGATATTTCACATTCTTCAAATAGTGGTGATCCTAACTGACCTAAGACAGGGAATTTTTACTAGGATTAAATGTCAGGAATTGTGAAACTGAGTTTAAATGTATTTGGCTAAAGGTGTATGTGAACTTGGATGGTTGAGGGGCAGCTGTTGGGGAACTGTGGGGGGGGGGGGGGGGGGGTTGGAGAGCTGGCGGTTGGGAGCTTGGGTCAGTGGCTGGTTCGGGTCTGCCTTTTTGACCGTGTGGGAGATCTGTCGACGTGCCCTTGAGCAGGATGTTGCCCCTGGTTGCTTCTCTGTGTCGCTCTGGATGTGAGTCCTTTAGATGACTAATGTGATAGTTGTTGAGCTGCTTCACTGCAAGTATGTTTTAAATTTTCAATATATAAAAAATACACACACCTTTACACATAATTTGCTGCTGCTATTATTATCTATCCTCAAGTCTTGTCACTTTACCCTGCCTATGTATGTACACTATATACACAAAAGTATGTGGACACCCCTTCAAATGAGTGGATTCTGCCCATTTCAACCACACCCATTGCGACAGTTGTATAAAATTGAGCACAGACTTTCAATCTCCATAGACAAACATTGGAAGTAAAATGGTTTAACTGAAGAGCGTGGTACTGTCATAGCCACTTTCCAACAAGTCCGTTCGTCAAATTTTTGCCCTGATAGAGCTGTCCCGGTAAACTGAAGTGGAAACGTCTAAGAGCAACAATGGCTCAGCTGTAAAGTGGGAGGCCACACAAGCTCACAGAATGGGACCGTCGAATGCGGAAGCGAGTAAAAATCGTCTGTCCACGGTTGCAACACTTACTATTGAATTGCAAACTGCCTCTCAAAGCAACGGCAGAACAATAACTAAACATTGGGAGCTTCATGAAATGGGGTTCCATGGCCGAGCAGACACACACAAGCCTAAGATCACCATGCGCAATGTTAAGAGTCGGCTGGAGTAGTGTAAAGATTGCCGCCATTGGACTCTAGAGCAGTGGAAACGCCTTCTCTGGAGTGATTAATCACGCTTCACCATCTGGCAGTCCAACGGACAAATCTTGGTTTAGCGGATGCTAGGAGAACACTACCTGCCCGAATGCATAGTGCCAACTGTAAAGTTTGGTGGAGGAGGAATAATGGGGCTGTTTTTCATAGTTCCATTGAAGGGAAATCTTAACGCTGCAGCATACTATGACGTTCTAGATGATTCTGTGCTTCCAACTTTGTGGCAACAGTTTGGGGAAAGCCCTTTTACTGTTTCAGCATGGCAATACCCCTGTGCACAAAGCGAGGTCCATACAGAAATGGTTTGTTGAGAACGGTGTTGAACTTACGGGCCTGCACAGAATCCTGACCTCAACCCTATCGAACACATTTGGGATGAATTGGAATGCCGACTGCGAGCCAGGTCCTAATCGCCAAACATCAGTGCCCAACCTCACTAATGCTCTTGGGGCTGAATTTAAGCAAGTCCCCACAACAATGTTCCAACATCTAGTGGAAAGCCTTCCCAGAAGAGTGGAGGCTGGTATAGCAGCAAAGGGCGGACCAATTTCATATTAATGCCCATGATTTTGGAATGAGATGTTCAACAAGCAGGTGTCCACATACCTTTGGTCATGTAGTGTATCTAACTCATACTCCCTGTATATAGCTCCATTCTGGTGTATTTTTATTTTATTTCTCTTGTGTTACAATTTAATTTTTAATCTCTGCATTGTTGGCAAGGGCTCGTAAGCAAGTCTACACCAGTTGTATTCTGCGTATGTGACAAATACAATTTGATTTGTTTCACTCAATTGGAGAGGACACACCAACGTAGGCATAATAAGGCCACATTTCTAGGACTCCATCTACGGTGAAGACATGCCTTGGAGAGTAGGACATTTTATTTCAGGTTGGGTTTAAATTATAAAATGGCCCTAATTGAGACCTTGTTAGTTCTGCTCAGATAATGAGCTATGAAGAGTTTCCAAAACGCTATACAGTGTATATACATTTTCAGAAATGTTGGTAAATGAGCTTTTATTGTTTAAAGAACTTGTGAAAGAGTTTGGTGTGTTTTCATTATCTAATCATGGCATGGGCTTGTTCAATGACAGATGTGTTTTCTTTGTCTTGGTTTAATTTCAGAGAGACAAATAATCATGTTGTGGTCCCAAAAACACTATTTGCACCTCTCAGATAAATTAAGTAGTACTGATTTAGGTTTTACACAGTCAAATGTAACATAATAATTTTAATAAAGAACTAAAAAGGATACATTTGTGACATCAGTATACCTATATTTTTTATGAATCAATACTGTTAATATGAGATCTGTATGTAAAAAATTTACATTTGACATTTAAGTGATTTAGCAGATGTGCTTATCCAGAGAGACTTAAAATAGCATCTTAAGATAGCTAGGTGAGACAACCACACACATCACATCCAGTTCAGAACTGGGTTCAAATAATATTAGACATCTTTTTCACTGTGCTTGATGAAGCTTACCTGGTGCAACAGAACTAATCTTAAGGCCATCTGCATCTCTTATGTCTCACCACTATCATACAGAGGGAGAGAGACCCTGTTCTCTTACCATGGCAACTGTCTGTCACAGCATCCCCTGACAGGGCAATCTTTCTACCATCATCAGGAACATGACACCTGGCCGACGGTGTGACTGACTGTGCCTCTCACTCCTTCACTGCCTTTATGTTCCATTATGTAATTATTGCAGTAGTCTGCAGTCTCACTGAAATGTTTTTACTGCTGCAACTGAGGTTTTGATGTTTTCAAACATTGACTTGCTAGATGTCATTCAAGCCACGTCTTGTTTTGGTTTCCCATAAATGTTTAGAGGTGGGGGAAAAGAGAGGAGAGAGGAGGTGTGGGAGGAAGAGAGAAAAAATGAGTAGGGGGTTGAGAGAGACAGACGAGACATGCTGGCCCACAGAAATAAGTAATACATATATGTACGCTGAGTGTATATTTTTAGTGTGTTGATCTATTTGAGAAACACTAAGTTGTTGGTTGAGGAAGTGGAATTCGTATCAATGCAACAGTGAATCCTGCTACTCTTGCTGCTCTTGAGTGAGAAAAGCACTGTCCATTTATATGTGGGCTTGAGCTGCTGTTAAGCACACCGTATGAACGACAGATATTCTAAAGAGCAAGAATGAAGGAATGTTTACCAAAGCACCCTGTGACATTGTTGTGAGGGAGAGATGGAGAGAGAGGAGGGGGTGTACGTATACTGTAAGTTGTGAAATTCAACACAAAGGAATATAGAGGGGTACACATTTGTATTTATTATTGATCTCCGTTAGCTGCTGCCAAGGCAGGAGCTACTCTTCCGGGGACCCAGCAAAATTAAGGCAGTTATCCAATTTTTAAAACATTACAATACATTCACAACACATTGTGTGCCCTCAGGTGCCTATTCTACTACCACATCTACAACACAAAATACTTGTGTATGTTATCGTGTGTTTGTATGCATGTGTCTGTGGCTTTGTTTTTTTTCTTCAATCCCCGCTGTTCCATAAAGTGTTATCTTTTATTTATTTTATTTTTTTATCTAATTTTACTGACTTGCCTGAGTTACTTGATGTGGAATGGAGTTCCATGTAGTCATGGCTCTATGTAGTACTGCGTGCCTCCCATAGTCTGTTCTGGACTTGTGGGGTATGCATGGGTGTCAGAGCTAGACCGATTAATCGGAATGGCCGATTTAATTAGGGCCGATTTTTTTTTTTTTATTATTTTTTTATTATTTTTTTTTTTTTAAATACAGTGCCTTGCGAAAGTATTCGGCCCCCTTGAACTTTGCGACCTTTTGCCACATTTCAGGCTTCAAACATAAAGATATAAAACTGTATTTTTTTGTGAAGAATCAACAACAAGTAGGACACAATCATGAAGTGGAACGACATTTATTGGATATTTCAAACTTTTTTAACAAATCAAAAACTGAAAAATGGGCGTGCAAAATTATTCAGCCCCTTTACTTTCAGTGCAGCAAACTCTCTCCAGAAGTTCAGTGAGGATCTCTGAATGATCCAATGTTGACCTAAATGACTAATGATGATAAATACAATCCACCTGTGTGTAATCAAGTCTCCGTATAAATGCACCTGCACTGTGATAGTCTCAGAGGTCCGTTAAAAGCGCAGAGAGCATCATGAAGAACAAGGAACACACCAGGCAGGTCCGAGATACTGTTGTGAAGAAGTTTAAAGCCGGATTTGGATACAAAAAGATTTCCCAAGCTTTAAACATCCCAAGGAGCACTGTGCAAGCGATAATATTGAAATGGAAGGAGTATCAGACCACTGCAAATCTACCAAGACCTGGCCGTCCCTCTAAACTTTCAGCTCATACAAGGAGAAGACTGATCAGAGATGCAGCCAAGAGGCCCATGATCACTCTGGATGAATTGCAGAGATCTACAGCTGAGGTAGGAGACTCTGTCCATAGGACAACAATCAGTCGTATATTGCACAAATCTGGCCTTTATGGAAGAGTGGCAAGAAGAAAGCCATTTCTTAAAGATATCCATAAAAAGTGTTGTTTAAAGTTTGCCACAAGCCACCTGGGAGACACACCAAACATGTGGAAGAAGGTGCTATGGTCAGATGAAACCAAAATTGAACTTTTTGGCAACAATGCAAAACGTTATGTTTGGCGTAAAAGCAACACAGCTGAACACACCATCCCCACTGTCAAACATGGTGGTGGCAGCATCATGGTTTGGGCCTGCTTTTCTTCAGCAGGGACAGGGAAGATGGTTAAAATTGATGGGAAGATGGATGGAGCCAAATACAGGACCATTCTGGAAGAAAACCTGATGGAGTCTGCAAAAGACCTGAGACTGGGACGGAGATTTGTCTTCCAACAAGACAATGATCCAAAACATAAGGAAAAATCTACAATGGAATGGTTCAAAAATAAACATATCCAGGTGTTAGAATGGCCAAGTCAAAGTCCAGACCTGAATCCAATCGAGAATCTGTGGAAAGAACTGAAAACTGCTGTTCACAAATGCTCTCCATCCAACCTCACTGAGCTCGAGCTGTTTTGCAAGGAGGAATGGGAAAAAATGTCAGTCTCTCGATGTGCAAAACTGATAAAGACACACCCCAAGCGACTTACAGCTGAAATCGCAGCAAAAGGTGGCGCTACAAAGTATTAACTTAAGGGGGCTGAATAATTTTGCACGCCCAATTTTTCAGTTTTTGATTTGTTAAAAAAGTTTGAAATATCCAATAAATGTCGTTCCACTTCATGATTGTGTCCCACTTATTGTTCATTCTTCACAAAAAAAATACAGTTTTATATCTTTTATGTTTGAAGCCTGAAATGTGGCAAAAGGTCACAAAGTTCAAGGGGGCCAAATACTTTCGCAAGGCACTGTAGCTGACGTGTATAGTGTTGAGTCATCTACATAAATAGACACACTGGCCTTACTTAAAGCCAGTGGCATGTCGTTAGTAAAGATTGAAGAAAGTAGACCGCTGCCCTGGGGAATTCCTGATTCTACCTGGATTATGTTGGAGAGGCTTCCATTAAAGAACACCCTCTGTTCTGTTAGTCAGGTAACTCTTTATCCACAATATAGCAGAGGTCTAAAGTCATAACACATACATTTTTCCAGCAGCAGACTATGATCAATAATGTCAAGAGCTGCACTGAAGTCTAACAAAACAGCCCCCACAATAATTTGATCATCAATTTCTCTCAGCCAATCATCAGTCATTTGTATAAGTGCCTTGCTTATTGAATGTCCTTTGCTATAAGTGTGCTGAAAGTCTATCAATTTGTTTACTGTAAAATAGCATTGTATCTGGTCAAATTTTCTCCAAATGTTTACTAAAGGTTGGTAACTGGCTGATTGGTCAGCTATCTGAGCCAATAAAGGGGCTTTACTATTATTAGGTAAGGGAAATTACTTTTAGTTCTCTCCAGGCCTGACTTTCTAGTAGGCCTAGATTGAAGATGTGGCTCTTAGTTAAGTGTTTCAGTCATTTCAGTTGTCGTCGTAGCTCAAATCAAATTTTATTTGTCACATACACATGGTTAGCAGATGTTAATGCGAGTGTAGCGAAATGCTTGTGCTTCTAGTTCCGACAATGCAGCAATAACCAACAAGTAATCTAGCTAACAACTCCAAATCTACTACCTTATAGACACAAGTGTAAGGGGATAAAGAATATGTACATAAAGATATATGAATGAGTGATGGTACAGAGCGGCATAGGCAAGATACAGAAGATGGTATTGAGTGCAGTATATACATATGAAATGAGTATGTAAACAAAGTGGCATAGTTAAAGTGGCTAGTGATACATGTATTACATAAAGATGCAGTAGATGATATAGAGTACAGTATATACGTATACATATGAGATGAATAATGTAGGGTATGTAAACATTATATTAGGTAGCATTGTTTAAAGTGGCTAGTGATATATTTTACATAATTTTCCATCAATTCCCATTATTAAAGTGGCTGGAGTTGAGTCAGTGTGTTGGCAGCAGCCACTCAATGTTAGTGGTGGCTGTTTAACAGTCTGATGGCCTTGAGATAGAAGCTGTTTTTCAGTCTCTCGGTCCCAGCTTTGATGCACCTGTACTGACCTCGCCTTCTGGATGATAGCGGGGTGAACAGGCAGTGGCTCGGGTGGTTGTTGTCCTTGATGATCTTTATGGCCTTCCTGTGACATCGGGTGGTGTAGGTGTCCTGGAGGGCAGGTAGTTTGCCCCCGGTGATGCGTTGTGCAGACCTCACTACCCTCTGGAGAGCCTTACGGTTGTGGGCGGAGCAGTTGCCGTACCAGGCGGTGATACAGCCCGACAGGATGCTCTCGATTGTGCATCTGTAGAAGTTTGTGAGTGCTTTTGGTGACAAGCCGAATTTCTTCAGCCTCCTGAGGTTGAAGAGGCGCTGCTGCGCCTTCTTCACGATGCTGTCTGTGTGGGTGGACCAATTCAGTTTGTCTGTGATGTGAATGCCGAGGAACTTAAAACTTACTACCCTCTCCACTACTGTTCCATCGATGTGGATAGGGGGGTGTTCCCTCTGCTGTTTCCTGAAGTCCACAATCATCTCCTTAGTTTTGTTGACGTTGAGTGTGAGGTTATTTTCCTGACACCACACTCCGAGGGCCCTCACCTCCTCCCTGTAGGCCGTCTCGTCGTTGTTGGTAATCAAGCCTACCACTGTCGTCCGCAAACTTGATGATTTGAGTTGGAGGCGTGCGTGGCCACACAGTCGTGGGTGAACAGGGAGTACAGGAGAGGGCTCAGAACGCACCCTTGTGGGGTCCCAGTGTTGAGGATCAGCAGGGTGGAGATGTTGTTGCCTACCCTCACCACCTGGGGGAGGCCCGTCAGGAAGTCCAGTACCCAGTTGCACAGGGCGGGGTCGAGACCCAGGGTCTCGAGCTTGATGACGAGCTTGGAGGGCACTATGGTGTTAAATGCCGAGCTGTAGTCGATGAACAGCATTCTCACATAGGTATTCCTCTTGTCCAGATGGGTTAGGGCAGTGTGGTTGAGATTGCATCGTCTGTGGACCTATTTGGGCGGTAAGCAAATTGGAGTGGGTCTAGGGTGTCAGGTAGGGTGGAGGTGATATGGTCCTTGACTAGTCTCTCAAAGCACTTCATGATGACGGAAGTGAGTGCTACGGGGCGGTAGTAGTTTAGCTCAGTTACCTTAGCTTTCTTGGGAAAAGGAACAATGGTGGCCCTCTTGAAGCATGTGGGAACAACAGACTGGGATAGGGATTGATTGAATATGTCCGTAAACACACCAGCCAGCTGGTCTGCGCATGCTCTGAGGGCGCGGCTGGGGATGCCGTCTGGGCCTGCAGCCTTGCGAGGGTTAACACGTTTAAATGTTTTCCTCACGTCGGCTGCAGTGAAGGAGAGTCCGCATGTTTTAGTTGCGGGCCGTGTCAGTGGCACTGTATTGTCCTCAAAGCGGGCAAAAAAGTTATTTAGTCTGCCTGGGAGCAAGACATCCTGGTCCGTGACGGGGCTGGTTTTCTTCTTGTAATCCGTGATTGACTGTAGACCCTGCCACATACCTCTTGTGTCTGAGCCGTTGAATTGAGATTCTTCTTTGTCTCTATACTGACGCTTAGCTTGTTTGATTGCCTTGCGGAGGGAATAGTTACACTGTTTGTATTCGGTCATGTTTCCGGTCACCTTGCCCTGATTAAAAGCAGTGGTTTGCGCTTTCAGTTTCACGCGAATGCTGCCATCAATCCACGGTTTCTGGTTTGGGAATGTTTTAATCGTTGCTATGGGAACGACATCTTCAACGCACGTTCTAATGAACTCGCTCACCGAATCAGCATATTTGTCAATGTTGTTGTCTGACGCAATACGAAACATATCCCAGTCCACGTGATGGAAGCAGTCTTGGAGCGTGAAATCAGATTGGTCGGACCAGCGTTGAACAGACCTCAGCGCGGGAGCTTCTTGTTTTAGTTTCTGTCTGTAGGCAGGGATCAACAAAATGGAGTCGTGGTCAGCTTTTCCGAAAGGAGAGCGGGGCAGGGCCTTATATGCGTCGCGGAAGTTGGAATAGCAATGATCCAAGGTTTATCCAGCCCTGGTTGCGCAATCGATATGCTGATACAATTTAGGGAGTCTTGTTTTCAGATTAGCCTTGTTAAAATCCCCAGCTACCATGAATGCAGCCTCCGGATATATGGATTCCAGTTTGCAGAGTCAAATAAAGTTCGTTCAGAGCCATCGATGTGTCTCCTTGGGGGGGAATATATACGGCTGTGATTATAATCGAAGAGAATTCCCTTGGTAGATAATGCGGTCGACATTTGATTGTGAGGAATTCTAAATCAGGTGAACAGAAGGACTTGAGTTCCTGTATGTTGTTGTGGCCACACCACGTCACGTTAACCATGAAGCATACGCCCCCGCCCCTCTTCTTACCAGAAAGATGTTTCTTTCTGTCGGCGCGATGCGTGGAGAAACCAGCTGGCTGCACCGACTCCGATAGCGTCTCTCCAGTGAGCCATGTTTCCGTGAAGCAAAGAACGTTACAGTCTCTGATGTCCCTCTGGAATGCTACCCTTGCTCGGATTTCATCAACCTTGTTGTCAAGAGACTGGACATTGGCGAGAAGAATGCTAGGGAGTGGTGCACGATGTGCCTGTCTCCGGAGTCTGACCAGAAGGACCGCTTCGTTTCCCCCTTTTACAAAGTAGTTTTTTTGGGTCGCCGGCTGGGATCCATTCCGTTGTCCTGGGTGAAAGGCAGAACACAGGATCCGCTTCGCGAAAGTCATATTCTTGGTCGTACTGATGGTGAGTTGACGCTGCTCTTATGTTCAGTAGTTCTTCTCGACTGTATGTAATGAAACCTAAGATGACCTGGGGTACCAATGTAAGAAATAACACGTAAAAAAACATGCGTGCATAGTTTCCTAGGAACGCGAAGCGAGGCGGCCATCTCTGTCGGCGCCGGAAGTAGCTGACGTGTATAGTGTTAAATCATCCGCATACTAAGACACACTGGCCTTACTCAATGACCTTAGTGGTCACTGTTTTACAGCCTGTGTTTGTAATGGCTGCTCAGTGAAATGACCTGTCCTGACTCATCATAGATGCTTTCTCAACTTTAATGAGCAAGCCTTCCTTCATTATCTTATTTATAAAACCCTCTTAGCCCTCACTCCCCCCTACTGCAGACATCTTCCACATTGCCATGGAAATTCTAATCAATAATGAGGAGAGACAAGGTCAATCACCAATCAGGATATAACTTTTTTCTAAACGTATTAATAAGGAAAGCATGTCACACCATACACACAAGTGAGTGATGTGAGTGTTCTGCAATAATGGCCAAAAGCCAGGGAAAATGCAGGGTGCCAAATAAAAAAAAAACACTAAAAATCAAACTTTCATTAAATCACACATGCAAGATAGCAAATTAAAGCTACACTTGTTGTGAATCCAGCCAACATGTCAGATTTCAAAAAGGCTTTTTGGCGAAAGCAAACAATGCTAGGATAAGATATGCATATTAGTAGATTTGGATAGAAAACACTGAAGTTTCTAAAACTGTTTGAATCATGTCTGTGAGTATAACAGAACTTATTTAGCAGGCAAAACTCCGAGGACAATGGGTTATCATTGGGAAACCAGATTTCAAAGGGACCTTCTTGCAGTTCCTATCGCTTCCACTGGATGTCAACAGTCTTTAAAAATTGGTTGAGGTTTTTCCTTTGTGTAATGAAGAAGTACGGCCGTCAATTGAAGTGTACTGTTAGATAGAGGCGCGTGACCAGAAAGCTAGCTACAGTTTGTTTTCCTCCTGTATTGAACACAGATCACCCTGTCTTCAATTTGATCGATTATTTACGTTAAAAAAATACCTAACGTTGTATTACAAAAGTAGTTTGAAATGTTTTGGCAAAGTTTGAGATATTTTGTAGTCAAGTTGGAACCGGTGTTTTTCTGGATCAAACGCGACAAATTAAATGGACATTTTGGATCTATATCGACAGAATTAATCGAACAAAAGGACCATTGGTGATGTTTATGGGACATATTGGAGTGCCAACAAAAGAAGCTCGTCAAAGGTAAGGCATGAATTATATTTTTATTTCAGCGTTTTGTGTCACACCTGCAGGGTTGAAATATGCTTCTCTCTCTTTGTTTACGGAGGTGCTATCCTCAGATAGTAAACTGTCAGTAAACTGTCATGGTTAAAACATATTGATACAACAGTAGCTAAGGTGGGGAGAAGTCTGTTCGTAATAAAGCGCTCATCTGCCTTAACAACACTATCAACAAGGCAAGTCCTACAGGCCCTAGTTTTGTCGCACCTGGACTACAGTTCAGTAGTGTGGTCAGGTGCCATAAAGAGGGACTTGGGAAAATTACAATTGGCTCAGAACATGGCAGCACAGCTGGCCCTTAAAAGTACACAGGAAGCTAACAATGATATGCATGTCAATCTCTCATGGCTCAAAGTGGAAGAGAGCTTGACTTCATCACTACTTGCTTTTGTAAGAAGTGTTGCCAAGCTGAATGTACCGAGCTGTCTGTTTAACTAACACACAGCTTAGGCACCCATGATTACCCCCACAAAACATGCCACCAGAGGTCTCTTCACAATCCCCAAGTCCAGAACAGACTATGGGAGGCGCACAGTACTACATAGAGCCATGACTACATGGAACTCTATTCCACATCAGGTAACTGATGCAAGCAGTATAATCACATTTTAAAAAACACAGCTTATGGAACAGCGGGGATGTGAAGAGACACACAAAGGTACAGACAGGCATATGCACACAAGCACTAGCACACGCACTCTACACACGTGTACATTGTAATATTTTTGTATGGTGGTATTATATTTTGTATTGTAGATATGTAGTGGTGTAATAATGTTTTGTGATGTACTGTTTTATATTTTGTTTTATATGTAATGTAAGTTCATTAATGTGTTTGGTCCCCAGGAAGAGTAGCTGCTAATGGGGATCCGTAATAAATACAAAAATGCTAATATTTTAAATGTTACTAAATCAAGTAAATCATGATTTATATAATCTATATTGTTTTATCAAATGAAAATTTAGTCTTAAGCTATCTTGAATGGCATTTTGCCATTTTAAGGTAAAGAATGAAGGAAATATAGGCTTACTACTTTTATACGCTTATGCCGCGTTTATGTTCTAGTGCGTACTAGGAAACTGAAATTTCCGACTAGCTAACGCAGCACATTTATAACTACAACCAGTTATCAAGTCAGACATTTGAGTTTCCTAGTTCCAACTAGCACATGAATGCGGTATTTTACTCAAATACATATATTATTATTTTTTTTAACATTCAGTATCCTTGGTTTCTAATGCTCCGTATAGGTCGATATTTCATTGTGGCGGGAGTATAGATCCTAGACCAGCTGTCAGGTGTCATAATCGCCTGATGTGGTAACAACAATCATTTGGGGTGCAATCATTCCTTTAATTCTGTAGCAAAATGTTTTGCAACAAACCATTTACTCCAAACTGAGTGTTTCTAATGGACAAATTCAAGCAGGTCCAGTTTTTTTCTGTTTGTTTCTGTAATGAATTATCTGCTGTTTTATCCTTGTGGGTTTTTTGTTGCCATCAAGCTTAGTTTAGCCCACAGGTGCATGTAATCTCCCGTTAGTAGCATTTTAAGAAATCCAGCGGTAACCTGCAGGATCACGTTAAGTTCTGCCTGTTGGTTGCAATCAAGCCTCTGAATCTACTGAAATCACTTGTCACAACATCATAATGGTTGACATGAGCAATCTGGCTAGATTAAGTAGGTAGAAGTTGCCCCTTACCTGGTCCTAGATCTGGGGTTAAGGGCAACTTCACCCTCAACACATGACGTGATGATGAGCCTAGATATAGCTTATTATCCGACTTATAGACACGGCTTGAGACGAGAGACTAGCCCAGACATGGTTGAAGAGCGTGATGCGGTATCCATTATGTAACATTTCTCAATCATAAAACGGTGGTGTCAGTCTCTCGGTTAGAGAGGGGGACAGTAACCAAAGGGTTGCTGGTTCACATCCCAGGGTGGACAGAGAGCAATCTGGTGCAAATCTTGTGTACCAGCTACTGCCGTTGTGCCCTTGAGCAAGGCACCTAACCGGATCTAGGGGTGCTGCTCAGCAGCTGACCCTGTGCTGTTTCCAGCCTCTTGTATGTGTGGTTTTCGGGGGGAGGTTGGGAATTTCCGATACAATAACATTTTGTTCTTGACTGTATTGTAAAATTAGAGATGGTAATTATTTAAGCATAAAGAAAGCAGTAAGAGTACAGTGATTTACTTACATTTAGGATACTGATGGGAGAGTGCAGTGCGCTCTTGAAAAACAGAAGCCAAATCTCAAATTGAGTCATTAGTTGTGTAATGGAGCTTAGAGATATGTGGTATATGCGTGGGTGCCCGGCTGAAAGAGCAAGGCTATCTTTCAGATATGTATATTTGTAAGCTACAGGAAACATACTGTGTCTCCTTAAACCCTATACAAAGTAATTTATCCTTCAGATATGATCAAACAGGGGCGGCAGGGTAGCCTAGTGGTTAGTGTTGGACTAGTAACCGAAAGGATGCAAGTTCAAATCCCCGAGCTGACAAGGTACGTTCTGCCCCTGAAAAGGCACCCACTGTTCCTAGGCCGTCATTGAAAATAAGAATTTGTTCTTAACTGACTTGCCTAGTTAAATAAAGGTAAAAAAAAAAAAACAGTGCTGCTGATCATTGTAGTGGAGTACAGTTCTCATGAACATACACTAGATGGCAATGTCTCATTAATAACTCACCCATCAACATACACAGTATTTTGTTTCTATTCTGCAAGGATTCATAGTATTCATAGTAGCCTTGTTATGTTATGCTCATATTATTTGCATTTGTGTGTGAGTGTCTACACAACTATTTGCTAAGGCTATTTATTCACATACACCTAATATTAGGGATGCAATGGTACAGTGGGCCCACGTTTCGGTATGTATCACGGTTTGTGGGCCACGGAAATGGTACAGTTTCGGTATCTTTATATTTAAGAAAAAAATTTAAACATCACCCTTTAAACAATGTACTCTTTATTTATTTTTAACTCTTTAAAACTTTCCATTCAGAAAAATGGCAGCATGACTGACTAGACCTGGTTTTTGTCTCTACTGTATGAAATCAAGGGGAGAAAAACATTACAATTAAAAGTGCTTCTTAGCTTTGACAACCTGTAGCTCTTCATCTCCCAATCCAGTACATAGTGAACCGTCACAGTTAGGTAGCTTTGGAAGTCCAACTATCAGTGGGGAGGGCTAGATAGGGTGTCTGTGTCAATTTGTTTTCAATTTCTCTGTTTCATAGAGTTTGGGAATTACTTTGCTGCTGAAATGTGTGCGGGAGGGGATATTGTAACACGGTCACATTTTTTTCATCAGGTGACGAAATCCTCAGTTTGTAACCACCAACTAGGGCTGCAAATCTTTGGCTATGAATACTCACACTGCTTTCGTTATTTCGTGTCTTACTGAATTTGTCACAAATTGTTGTTGGAAGGCAGCAGCGAGAGATTGTTGTGTTTTCGCTAATGAGTAGACTCTCCTTGCGCCAGCTCCACCTGCAATGGACACAGCTGGGTGATGGCGACGTAAATGACACATAATGTTAGAAGTGTTTCCACTCAAGTAGCCGACAGTGGCAAAGCAATGCTTGCAGACTGTACTTTATGTTCTTCTTACCCTCGTCATTGTATTGAAGGCTGAATCCAAAATGTTCCCCCACAGCGGATTTGAAAGACATCGGTGCCAATTCAAATGTTCTTCTCTCGGTCTCACTAGCACTCGCCATTGTCAGTTGGGGCTGAGAATATTTGTTTTTAGTTCCCCCTCTCTTCATGGGGCCCCTTTAGGGAGGTTTTCTACTGAGATGTGATTGCAAATCATCCATTAGTTAGTCACTACATTTTGAGACGTTGCTGTGGAGTAAAGTTTGTCAACCCTCAGGAGCCCTTAACGGCCACAAGCTACACGTCTGGTTCTGTGGATCTGAATGTACAATGTGCGTGTAGTCTGCATCGTAATATGCAAGTTTTGGAAATTATAATTGACAATTAAAATGACATGGAAAACCGGAGTTCCGCGGTTCACGTGCGCATATTGAACCATTGGGGTCGTACCGAATATTGTGTACTGTTGCATCCCTACTTAATATGCAAACCTGTTCAACAGACCTGGGTTAAAATACTATTTGAACTATTTCAAATACTTTTAGCGTTTGCTTTATCCTGCCTGGAGTGCCAGATGGACAGAATTTGCACTCCTTGGTTCTATTGTGTCAGGAATGCTCAATCAAGCCCAGATAAAGTATTTGAGATCATTTCAAATATGATTTGCTGTGCAGATGTTTTTAAAGCAAAAAGAACTCCACTATAATAGATTTAAGGGGACTGGGAGGTGTTGACTCTGGGCCAGAGTGTTCTCAGTGTTCTCTGAGAACAGGAAAAACATGTCATTGGCTTACATTCACATCGACTTGAATGTTTAATGCTGATAGCTTGTAGGCCGGCGCGCAAGAGGGATTTTGTGTACTTAGTAACACTTTTTAAAAACACAATGCACTGATTGCCTCCCTCCTCATCCCACGGGAGATAAGGCCATCATCATAATCTCCTGCCTCTACTGTGTGCTGTAGGTTGACTCAGGTGCACACAGAGAGGAAGTTGTAGGAAAATTGTCCTATTTACTCACACTGGCACAAATGAGTTGGATACATGCAACCTGACGCCTGTAATAATGCGCAGTGTGCTGTGATGAACTGCATCTAACTGATTTAATCAAGTGGCAGCTGCTTTCATACACAGTGCATTCAGAAAGTATTCAGACCGCTTGACTTTTTCCACATTTTGTTACGTTATAGCCTTATTCTAAAATGGATGAAATTGCCCCCCCCCCCCCCCTAAATCACATTTACATAATTATTCAGACCATTTACTCAGTACTTTGTTGAAGCACCTTTGGCAGCGATTACAGCCTCGAGTCTTCTTGGGTATGACGCTACAAGCTTGGCACACCTGTATTCGGGGAGTTTCTCCCACTCTTCTCTGCAGATCCTCTCATGCTCTGTCATGTTGGTTGGGGAGCGTCGCTGCACAGCTATTTTCAGGTCTCTCCAGAGATGTTCGATCGGGTTCAAGTCCTGGCTCTGGCTGGGCCACTCAAAGGACATTCAGGGAATGTGGGGATGTAAACAAAGCCACTCCTGCGTTGTCTTTGCTGTGTGCTTAGGGTCGTTGTCCTGTTGGAAGGTGAACCTTCTCCCCAGTCTGAGGTCCTGAGTGCTCTGGAGCAGGTTTTCATCAAGGATCTCTCTGTACATTTCTCAGTTCATCTTTCCCTCGATCCTGACTAATCTCCCAGTTCCCGCTGCTGAAAAACATCCCCACAGCATAATGCTGCCACCACCATGCTTTACTGTAGGGATGGTCCCAGGTTTCCTCCAGATGTGACACTTGGCATTCAAGCCAAAGAGTTCAATCTTGGTTTCATCAGACCAGAGAATTTTGATTCTCATGGTCTGAGAGTCCTTTAGGTGCTTTAGAGGAGTGGCTTCCGTCTGGCCACTCTACCATAAAGACCTGATTGGTGGAGTGCTGCAGAGAAGGTTGTCCTTCTGGAAGGTTCTCCCATCTCCACAGAGGAACTCTGGAACTCTGTCAGAGTGACCATCGGGTTCTTGGTCACCTCCCTGACCAAGGCCCTTCTCTCCGATTGCTCAGTTTGGCCAGACAGCCAGCTCTAGGAAGAGTCTTGGTGGTTCCAAACTTCTTGAATTTCAGAATGATGGAGGTTACTGTGTTCTTGGGGACCTTCATGCTGCAGAGATTGTTTGGTATCCTTCCCCAGATCTACGGTCAATTCCTTCGACCTCATTGCCTGGGTTTTGCTCTGACATGCACTGTGAACTGTGGGACCTTATATAGACAGGTGTGTGCCTTTCCAAATCATGTCCAATCAATTGAACTTACCACAGGCGAACTCCAAGTTGTAGAAACATCTCAAGGATGATCAATGGAAACAGGAGGTACCTGAACTCAATTTTGAGTCTCATGGCAAAGGGTTTGAATAATTATTTACATAAGGTATGTTTTTTTTTTATTTGTAATACATTTGCAAAATTTCTAAAAACCTGTTTTCGCTTTGTCATTATGGGGTATTGTGTAGATTCATGAAATTTTTTTATTTAATCAATTTTAGAATAAGGCTGTAACGTAACAAAATGTGGAAAAGGGGAAGGGGTCTGAATACTTTACTGAGTGTACTGTAGACGATTTCGCCATAGTCTTGGACGTGTAGGAACGCCGACTGAATAATCTGCTTTCTACTATTTAGCGAGAGGCATGACTTATACATTTTTTTAATAGAAGGAACCCATTTTTATTCTCAGCTTCTAAACAAACTAATCAATATTCTTTCAAAAACAGCTTTTTCTCGAGTTGCCCAGATATATGGAAGCAGGGCACCATCCAAAGTACATATGCTTAAATCATCAGTCATGTTTGTGAACAACATTTACACTGGGGGGGAAAAAAGTGAATGCTTTATGAAAGTTCACAAATGTTCCATATGTACAAAATGCTTATTTCTCTCAAATTTTGTGTACATCCCTGTTGGTGAGCATTTCTCATTTTCCAAGATAATCCATTCACATGACAGGTGTGGCTTATCAAGAAGCTGATTAAACATCATGATCATTACACAGGTGCTGGGGACAATAAAAAAGGCCACTAAAATGTGCAGTTTTGTCACACAACACAATGCCACTGATGTCTCAAGTTGAGGGACTGTGCAAGTGGCATGCTGACTGCAGAAATGTCCATCAGAGCTGTTGCCAGATAATTGAATGTTATATGTTATTTTAGAGAATTTGGCAGAACATCCAACTGGCCTTACATTGGTAGACCATGTGTAACCACGCCAGCCCAGGAATTCCACATCCGGCTTTTTCACCTGCAGGATTGTCTGAGACCAGCCACCCGGACAGCTGAGGAAATGGAGGAGTATTTCTGTCTGTAATAAAGCCCTTTTGTGGGGAAAAACATTCTGTTTGGCTGGATCTGGCTCCCAAGTGGGTGGGCCTATATCGCCCCAGGCCTACCTATGGCTGCACACCTGCCCAGTCATGTGAAATCTATAGATTAGGGTCTAATTAATTTATTTCAATTGACTTATTTCCTTATATGAACTGTAACTTAAAAAAATATATATTTCATATATAAAGAAAGATCTTAGATGAGATTCTAATATTTTAGCCAGCCAACAACGTTTTGAAATAGAAAAAAAAAAGTCTCTGAAAGCCAAGTTAATAAACAGATCACTGACCATTTCGAATCCCACCGTACCTTCTCCGCTGTGCAATCCAGTTTCTGAGCTGGTCACGGGTGCACCTCAGCCATGCTCAAGGTACTAAAGGATATCATAACCGCCATCGATAAGAGAGTACTGTGCAGCTGTCTTCATCGACCTGGCCAAGGCTTTCGACTCTGTCAATCACCGTATTCGTATCGGCAGACTCAATAGCCTTGGTTTCTCAAATGACTGCCTCGCCTGGTTCACCAACTACTTCGCAGGCAAGAGTTCAGTGTGTAAAATTGGAGGGCATGTTGTCCGGACCTCTGGCAGTCTCTATGGGGGTACCACAGGGTTCAATTCTCGGGCTGACTCTTTTCTCTGTATATATCAACTATGTTGCTCTTGCTGTGGATGATTCCCTGATCCACCTCTATGCAGACGACACCATTCTGTATACATCTGGCCCTTCTTTGGACATTGTGTTAACCTCGAATCTAGGGGGCACTATTTTCATTTTTGGAAAAATAACATCCCCAAAGCAAACGGGATATTTTGTCAGGACAAGATGCTAGAATATGCATATAATTGACAGCTTAGGATAGAAAACACTCTAAAGTTTCCAGAACTGATATTGCAGGCGAAGGCCTGAGAAAAATCCAATCAGGAAGGGACTCTTATTTAGAAAGCTCTGCGTTCCTTTGCGTCCCTATTGAGCAGTGAATGAGATATCAACCAGATTCCTTTTTCTATGGCTTCCCTAATGTGTCTAGTGTCACAATACATAGTTTCAGGCTTTTATTTTGAAAAATGATCCTGAACGTCAACATTGCGTCAGTGGTCAGCTGAAGTCTCTCAGAGTGTTTTGTGCGTAAAGGACAAATGCGGCCCATTGTTTCTCTCTATCCTACTAAGAAGCCACCAGTCCTGGTTGATATATTATCGAATAGATATTTGAAAAACACCTTGAGGATTGATTATAAACAACGTTTGCTATGTTTCTGTCGATATTATGGAGCTAATTTGGAATATTTTTGGCGTTGTAGTGACCGCATTTTCCGGTCGATTTCTCAGCCAAACGTGAAGAAAACACGGAGCTATTTCACCTACAAAAATAATATTTTTGGAAAAAAGGAAAATTTGCTATCTAACTGGGAGTCTCGTGAGTGAAAACATCAGAAGCTCATCAAAGGTAAAAGATTTAATTTGATTGCTTTTCTGATTTTCGTGACCAGGTTGCCTGCTGCTAGCTACGTGGACAACTACAAATACCTAGGTGTCTGGCTAGACTGTAAACTCTCCTTCCAGACTCATATCAAACATCTCCAATCCAAAATGAAATCTAGAATCGGCTTTCTATTTCGCAACAAAGCCTCCTTCACTCACGCCGCCAAACTTACCCTCTTAAAACTGACAATCCTACCGATCCTTGACTTCGGCAATGTCATCTACAAAATAGCTTCCAATACTCTACTCAGCAAATTGGATGCAGTCTATCACAGTGCCATCCGTTTTGTTACCAAAGTGCCTTATACCACCCACCACTGCGACCTGTATGCTCTAGCCGGCTGGCCCTCGCTACATATTCGTCGCCAGACCCACTGGCTCCGGGTCATATTTACGTCTATACTAGGTAAAGCTCCACCTTATCTCAGCTCACTGGTCACGATAACAACACCCACCCATAGCACTCCAGCAGGTATATCTCACTGGTCATTCCCAAAGCCAACACCTGCTTTGGCCACCTTTCCTTCCAGTTCTCTGCTGCCAGTGACTGGAACCAATTGCAAAAATCGCTGAAGCTGGAGACTTACATTTCCCTCACTAACTTTAAACATCAGCTATCTGAGCTGCTAACTGATCGCTGCAGCTGTACATAGTCCATCTGTAAATAGCCCACCCAATCTACCTACCTCATCCCCATATTGTTTTTATTTACTTTGCTGCTCTTTTGCACACCAGTATCACTACTTACACACAATCATCCACTCCAGTGTTAATCTGCTAAATTGTAATTTGTTTGCTACTATGGCCTATTTATTGCCATACCTCCTCATGCCATTTGCACACACTGTATATAGACTTTCTTTTTTTTCTCTATTTTGTTATTGACTGTACGCTTGTTTATTTAATGTGTAACTGTCTGTTGTTGTTTCTGTCGCACTGCTTTGCTTTATCTTGGCCAGGTCGCAGTTGTAAATGAGAACTTGTTCTCAACTAGCCTACCTGTTTAAATAAAGGTCAGCTTCCCGCGCCTCGGGCGGCCTCAGCTAAGGATTCACTTGCAAAAGTTTATTGAATTACTTTATTACTCCCCTGCTGCATCTACTCATTTGGATTAAGTGATAATGCCCTCGAAACCAATGTTTGGAAGATGGATTGGCATAGGTATTCAATAATATTCAAATAATAATTGACATTTTCATTAAAAATTTTGATGAATTTATTCATATTATTTAATCATTTTACAAGATCTAGTTCCGACACCAATATAGTGTTGCTACCCAAAGCCTGGTTGTTCATTCTATCAGTTCGGTTGCTAGAGATGCGACCCAAGCGTTTAGCCTTTTTGTTTTGAATCTATGGACGTTCATTCTAAATGTTCCATTGCCATACTGGCTGGCAACGTTCTTAACCTTTGCTTGCTAGCTAACTAACTATGGCTAATTTACAGTCAAGTCAAAAAGTGCAGCCAGAATAACAGGAAAGTAGCAGCATTTGCATAAGCTGTTTTCTAGTGACATTTGGATACATCCATAACAGTGAGCTAATGAGGCACGATTTTGCTTGGCATAGAAAATGTGCTCACTCGTCAGGACACTGTTGTTCAGAGGAGCTAGCCAACAACACAGCTAACAGAATCACTTCAAACAGTATTTGCACTGGTGACAGACAATGCTAAGAACATGCATGCATTGAATCTGCTCCTCAAGGACATCATGGCACTGAAAACAATGGATACACTCTACAAGAGTGCCAAGGAAATGGTTAGGTGTGTGAAGGGTCATCAAGTTATATCAGCAACCAAGCAAAGTGAGAAGAATAAGAGCACTACATTGAAGCTGCCCACCAACACCCATTGGGGTGGTGTTGTCATCATGTTTGATGTCTCTCCAAGAAATGGCCATATCACAGTCTGCCGATATGGACAGCCCCATCAACAGGATCCTCCTGGATGATGTATTTTGGGAGAGTGGTAAGCAGCCTGAAACTCCTGAAACCTATAGCAGTAGCCATTGCACAGATTGAGGGAGACAATACCATCCTGTCTGATGTTCAGACTCCGCTTGCAGATGTAAGAAGAAATCCAAACTGCCCTGCCTACTTTACTGTTGCTCCAAGCAGAGGAAACTTCAGTTCTGAAATGCATCAAAAAGCGTGAAGACTTCTGCCTGAAGTCCATACATGCCACAGCGTACATGTTGGACCCCAAGTATGCTGGCAAGAGCATCCTGTCTGGTGCAGAGATCAACAAGGCCTATGGTGTCATCACTACCGTGTCTCACCACCTTGGCCTGGATGAGGGCAAGGTTCTTGGCAGTCTGGCGAAGTACACTTCCAAGCAAGGGCTTTGGGATGGAGAAGCAATATGGCAGTCGTGCCAGCATGTCTCATCAGCCACCTGGTGGAAGGGACTTTGTAGATCTGAGGCTCTTTCCCCATTGCCTCCATCTTCCAAATCCCACCAATATCAGCCACCTCAGAGCGCAACTGGTCCTTGTTTGGGAACACACACAACAGGCTGACAAATACAAGGGTTGAAAAATTGGTGGCCATCCAGGCAAATTTGATGCTTTTTGAGGACGACAATGAGCCGTCCTCAACAAGGTTGGAAAGTGACAGTGAAGATGAGGCCTCAGTCTAATGTTCAAGAGGTGGACATTGAGGAGGTCCAGGGAGAAGACATGGAAGCTTGAGAGGAAGACAAACAAAGCTTTAGGTTCTAGACTATAATTTTACAGATGTATGTTGAAAACGTTTCTGGGAGATCAAATTTCAAATCAAATTTATTTTATATAGCCCTTCGTACATCAGCTGATATCTCAAAGTGCTGTACAGAAACCCAGCCTAAAACCCCAAACAGCAAGCAATGCAGGTGAAGAAGCACGGTGGCTAGGAAAAACTCCCTAGAAAGGCCAAAACCTAGGAAGAAACCTAGAGAGGAACCAGGCTATGTGGGGTGGCCAGTCCTCTTCTGGCTGTGCCGGGTGGAGATTATAACAAAACATGGTCAAGATGTTCAAATGTTCATAAATGACCAGCATGGTCGAATAATAATAAGGCAGAATAGTTGAAACTGGAGCAGCAGCACAGTCAGGTGGACTGGGGACAGCAAGGAGTCATCATGTCAGGTATTCCTGGGGCATGGTCCTAGGGCTCAGGTCCTCCGAGAGAGAGAAAGAAAGAGAGAATTAGAGAGAGCATATGTGGGATGGCCAGTCCTCTTCTGGCTGTGCCGGGTGGAGATTATAACAGAACATGGCCAAGATGTTCAAATGTTCATAAATGATCAGCATGGTCGAATAATAATAAGGCAGAACAGTTGAAACTGGAGCAGCAGCACAGCCAGGTGGACTGGGGACAGCAAGGAGTCATCATGTCAGGTAGTCCTGGGGCATGGTCCTAGGGCTCAGGTCCTCCGAGAGAGAGAAAGAGAGAAGGAGAGAATTAGAGAACGCACACTTAGATTCACACAGGACACCGAATAGGACAGGAGAAGTACTCCAGATATAACAAACTGACCCTAGCCCCCCGACACATAAACTACTGCAGCATAAATACTGGAGGCTGAGACAGGAGGGGTCAGAGACACTGTGGCCCACTCCGAGGACACCCCCGGACAGGGCCAAACAGGAAGGATATAACCCCACCCACTTTGCCAAAGCACAGCCCCCACACCACTAGAGGGATATCTTCAACCACCAACTTACCATCCTGAGACAAGGCTGAGTATAGCCCACAAAGACCTCCGCCACGGCACAACTTAAGGGGGGGGGGGGGGGGCGCCAACCCAGACAGGATGACCACATCAGTGACTCAACCCACTCAGGTGACGCACCTCCTCCAGGGACGGCATGAGAGAGCCCCAGTAAAGCCAGTGACTCAGCCCCTGTAATAGGGTTAGAGGATCCGATGGATCATTTGGGATCATTCAATATTCCCCACAGGTACAGATACAGGTTACTAGCCTAGGGGCTAGACAGTGGTGGAAAAAGTAAGGATACCTTAATAGAAAATGACTCAAGTAAAAGTGAGTCACCAAGTAAAATACTACTTGAGTAAAAGTCTAAAAGTATTTGGTTTTACATTTATTTAGTATCAAAAGTAAATGTAATCGCTAAAAGATTCTTAAGTCTAAAAAGTAGCCCTTACAAGTAAAAGTATGAATAATTTCTTATTCCTTACATTAAGCCAACCAGACGGCACAATTCTTGTTTTTTATTTTTGGATAGCCAACACTCTGACATCATTTACAAATAAAGCATGTGTTTAGTGAGTCTGCCAGATCAGAGGCAGTAGGGATGACCAGGGCCGTTTTCTTAATACCTGTGTGAATTGTACCATTTTCCTGTGCTGCTAAGCATTCAAAATGTACTTTTGGGAGTCAGGGATATGTATGGAAGTACATAAGTACATTATTTTCTTTAGGGATGAAGTAAAGTAAAAGTTGTCAAAAAAGGAATAGTAAAGTACATATACCAAAAAACGACATAAGTAGTATCATAAAGTAGTTTTACTTCATTTACACCACTGGGGCTAGGTTTGCTTTACCTCATCCCCAGGCTATATTGCGCCCAGGAAGTATGGATCACTTTACGTGATGGAGACCTGCCTTTCTCATTGCCTTTGGTAAAATTATGTTACCGAACACATGTAAACTGCTCTCGCACCTCCAGCCAAGCAGCCCACCATCGCTTTCGTTTACAATGCCGAACCCCCCCCCCCCCCCCCCCCCCCCCCCCTTCGCTAACTCTCTTAACCTCCCTCCTGCTCTCTCTCCCTCACACACACTGGCACAAAAAAAAAAGTTATTCTCGCTCTCTTTTTCTCAGCCCTCCGAGAATTCCTTGTCCGAACCACAACCACGTAGGATTGCATAGTTAGAAAAAGAAAGGCTGCTTGCAAACCGGGCGACGAAGAGCAGGCTTCACCAGTTGCTCTGATGGTACTTTTCACTACAGGCTACCGTGCGATTTGTGCTTAGATTTTTCCAACAGGGCACAGACGTCAATTCACATTGGTTCATATTAATTTGAAAGAATTTACGTGGAAATAACGTTGATTCAACCAGTGTGTGCCCAATGTGTTTGAATTATGTCAGTTTAGGATACTCATTACCTGTGATTATGAAGGCGACATAGATTTTCGACGGTCCTCCAATTTGTTGTGACTCTCCGTTTTCCAGAGAACATTGGGTTTTCGATTTTGGATTATTTTTTACCTGGGGCTCGCGTGTCGAGCCCGTAGTTGAGCGAAAGACAATGCCGGCTGCGGGGCTAGTGAGGGAGCAGTGTGTCCGCGCACATCCAGTACGCTGCTGCCACTGCACTCAGATAGTTGTGGAATGTCGAGCACTGGAAATTTAAGAGGAATGAAAACGATGGATAATGAAACTATTTACGGGACATTTTATCTGGATACCTGGGAATAATCTGGACTGGAGATAGAGAGCAATACCTTGGACACATCTGCACAATATACATTTATTAATTAATGTATTTAGAGATATAGTAGCCTACCTATTTGTAAAGACTGCCAGTGCAATATTTTATATTTATATCGATGTTGTTTCCATTATTTGGATGACAAATATGTTTGAGTTCAGCATTCAGCAAGTTATCATTTTATTCACCTTAACTACATATTTGTCATCATGGCGCACGTATGCAACCTCATGCATTGGACCAGCCATAATCAGCACCCTCAGCAATATCTTGACAACATCTCGCTCATAGAAGATTTTGAGACGATTCAAGTGGTCTACACTCAGGTTAATCTACCTGGGAGATGGCGGCGGCGCTCGCCAGCTCCCTGATACGTCAGAAACGTCAAGCAAGAGAGGGAAACAGCGAAAAGGTCGCCACTTCCAAACGGCGCACCAGTCCCAGCAAAGACCCCCGCTCCTTGTGCGAGAGGCATATATTTACTGTCTTCAGCAAAGTTCGGTTCTGCAGCGGCAAGAAAAGACCAGTCCGCAGGAAACCAGGTCAGTGACCACAGAGCAGCTCTGCGTTCAGTACATAAAAACGTAATAGAACGTTCAATTTAAAGGACACTGTACTGAACGACCATGGAGAAACGGGGAGGGGTTGGGTTGTGGTATAATAATGCACTGCTTCCCTTTAAATACTTAACCCGTTGCTTCAAGCCACACCCCGCACAACCACTGAGCAGAGCAAACATATTATCTTAAAGTCTGTTCAAGAACATACAGTATAAGGACGTTTTGGGAAATGGTGTCTTTCAGTACAAATTGTTCTGCAGCTTAGCAAACGTTCAAGCAAACTGAAAGTCAAAAAATAATATAAATTCAGATAATCACATTACGAATAATCGCATATTCAGAATTTGATCAAATTACGTTGTAATCTAAGAATTTATTTTTTATAAAAAGCATTACAATAATGTTGACTTGTTGATTTATATCCAAAGTATTGATTTAGAAAAATGGAAACCTCAATGTCAACTTGTTTTGACATTGCATTGTTGTTTTGAGCTGTATAGATAATGGATTTTTGATGCTTTCATGAGATTAATTGCAATTTTTAAAAAAATTGTGCACTAAAATTACAAAAAGCTAACTCCAGTTAACTGATGAACTCAGACAGACCTAATTCAAAATAAATATATTTGTAGAAAAGTATCTGTTTACATTAATTCCAAAAGCAAACACATTCACACATTTTCAAATACATAAATATTTAGTTTAGGCCGGTGTAGTAAATGTAACAAAAACCAATGGACAGCTAACAATAACAGATGCTAGCTAGGACAAAATGGAAGGATAGCTATCACCTTTCACTAAGCTAGCTAGCAGTTAGCAATTAACATGCAATGATTAGATACACATTTCATAGAAAGTAACCTTCTAAAATACATATACTTACCGTGGTTCATATGTACACATTTAAATACACTCAATATGAGCTCTTGTTTGTAAAAAAAAACAAATGGAACTATTTAAGAGCCAAAACATTTATAATGGAAATAAACTATATTTCAGAAACGCCATCTTGTTCTCATTGACTTGCATACAAACATAACTAGCTTGCTAGCGACTTAGCTTGGCTACACTCATGTAAATGTGAAAACCTCACTTGGTCAAAACAATTCAATTATACATGAAAATTATCAGAACTCAACACCGTTTAGTTAAACATGTTATCTCTATATATTTTTTTTAACATAACCATGGGTAGAAACCAACAAACAGGATAAAAATAAGGAGACACGGAGAGCTAGCTTCTCTGTTCTTTTCACTGGGCTTCATCCAACAATCATGGACCAATGTACAAAGAAATTAGGTGGTGCCTGCAGCAATAACACTCCGAATACATCTCCCTTGTGGTAGTGTTAAGTATACATGTATATGAATGCAACACTATGGAGGACTACAATAATAATGGAGTGGATGAGCTTAGAAGTAAGAAATTATTATTTTGTATGATCAGCAAGGCTAAGTAACCTTTTTACAGAATATGCAATTCCACATGTTAATCAATCAATCAATCAAATTTATTTTATATAGCCCTTCGTACATCAGCTGATATCTCAAAGTGCTGTACAGAAACCCAGCCTAAAACCCCAAACAGCAAGCAATGCAGGTGAAGAAGCACGGTGGCTAGGAAAAACTCCCTAGAAAGGCCAAAACCTAGGAAGAAACCTAGAGAGGAACCACCTTTTCACATGTGAGGAGAGTAAACACTATTTCACCCACACATGTGAACTTACAATTGTGAAGTTTTCTTACATCTGAAACTGCAAATGAGAACTTGTTATTATTCTAAGCTTATCATGTGAAAAAAGACAAAAAAATAAATTGTTGTAGTGCGGGTTCCTCCAGTACATGAAGTGAAGGAAGGCACACTAACGACCTAGACCAGAGCTATCAGTGTCCATGTTAAGGTGAACTATTGTTGGTGAAGAATGCTTTATTGATCCACCAATGGGCCAATTCTCACAGTTCGGCTACAAGCAAGTTAGACAGAGGTTTAAGAGTATCATATCTATCACCGATAGATGAGAGGACGCTGACCACACACTTCTGCATCCTATTTAACGTATCCCCCCACCTTTCAGTGTTTCTATCATCCACTGGGTCTGCCTCATCATCAGCGTTTAACTGGCACAACGACTTGCTCTAAATAGTGCTGTATTTTAGTCTTCTTCTGTCTCTTCCTGCATGATTTGGGCGTCAAGCGGCTGTAGTGCCAAGTTTATCTGTCCCACATTGTGTGCCTTGTTCATGATTTGGAGGTGGCTTCTTAGACCGTTTGTTTTTCGGTTCGGTTTTGATCCACCAACTGAACCTTTTTTATCTATAAGACTGGGAGATGGTTTTTCACTGATTAGTGTTATGTTGGTGTCTGCATGCTCTGAATGGCCCTAAAGTACTGTCGTGATTAACCTCTTCCTTTTATTATTTTTTACCTCTTTATTCTCTTTACCATTGAGTGATGGTCTAAGGAGGTGGCGAGAGAGAATCTGTCTGCCTCTCTGTCATGATGGGAGGCATTGTTTGCTTCTGTGTCATCACATGTATCACATGGCATTTAATTCATTATGTAGCCTATCACACGGTACTGCAATAATGGGTACTAAACTAAGGCTTACACTATAAGACCAAGAGTTTTTCCAGATCACGTGACCAGACCAGGAAGTGCTCTGGGCCTTAGTTATAGTCTAGTTTTTGCTGGTCTCTCCCTAATCATTGAAAATGGTATTAAGAGTATGAGGGCATGGCATTCAAGTGTTTTGGTGTCTGAGTAACCTGGGCCTTGTTCATTGCAATGGAAAACAAAAATGACTATTCTTATTGGACACATTCAGGTAGTTCCTCCCAGTTTCAGTCCATTTTATTATGTTTGGTGCTTAATGAACATGACCCAAGCAGCTAGCTAACCCTTATCCCTGTTGTGTTGTGTTGTTGCAGAGCCGCAGCTGAAGGGCATTGTGACGCGACTGTTCAGCGAGCAGGGCTTCTACCTGCAGATGAAGCCGGACGGCACCATAAATGGGACCAAGGACGAGAACAGCGACTACAGTGAGTTTATATGACACACATTACAATTCCCAACATGTACATCTCCTATCATACAATCTTAAAGTACAATACACTTTGTCCTGGTGAGGTCACGTGAGTACGAAAAAATGCCTAGCCGTTACGATAACAAATGCCATTTCATCATGCTAGTGTACATGGATATTAACAAACCACAATTTAGAATTCCACAGAGATCACCTGTGCAAGCCTCACCACTCCACGCACACCTGTCTGCATTACCTTGACACACCTGTCGAACAGGGTTACGTTTGTGTCACCTTCACAAACACAAACAACTCTGTGTGTGTGACCAGCTACATCTGTGCAGACACACTGAAAAGAGTGGAGTTGAGTAGAGAGGAGTGATGGATGGCCCGCACTCTGTCGCTGTATTTCTAAGCTAGGCGGGCCGCTTCACCCCAACTATAATTGTCATCGCTCTCCACTCTGTTTTCTCAAACAATCTATTAACTGTTGGGCCAGGATCATTCCCCTCCATCCGTTTGGCAGGAAGGTGATCTGTCCCCTCCCTGATTTACATGCAGTATCAGCCTGGAGGTACACAAGTTACGTGCATGTACACCGTGACTTGTGTACGTTGTGCGCGCACAAACACACACACGCACAAACCGACAGACAGACAGACACTAAAGTGACAGATAAAGTCGATGTCCAGAGCAAAGGGTTGGCCCTGTAAGTTACTTTTATCCAGTAAGTGCATACATTTTTGTATGGTGGGTGGTCCAAGCTATCGAATCCTGGCATTGCAAGCGCTGGGCTCTACCAACTGAGCCACAGAGGACTACACATCCAACCTGTCTCAATAGATATGAAGAGTATTAAGTAAGTAGTTAACCTGTGTGCTTGGTTGACTCACACACAACAACTTTTTACCCTATCTATGTCAGAGTGTGTGTTAGTGCTGCAGCACATACTGTATTGCAGGGGCGCTATTACCTACTGTACCTGGCAGTTGTGAAACGGTAGAGAAGAGTGGGTGACGGCAGCCATAGTTCCCACAGTAACTCTGCTGAACAAAAAACTATTCAGCAAAGAAAAGTCAAACTTCCTCCCCTTTCTCCTCTGCTGTACCAGGGGGAGAGAAGAAGAAGGCCTCTCATTGTATCAGAAGGAAAAGATCACAGCATATGAGTCTCCAGAGCTTTAGTGGAAGGAGAATAGAAGAAGAAACAGCTGGCAATATGTTGGGCTTATTTCTTTCACATCTCCTACTCATTTTGAAGAGATAGATGGAATAGAGAAGTCAGAAGGATGTGATGTAAACTCAATGAGCTCTATGAGATGAAGAGAGGAGAGAGGAAGAAAGGAGAGGAGGAAAGAGAAGAGGAAAGCTGATAAGAGGGGAAGAGAGGAAAAGATGGGGGAAAGAGAATAGAGGATGTAAAAAGGGCTGATAAGAGGAGGAGGATAGAAGAGAAGAGAGGAAAGGAGAGGTTGTAGCTGGTCCAAAAAGTCTCTTGTTTCCTGGCCCAAAATGACAGGCAGCCAGCCGCCTGCCCAGTTGTGCTTTTTCAGAGTGGATGTATGGTGGGTGTACAGTACAATATGTGTTTTCGTGTAGAGAGAGAGGATTAATGCCTGGTGAGCTGTGTAGCCAGAGGGCTCCTTCTTCACACAGGAGCTCAGTTGCACCCACTCACGATGCTGGACTATTTTTGCATCCCCTCCTTACCCCGTTGGATTTGTGTCCTCGCGGATTATATCACCTATTCCTCTCCATTTAAAAACAACAACTTTTATCTGCCTAGCCCACATCAGTGCATCCGATAGGCTTAACGTTGTTACGTGATCCATGAATGATCGTCCCAGCCCTGCTTTGTGAGGATTGGCATTGTGGAGTTCCATAATGTTGGCGTTAACATGAGGTTTATGGGCTGCCGAAATTAAAGTGCTTTATTTTCTGGGCTTTGGCTCAGAATCCAGGAAGCAGTGGTGAGAAATGCTGCCAAGTCTTAGGAGGGTTTTAAGGATATGATGTTAAAGGGACAATATGGGATTGGTACATACATTTTTGGACCTATAATCAATTATTTGATACATAGCCATTGATTCTTAAAGAATATAATTGATAAATGCTTCATGAGCGTAGTTCAACTGTCACCTTAAATATAAGATTTCTTAAATCCATTGTTCGTAAACAATGTAATTGTGAACAAACACTGTATAGCCTAAAAACATTTTTAGGACATGTACTCGATCCATAGTGCAGTGCTGTGGACAGCTGACAATTTCGTTTTTTAAAGGTCATTTCCAATTGAGCTGACATGTACAGCTTTTCCCGTGACTGCAGTCACCATGATAGTGAGAACATTGCCTTTTACATTTTTCCAAATCCCTTCAAGTTATGAGCATCTTAGGATAAATGAGGTAGGAGCTGAGGGTGATGCAAGGAGAACAGTTAATGCAGGGATCACTGTCCTGTGTGGCTAAGTTGGTAGAGCATAGTACTTGCAACGTCAGGATCCTGTGCTCGATTTCTGCTGGGGCCACCCATACAAAAATGTATGCATTTTTATTTATTTTATTTCACCATTATTTAACCAGGAAGGCTAGTTGAGATCAAGTTCTCATTTACAACTGCGACCTGGCCAGGATAAAGCAAAGCAGTGCGACACAAACAACAACACAGAGTTACACATGGAATAAACAAACATACAGTCAATAATACAGTAGAAAAAGTCTATATATAGTGTGTCCAAATGAGGTAGGATAAGGGGGTAAAGCAATAAATAGACCATAGTGGCGAAATAATTACAATATTGCAATTAAACACTGGAGTGGTAGATGTGCAGAAGATGAATGTGCAAGTAGAGATACTGGGGTGCAAAGGAGCAAAATAATTAAATAAATAACAGTATGTGGATGAGGTAGTTGGATGGGCTATGTACAGGTGAAGTGATCTGTGAGCTGCTCTGACAGCTGGTGCTTGAAGTTAGTGAGGGAGATATGTCTCCAGCTTCAGTGATTTTTTTTTTGCTGTTCGTTCCAGTCATTGGCAGCAGAGAACTGGAAGGAAAGGCGGCCAAAGTAGGAATTGGCTTTGGGGGTGACCAGTGACATATACAGTGGGGCAAAAAAGTATTTAGTCAGCCACCAAATGTGCAAGTTCTCCCACTTGAAAAGATGAGAGGCCTGTAATTTTCATCATAGGTACACTTCAACTATGACAGACACAATGAGAAAAAAAATCCAGAAAATCACATTGTAGCATTTTTTTATGAATTTATTTGCAAATGATGTTGGAAAATAAGTATTTGGTCAATAACAAAAGTTTATCTCATTACTTTGTTATATACCCTTTGTTGGTAATGACAGAGGTCAAACGTTTTCTGTAAGTCTTCACAAGGTTTTCACACACTGTTGCTGGTATTTTGGCCCATTCCTCCATGCAGATCTCCTCTAGAGCAGTGATGTTTTGGGGCTGTTGCTGGGCAACACGGACTTTCAACTCCCTCCAAAGATTTTCTATGGGGTTGAGATCTGGGGACTGGCTAGGCCACTCCAGGACCTTGATATGCTTCTTATGAAGCCACTGTCTTACGAAGCCACTGTCATTGTCATGCTAAAAGACCCAGCCATGTTTCATCTTCAATGCCCTTGCTAATGGAAGGAGGTTTTCACTCAAAATATCACGATACATGGCCTCATTCATTCTTTCCTTTACACGGATTAGTCGTCCTGCTCCCTTTGCAGAAAAACAGCCCCAAAGCATGATGTTTCCACCCCCATGCTTCACAGTAGGTATGGTGTTCTTTGGATGCAACTCAGCATTCTTTGTCCTCCAAACACGACGAGTTTAGTTTTTACCAAAAAGTTATATTTTGGTTTCATCTGACCATATGACATTCTCCCAATCTTCTTCTGGATCATCCAAATGCTCTCTAACAAACTTCAGACGGGCCTGGACATGTACTGGCTTAAGCAGGGGGACACGTCTGGCACTGCAGGATTTGAGTCCCTGGCGGCATAGTGTGTTACTGATGGTAAGCTTTGTTACTTTGGTCCCAGCTCTCTGCAGGTCATTCACTAGGTTCCCCCGTGTGGTTCTGGGATTTTTGCTCACCGTTCTTGTGATCATTTTGACCCCACGGGGTGAGATCCTGCTTGGAGCCCCAGATGGAGGGAGATTATCAGTGGTCTTGTATGTCTTCCATTTCCTAATAATTGCTCCCACAGTTGATTTCTTCAAACCAAGCTGCTTACCTAATGCAGATTCAGTCTTCCCAGCCTGGTGCAGGTCTACAATTTTGTTTCTGGTGTCCTTTGACAGCTCTTTGGTCTTGGCCATAGTGGAGATTGGAGTGTGACTGTTTGAGGTTGTGGACAGGTGTCTTTTATACTGATAACACGTTCAAACAGGTGCCATTAATACAGGTAACGAGTGGAGGACAGAGGAGCCTCTTAAAGAAGAAGTTACAGGTCTGTGAGAGCCAGAAATCTTGCTTGTTTGTAGGTGACCAAATACTTATTTTCCACCATAATTTGCAAATAAATTCATTAAAAATCCTGCAATGTGATTTTCTGGATTTTTTTCTCTCATTTTGTCTGTCATAGTTGAAGTGTACCTATGATGAAAATTACAGGCCTCTCATCTTTTTAAGTGGGAGAACTTGCACAATTGGTGGCTGACTAAATACTTATTTGCCCCACTGTATATATATATTTTTAAAAGCATTAATGATTTGCGTAAATGTAATATACTATTATATTACTCATGTTAAAAATATGAAATTATATTACATTTGGTGAAGAGCACATTATGACTTGTTTTTAACTCAACTCAAAGTTTAGGACTTGAGACTTGACTCGGGTCTTGAGTGCTAAGACTTGAGACTTACTTGGGACTTGTAAAACAATGACTTGGTCCCACCTCTGCCTACTACCATACCCTGTTCAAATGGACTTAAATCTTGTGTCTTGTCCATTCACCCGTTTGAGTGGCACACATACACAATCCATGTCTCAATTGTCTCAAGGCTTAAGTCTTTTTTTTTAACCTGTCTCCTTCCCTTTCATCTACAGTGATTGAAGTGGATTTAACAAATGACATCAATAAGGGATCATAGATTTCAGCTGAAGTCATCCTAGTCAGTCTGTCATGCAAAAAGCAGGTGTTCCTAATGTTTTGTACACTCAATGTATTTTGGAAGCAGGTGCTTCCACACTGGTGTGGTTCCTGAGTTAATCAACATCCCATCATGCTTAGGCTCATGTATAAAAATGTTGGGCAGACCATTATTTTGTCTTAAATGGTTATATCCCCATAGGATGACTATGCCCCAATCCACATTTCTCATTGAAGAATGGTGTCTTCAGACACTTGTAGAATCCATGCCAAGGTTCATTGAAGGTGTTCTGGCTTGTGGTGGCCCTACTATTAAGACACTTTATGTTGGTGTTTCCTTTATTTTGGCAGTTACATGTAGTTAGACAACCTACTGTAACTTGATTGATAGCCTGAAATGGCTTGGTAGCTAGTTATGAGGTTGGGAGATAGGTTCTCAATCTACCTGGCTAGATAAAGCCATCTTCATAACATTGCTAGGTGGCTAGTATTACAGAGAAACAATAAAACGTTCTCATTTATTTATTCATCAAGAAGGAATCATTAAGCTACATAGCCTGATCAAATTAATTTACAAACATACCTCCTGCGAGTGCTGCCTATCACTGGCAGCTAAAACTCTTCCACTGGCCTATGGGCATGATGCCTCTGAACAGAGTACACAAACACTTACACAGCCATTTCTAACATGTTTTCTCAGTCTCTTTATCCCACACGCATACACTCACACTTATTCCACTCCGTCATGCATTTGTTTTGATCCACCCCCATAGTGCTCAGACATCCACACACATGCATGCAAAGTCACACGCACACACACACACACACACACACCATTTTTGGGCTCTTGCTTCGCTTCTCTCCTGGCTTCTGTTATGCATTACTTTTTTTCTGCCTCCAAAGACAATTTCAAATTAAATCAAATTGTATTAGTCACATGCTCCAAATACAACAGGTGTAGTAGACCTTACAGTGAAATACTGACTTACTAGCCCCTAACCAACAGCGCAGTTTCAAATAATACAGATAAGAATAAGAGATAATAGTAACAAGTAATTAAAGAGCAGCAGTAAAAAAATAAATATATATACAGGGGGGTGCCGGTTAAATGTGCGGGGGCACCGGTTAGTTGAGGTAGTATGTACATGTAGGTAGAGTTAATTAAAGTGACTATGCATAGATGACAACAGAGAGTGGCAGTGGTGGGGAGGGGGGCAATGCAAATAGTCTGGGTAGCCATTTGACTAGATGTTCAGGAGTCTTATGGCTTGTGGTTAGAAGCTGTTTAGAAGCCTCTTGGACCTAGACTTGGCGGTCCGGTACCGCTTGCCATGCGGTAGCGGAGAGAACAGTCTATAACTTGGGTGGCTGGAGTCTTTGACAATTTTTAGAGCCTTCCTCTGACACCGCCTGGTATAGAGGTCCTGGATGGCAGGAAACTTGGCCCCAGTGATATACTGGGCCGTTCGCACTACCCTCTGTAGTGCCTTGCGTTCGGAGGCCGAGCAATTACCATACCAGGCAGTGATGCAACCAGTCGGGATGCTCCCAATGGTGTAGCTATAGAACCTTTTGAGGATCTGAGGACCCATGCCAAATCTTTTCAGTCTCCTGAGGGGGAATAGGTTTTTTTCGTGCCCGCTTCTCGACTGTCATGGTGTGCTTGGACCATGTTAGTTTGTTGGTGATGTGGACACCAAAGAACTTGAAGCTCTCAACCTGCTCCACTGCAGCCCCGTTGATGAGAATGGGGGCGTGCTCGGGCCTCTTTTTCCTGTGGTCCACAATCATCTCCTTTGTCTTGATCACGTTGAGGGAGAGGTTGTTTTCCTGGCACCACACGGCCAGGTCTCTGACCTCCTGCCTATAGGCTGTCTCGTTGTTGTCGGTGATCAGGCCTACTACTGTGTCATTGGCAAATTTAATAATGGTGTTGGAGTCGTGCCTGGCCGTGCAGTCATGAGTGAATAGGGAGTACAGGAGGGGGCTGAGCACGCACACCCCTGAGGGGCCCCTGTGTTGAGAATCAGCGTGACGGATGCGTTGTTACCTACCCTTGGTTGTGGGCCGACCAAGGAGCCTGTCAATTTTCACTGAGTGAAATTGAATGGCACATTACCTCCTACACCTGAGGTTTTTATCTGATTCGCTTATTGTCTTTTCCCTTATTCATCCAAAGATCCACCATAGATCACTTTTCTTCCACGTCCTACCTTATTCACTACAATGACCCCCAAATAACACTGAACCTGGTTTCCATTCAGTCAACACCCTTCCGAAATTCAAAAGTCACACAGTGCTTTGATGTATGAGCACTAGGGTATTTAAATGGGTAGATGGTTAGGAATACACTGTGACCTTTATTAAAGGATCCATTCGAGTGTTCTTTCTCCCGATCCCTCTATCTCTCTCTCCCATTATATCTCCTCCCGTCTTCCTCTTTTCCTCCTGCTCTCTCACTCTCTCTCTCTCCATGTCTCTCTCTCTCTCTCGCTCTCTCTCTCTCTCGCTCTCTCGCTCTCTCGCTCTCTCGCTCTCTCGCTCTCTCGCTCTCTCTCTCGCGCTCTCTCTCTCTCTCTCTCTCTCTCCATGTCTCTCTCTCTCTCGCTCTCCCTCCCCCCTCAGCTCTGTTTAACCTCATCCCGGTGGGGCTGCGGGTGGTAGCCATCCAGGGGGTGAAGGCCGGCCTCTACGCAGCCATGAACGGAGAGGGCTTCCTCTACACCTCAGTAAGTCCTGCCTCTTTTACTATACCTGACAGACTGAGTGTGTTTTTTTTTGTTTGTGTGTGTGATTAATTATATTCTAGATATATTAAAACTTGTTCTACAGTTTAGAAAAACTTTATTAACAGGTATTTTTGTTGTACTGGATATTACTGACTTAGTACTGTGGACCAAATCAGTGTAGATTCACTGTAGGTCTGCATTTGAACACTGTTTGTTTGTGTTCCAAATGGCACCCTATTCCCTACATAGTGCAGTACTTTTGAGCATGGCCCATTGGGCTCTGGTCAAAATTTGTGCACTACATAGAGAATAGGGTGCCATTTGGGATTCAGTCTCTTGTCTCTTTTGGGTTATTTATGGATAATGGCTATTTAGTGTCTGCCTCAGTGAAGTCCTATCCTCTTTCTATCCCTGTTATCATCCTCCTTTCCATCCATACATTCTATCTGTTCCTTCCTCTTCCTCCTTTCCCTCCCTCCTCTTCTCATGTTCCCTTTTACTTCACCTATGTTACCTTTTCTTCCTTCAGTCTGGTGGTATATAATCCTTTCTTCAGGGCCGTTTTCATCAAGTGTCTCAGATTAAGTGTGCTGATCTATGATCAGTTTTGTTTTTAGATGTTAATGAATCAGATTATTATGGACAGGGAGAATCTGATCCTAGATCAGCACTCCTATTCTGAAATGTTTGATAAATACGGGCCCATATTTTCCCAGTTTGTTTTTGGGTCGTTCTCTGGAGACCATGAGATATCGTACAGCGCACACACACACACACACACACACACACACACACACACACACACACACACACACACACACACACACATAGCAACAGCTCTCTAAATTGCGATTTCATTAATGCCCTCTGACCATAATACACTCATTCCTGTCGTAGAAATCCTAATCAATAATGAGGAGAGACCAGGTCAATTGCTTTATTCAAAACGTATTAATAACATTTATTATTTATTGCAATAATGAAGCTTATCGACCCACCAGTAGGTGAACCGTTGAGAAGCCCAACGAGCGGATTTGAGCCACAGCATTTTATAGCAAAGTCCATCCTCCTGGATGTTCATGACAAACAACAGATGCATGGAATGGGTCACAAGTTTAAGATTTGTATGAAAGATACTAATAATTAACAGCAAACAGCATCAAAAATTCCTCTATGGCGGACAGGTAATGGCAGACAGGTAATGGCGGACTGAACGAAGTTATGAATCCCCTGGTGGGGATTCAGGTGGGGTGCCCCCACCCAGGCAGTGGCAGTGCTGGAAACACAAGCTGCAGTAACCCATGGGGAGGGGGTCACACTCGGACATTCAGAGAGGGGGTATATTATTGTGACCCTGGTGGCACAAAATCAAAAGTCTGACTGCATGGAGATGCTTGGGAATATGGTCAATACGGGTGACCGTATTGTGGGTGTTTCAGGGAAAAGGTGTACATTTGACCTCCATCTAGGATGTGACAATGGTTAATAAAATCTCTCAATTTCTGCCCATTTTTTTTTTGCGTGGTCTTGCAGGCCTTCTCATGCAGCTGCAACAGTAAGTGCATTTATAAATCAGTACCTTTCTTGAGATGGGCTCTGGGATGGTGCAACTGTTGAATGTGAGTTTATGGTTGTGTGGGGGGAAAGAGTTGAGTGTGTGTGGGTTGAGTGTGTGTGGGTGTATGTGTGTATCCCACAACTGTTGCAAAGGAGTAAAAGATGTTAGGGACAATAAAGGATGATCCACAGCTATATATAATACAAATCGAAGTGAGGGTGATGGAAATGCATTTGGCAGTTGATATACTTCAATTCGGTAAATGGCACTGTGTGCTCTTTTCGAAGGATGGATCCCAGTCTGTTCAGGGCTATGGGATGCGGGGTGTCGGAGGTGGTCTGCCGGGAATTGGGATGACGGCCCAGCTCGGGATGAGGAGGGCTTTTAGCGGGTAGAATGGTAGGGACCAATTGGAGGTTTACTTAGTAGCAATGCAAATATCATGGTACAGCTATATAGACACTCAATCATCATGTTACTTTTTAATGGTACGTTTACAAACATATATTTTGATAAATAGAATTGAAAGTTGTCTCATTATGGTAAGTGGTGAAATAAGTATAGCCAGTTACAATTGTAATGGCCTAGCAGATAATAAGAAAAGACTATCAGTATTTACCTGGCTAAAAGAGAAGGAATATAATGTATATTGTTTACAGGAAACCCATTCAACAATTTTAGATGAAGTTTTGTGGAAAAAGTCCTGGGGGGGCAAAATATATTTCTCCCATGGGCAAAGAAATTCAAAAGGGGTGATGGTTTTAATTAACAGTCATTTTGATCCAAATGTGCAAATTGTCCAAACAAATTATCAAGGTAGATGGATTATTTTAAATATGTTATTGGACAATAAACAGATATGGTTTATTAACCTATACGGTCCGAATAATGATGATCCAAGCTTCTTTGAAAATATTTATACGAATTTATCAACTCTACAAGCAACACTAGACTCTATTATTATGGTGGGAGATTTTAATATGGTCTTAAATACCTCTATGGACCGGAAAGGAAATCACACTACAAACTATCACCCTCAGGCTCTTAAGGAAATCATGAATGTCATGGATATATTGGAATTAGTAGATATGTGGAGACTTAAATACCCTGACCTAGTGAGATATACATGGCGGAGGCTTAATCAAGCTAGTCGTCTTGACTACTTTCTTATACCATTCTCTCTGGCAACAAAAGTTAAAAATGTGTTGATAGGGGACAGAATGCGGTCGGATCATCACATAATTGGCATATATATTACTCTTACAGAATTTCCACGTGGGCGAGGATAATGTAGATTTAATCAAAGTCTACTAGATGATAAATTGTTTAGATCTAGGACATAATAATTGATAACTGTACAGCAGATCCCCTTATTGTATGGGACACTTTTAAATGTGCCTTTAGAGGCCATGCAATTCAGTACTCATCTATAAAACAAAAGCAATTTAGATCAAAAGAGTCCATATTAACAAAGGAAATTGAAGGACTAACAGTACAGTTAGATAGCAATAAAAACGGTACCATAGAGGCACAGAATAAGTTAGAGGAAAATCAAAAAGAAATGGAGGAACTTATTCAAAGATCCAGTGTAATAGATTATAAAAAATAAAGTGAACTGGATGGAATATGGGGAAAAATGCACCAAATTCTTTTTCAATCTTCAATATAGAAATGCTACCAAAAAAAATATTTTAATATTTGTTACAAATGATGGAGTCACGCATGATTCACCAAAATATATTTTGAAAGAGGAAGTAAAGTACTTTAAGAATATGTTTTCGTTTCAGGTTCCTCCATCTCCACTAACTGAAACTAATTGTATGGATGTTTTTCCTAATAATATTGTAAAATTAACACCTGAACAGAAAGACTCATGTGAAGGCCAAATTACAGAGTGGGCATTGCTTGATGCAATTGGGGCATTTAAGGATGGGAAAACTCCAGGGCTGGATGGCATACCAGTGGAAGTATACAAAACCTTTTTTGAAATACTCAAAGGACCGTTATTAGCATGTTTTACCCACTCCTATATAAATGGTAGATTATCAGACACGCAACAAGGTCTGATATCATTTTTACTGAAAAAGGACCCAAGTGGTATATATAAAGATCCAGTCCATTTAAAAAATTGGAGACCTCTTACACTTCAGTGTTGTGATGCAAAAATCCTAGCAAAATGGAGTTTATATATGAATGCCTAGAATATTTCAATTTTGGGGAATCTGTTTTAAAATGGGTTAAATTTATGTACAGTAACCCTAGGTGTCACGCCCTGACCTTAGTTATCTATGTTTTCTGTATTATTTTGGTCAGGTCAGGGTGTGACGAGGGTGGGTATGTGTGTTTTGGATCTTGTATAGGGTTTTTGTATATCTATGGGGTTTTGTATGTCTAGGTAAATGTAGGTCTATGGTGGCCTGAATTGGTTCCCAATCAGAGGCAGCTGTTTATCGTTGTCTCTGATAGGGGATCTAATTTAGGTTCCCATTTTGGTTTTGTGGGTTATTGTCTATGTGTCAGCATGTCAGCACTCGGTCTATGTAGCTTCACGGTCGTTTTGTTTAGCGTTCTTTCTTTATTAAAATAAGAATGTATTCATATCACGCTGCGCCTTGGTCTCCTCTATACGACGAACTAGGTGTAAAATAGTAACTAATGGCTACATCTCAAAGTTTTAAACTCTCTAGAGGAGTAAAACAAGGTTGTCCACTATCAGCATATCTATTTATTATTGCCATCGAAATGTTAGCTGTTAAGATTAGATCAAACAATAATATTAAGGGATTAGAAATCCGGGGCTTAAAAAGTAAGGTGTCATTGTGCGCTGATTAATATTTTCTTTTAAAACCACAATTAGTCTCTCCATGGCCTCATAGAGAATCTAGATACTTTTGCTATTCACTCTGGATTAAAACAAAATTATGATAAGTGTACAATATTTCGTATTGGATCACTAAAAAATGCAAACTTTACATTACCATGTAGTTTACCAATAAAATGGTCTGGCGGAGATTTGGACATACTCGGTTTACAAATCCCAAAAGAAAAATGATCTCACTCCAATAAAATTTAACAGAAAGTTAGCAAAAATAAAACATTTAAAACATATGGCGTCTGTAAAACAAATATAGGTTCAGAACTTTTGTGAAATAGCACAGTTAGAAATAGAACTGGATGGACATCAGAAATAGAGGAAGGACTAAAAGCAAACAAAAAATAACAATTGTAAAATAGACTGTGTTTGTAAAATGTGTATAAGATGTATACATTGAAGGTAAAAGCCGAAGTTTTTATTAGTTTACTCCAATTGGGGGATCGGTGGTAGGGTTTGCGGGGAATAATAATAAAGGTATATTCTTCAAAAAAGTATGTATGTCTATATAGGTATGTGTATGTGTATGCATGCGTGATGGGGGATTGGAAATGATGCAGACAATTACATTGCTGGAACCAATATTCTTTCCGCAATATTAAGCTCATCCACCCCCCCCCCCCCCAAAAAAAAAAAAAAAAACAGTATCTGCTGTAAAGACTTCTCATTTTGTAGAGACCAGGGTCTGGCCCCGAGCCATCTCTCCAATGGTACCTTCCAGTCAGGCACACAGACACTAATCATGCTATGGAATGCGGTCTTTATCACCAATCCGTCGTAAATCCATTGTCAGTGTTAAATCTCCCAGAGGCCCACTTTCAGTTCACACAGACACAATAGAGTTATAAAAACCCTCTATTCTGTTGTATAAAACAACCATTTGATGCAATAACAGTATTATAACATAATCTTGTCATTTCTGTTCTGACACTGCATAACACACCTACTAAACAGATGTGTCCTAGAGGTATGGAAAATACCATTACCCCCTTATTTTGGAGCACTATACTGTATTTCTTGGGTATTGTTATTCTGGCCAAGATCAACATTAGATTTCAAAGGGGAAGGACAACTCCCTAAAGAGTGGAATTGCAGAGGTTGGAGCCATTAGTTTGTTTGACATCCCAACTTAAAGCACAGTCTCTCTACAACAGGCCTCTTAGCAGTTGTGCATGTATATCTGTGTGGCTCTTAGAGAAGACGAGAGTGGGGCCACTGGCTTTGTATGCCACTGTGCTGTGGGTCCATCCCTAATTCATTATTGATGCCTCTGGCTATAAAGGTAAAAAAAAATGTGTTTCTTGATTTTCTATATGCAGAGAAGGGGGGTTTCTTTCAGTGTCAACAAGCAACCATTGTTTTACGAACAAGCCACTATCATGGGTCTACTGCATCGCCAGTGTTTTCTCAGATCAAAGTCAAACGTGTTTTTATGCTTTGCCCATGATGTGAATATAATAAATTCTGCTGTACATTTTTCAAATGAATTAATGTCAAAACTTACTTGACTATCTTGGATATTGTTTATAGCAGTAATAGCACAAACAATCGATTTAAAATGTCAGTCAAAACTTTCCACAGCCCCCCTCATCTCCCCACCTCACAAATGGGCCTACACCCAGTAGTGCACTACGCCAGATTCAGCCGTGGATGATTTTTTCTTGATCGGATGGTCAGGGTTCTGAAGCATAATTACAAATACATTTTGTCACAAAAAGATTGGCCACAAAAAGCCCAAGCAGATATAATAGACTAAAACACTCATTTCAAACCTTGTTTACATTTGTATATGGTCACATATACAACATCTTTATTATGCGTGGGAATACTTTGGAACAAATTTCCAAAATTGTAATCACTTGTAGCTGATTTGCTGGTGTTTTTACAGTCTTTTGTGTTCAACAATAAAAAAAATGTAAATTTAACCTTTTTGGGAGGTGGTTGTGTGCAACAAGGAGTGGCAAGAACAACAAACAAGGAAATTGTTATAACATTTCTAGCCTGTCTATTGAGCAAGTTGACATTTATTGTCATGAATCTTACCCTGGAGGCAGAACTTTGATTTCCGCTAGATGGGCTAGCTGCAATGTCAACATTGTCAACATTGTCTACATTGTAAAAATATATGAAAACAAAAATGTGCTTTTTTGGTCTTAGTTTAGGGTTATGCATTAGAGTGAGAGTTAGATTTAAAATCAGATTTTATGACTATGAATGTGCCAGCTAGTGACCACTCTGCAGAGCTGCCTCCAGGGCAAGATTCATGACAATCAATGCACACCTGTGTTTATCTATGAGAAACAGTGTTGATGTGTTATGCTCGACCTGCTCAGTTTTCCAGCACGAAACACCAGAAAAAGTCCTAAAAGAGTAGAAGCAGCCCACCTGCTTTTACACTATTGGATGTTCAATGTTTCTTTTGTAAAAAATATTTTTAAATTAATAGTTTAAAACGAGAGTTCAGTTCACGCTTTTGTCAAAGCAACAAAATGAACTAAGGCTTTGCAATGATGGTGAGATCTTGGGTACAGTTGGGAGTCAAGAGAGGGTGCATGAAGATACATGTCAAATGCTTGTAATATTGGTGCACAATGTAAACTTAAAATATCAGAGGGATGCAAAAGGCACTCTTTCAGTTGAACGACCCAGGAACCAAAAGGAAAAAGTGTAATCGTGGGGTGTGATTGCGTTGATTGCTGTTTTGCTTGTTAAACTGACGTGTGTTCGCTTTTTTGTCATTTTACTTGATCAAGATCTGTGGCCGAGGAAATAAATAACCTTTGTAGCTACAGTCTTCTACAGCTACGTTTGCGTTATGTAATGTCATAAGTGTGACAGTGGTGTTATCAGGAGGATTAGACATTTGTTGCTGTAGTTAGTGATGATTGGTGGTGATGGGAGTGTAATAAGGAGGCTCCGGCTGCGATTCCCTCCTCCATTTTAGAAATCGATTGATGGAGACCATGACGGGTAGAAAGAAGATATGTCATGGATAATCTTGATAGGATATGGGTATCACAGCACAATAAAGTGAGTGGCCTCCAGTTTTGAGGTGGACTGGGTTATTACAGCATATTGGCCTTTTATCTTCCTGCTTCAATAGCTGTCATCAGCTTGCCCTGCGCTGCCTGGAACTAAGCCTTATTGCTTAGTCAGTGTTCTTCTCCGGTATAAAGTGAGCTTAGTAACACAACCTGCAGGTATAACTCAAAATAACTGTTATTTAAATGTTATCATCCAGTGGAAGCAGCCTAAGGCGGGAAATCTGGGTTATTAAACCTTAAAGCGGAAGAACTGCTTTCATTGTAGGAGATAGAGAAATGATTGGATATACAGTACAAGTCAAAAGATTGCACACACCTACTCATTCAAGGGTTTTTCTTTATTTTTTTAAAATATTTTCTACATTGTAGAATAATAGTGAAGACATCAAAACTATGAAATAACACATACGGAATCATGTAGTAACCAGAAATGTGTTAAACAAATCAAAATATATTTTAGATTCTTCAAAGTAGCCACTTTTTGCCTTGACAGCTTGGCATTCTCTCAACCAGCTTCATGAAGAATACTTTTCCAACGGTCTTGAAAGAGTTTCCACATATGCTGAGCACTTGTTGGCTGCTTTTCCTTCTCTCTGCAGTCCAACTCATCCCAAACCATATCAATTGGGTTGCGGTTGGGTGATTGTGGAGGCCAGGTCATCTCATTCAGCACTCCATCACGTTCCTTTTTGGTCAAATAGCCCGTAGACAGCCTGGAGGTGTGTTTTGGGTCATTGTCTTGTTGAAAAACAAATGATAGTCCCACTAAGCGCAAAGCAGATGGGATTGCGTATTGCTGCAGAATGCTGTGGTATGTGGTAGCCATGCTGGTTAAGTGTGCCTTTAATTCTAAATAAATCACTGACATTGTCACCAGCAAAGCACCCCCACACCATCAAACCTGCTCCTCCATGCTTTACGGTGGGAACAACACATGCAGAGATCATCCATTCACCTGCTCTGCCTCTCACAAAGACACAGCTGTTTGCACCAAAAATCTCAAATTTGGGCTCCTTTAGTAGTGGTTTCTTTGCAGCAATTCAACCATGAAGGCTGATTCACGCAGTCTCCTTTGAACAGTTGATGTTGAGATGTCTGTTACTTGAACTCTGTGAAGCATTTATTTGGGCTGCAATCTGAGGTGCAGTTAACTCTAATGAACTTATCCTCTGCAGCAGAGGTAACTCTGGGTCTTTGTTTCCTGTGGTGGTCCTCATGAGAGCCAGGTTCATCATCCCGCTTGATGGTTTTTGCGACTGCACTTGAAGAAACTTTCAAAGTTCTTGACATTTCCCGGATTGATTGACACAATAAAAAAGTTATCCTTTTAGATAAAACTATACTCAATATATTCACGTCACCAAATAATTGATTAAAACACACTGTTTGCAATGAAGGTCTACAATAGCCTCAACAGCACTCACTGGGGTAGCACCATGGTGTAGCCGGAGGACAGCTAGTTTCCGTCCTCCTCTGTGTAAATTGACTTCATTACAAAACCTAGGAGGCTCATGGTTCTCATCCCCTTCTGTAGACTTACATAGTAAGTATGACAACTTCCAGAGGACTTCCTCCAACCTATCAGAGCTCTTGCAGTATGAACTGACATGTTGTCAACCCAATCAAAGGATCATAGTAGGAATCTAGTACTGATAGCATAAGCTAAAGCTAGCTAGCACTGCAGTGCATAAAATGTGGTGAGTAGTTGACTCAGAGAGAAAAATACAATAGTTGAACAGTTTTGAACAACTTAATTTCTTCAAAAATGAAGGAGAAGCAAGAGAGAGAGAAGGCTAGCTATTTTTTGTATTTTTTTCGCTTTCACTTACCTAGCTAGAAATTGCATCTAGCAAGTTTAGCCTACTCAAACACCCGGCTCAAACAGAGAGGGATGCTATGTTAGCTAGCTGACTATGGCTATCCAACACTGGAACTTCCAAGTCAAGGTAAGCTTTTGTTATTATTCATTTATTGGCATCGGGGCCCGCCGGGGTAACGGCTAAACTGCTTGCTACACACTGTACTGCATGATTGTAGCGTGTTTATGAACGCCTTAGTTCTAGTTGACTATAACGATAGCTAATATGATGACAATGATGTAGGCTGTGTGTTGTGGTTAGATATGGCTTGGAAAGGTTTTTTCGCCGGGTCACAGACAGCTGTTGTATTGTGCACTGAAAAGGTGAGAGGAGGAGAGCGCGTAGATTCTAGAAGGAATTATACAACGAGCAAATGTTCATGCTTTTTGGACGTGGCTGCTATGAAAAGGAACTGTGTTTGCGTCTTTTATAACCTTTGTCTATGAGTCAGTCTAGCAGATGTGTGAGAGCCTGGTGGGAACATAGCGTACAAACAAGTGATAACGGCAGTTTTCTTACTATCTAGCTGCTGCTGCTCAAACTAACCACTGTTCTCTTTATATCTCCACACAGCTGTGCCCTTGAAAGATACAAAAAGTACAGGATGGACCAAAAAATTTGTGGTCACTCTCAGACGGCCCTTTGTCTTTGACCGTGTGACTAAGTTACACAAAGACAAGACTGGAAGAACCCTAGCTTCTTCTTACATGACAGAAACAGACAGTGGAAATGTACAGGTTTAAGGTTTAATATATACAGCGTATGTATTTAATAGAGTTTGTAATTTTCCACCTTACTCCACCAATCAGGCCTTTATGGTAGAGTGGCCAGACAGAAGCCACTCCTCAGTAAAAGGCACATGACAGCCCACTTGGAGTTTGCCAAAATGTCCCTAAAGGACTCTAAGACCATGAGAAACAAGATTCTCTGGTCTGATGAAACCAAGATTGAATTCTTTGGCCTGAATGCCAAGCGTCACGTCTGGAGGAAACCTGGCACCATCCCTACGGGGAAGCCTGGTGGTGGCAGCATCATGCTGTGGGGATATTTTTCAGCAGCAGGGATTGGAAGACTAGTCAGGATCAAGGGAAAGATGAACGGAGCAAAGTACAGAGAGATCATTGCTGACAACCGGCTCCAGAGCACTCAGGATCTCAGACTGGGGCGACTGTTCACCTTCCAACAGGACAACGTCCCTAACCACACAGACAAGACAACGCAGGAGTGGCTTCGGGACAAGTCTCTGGATGTCCTTGACTTGAACCCAGACTTGAACATCTCTGGAGAGACCTGAAAATAGCCGTGCAGTGACATGTCCCATCCAACCTGACAGAGCTTGAGAGGATCTGCAGAGAAGATTGTGAGAAACTCGCCAAATACAGATGTGCCAAGCTTGTAGCGTCATACCCAAGAAGACTCGAGGCTGTAATCGCTGCCAAAGGTGCTTCAACAAAGTACTGAGTAAAGGGTCTGAGTGCTTATGTAAATGTGATATACAGTGGGGCAAAAAAGTATTTAGTCAGCCACCAATTGTGCAAGTTCTCCCACTTAAAAAGATTAGAGGCCTGTAATTTTCACCATATGTACATGACATACAAAATGAGGGGATTTTTTTTTTAAATGAATTTATTTGCAAATTATGGTGGAAAATAAGTATTTGGTCACCTACAAACAAGCAAGATTTTCTGGCTCTTAGAGACCTGTAACTTCTTCTTTAAGAGGCTCCTCTGTCCTCCACTCGTTACCTGTATTAATGGCACCTGTTTGAACTTGTTATCAGTATAAAAGACACCTGTCCACAACATCAAACAGTCACACTCCAATCTCCACTATGGCCAAGACCAAAGAGCTGTCAAAGGACACCAGAAACAAAATTGTAGACCTGCACCAGGCTGGGAAGACTGCAATAGGTCTGCAATAGGTAAGCAGCTTGGTTTGAAGAAATCAACTGTGGGAGCAAATATTAGGAAATGGAAGACATACAAGACCACTGATAATCTCCCTCGATCTGGGGCTCCACGCAAGATCTAACCCCGTGGGGTCAAATTGATCACAAGAACGGTGAGCAAAAATCCCATAACCACACGTGGGGAACTAGTGAATGACCTGCAGAGAGCTGGGACCAAAGTAACAAAGCCTACCATCAGTAACACACTACGCCGCCAGGGACTCAAATCCTGCAGTGCCAGACGTGTCCCCCTGCTTAAGCCAGTACATGTCCAGGCCCGTCTGAAGTTTGCTAGTGAGCATTTGGATGATCCAGAAGAAGATTGGGAGAATGTCATATGGTCAGATGAAACCAAAATATAACTTTTTGGTAAAAACTCAACTCGTCGTGTTTGGAGGACAAAGAATGCTGAGTTGCATCCAAAGAACACCATACCTACTGTGAAGCATAGGGGTGGAAACATCATGCTTTGGGGCTGTTTTTCTGCAAAGGGACCAGGACGACTGATCCGTGTAAAGGAAAAAATGAATGGGGCCATGTATCGTGAGATTTTGAGTGAAAACCTCCTTCCATCAGCAAGGGCATTGAAGATGAAACGTGGCTAGGTCTTTCAGCATGACAATGATCCCAAACACACCACCCGGGCAACGAAGGAGTGGCTTCGTAAGAAGCATTTCAATGTCCTGAAGTGGCCTAGCCAGTCTCCAGATCTCAACCCCATAGAAAATCTTTGGAGGGAGTTGAAAGTCTGTGTTGCCCAGCAACAGCCCCAAAACATCACTGCTCTAGAGGAGATCTGCATGGAGGAATGGGCCAAAATATCAGCAACAGTGTGTGAAAACCTTGTGAAGACTTACAGAAAACGTTTGACCTCTGTCATTGCCAACGAAGGGTATATAACAAAGCATTGAGAAACTTTTGTCATTGACCAAATACTTATTTTCCACCATAATTTGCAAATACATTCATTAAAAATCCTACAATGTGATTCTCTGGATTTTTTTTCTCATTTTGTCTGTTTTAGTTGAAGTGTACCTATGATGAAAATTACAGGCCTCTCTCATCTTTTTAAGTGGGAGAACTTGCACAATTGGTGGATGACTAAATACTTTTTTTGTGTGTTGATTGATGAGAACAAAACTATTTTTAGTCAATTTTAGAATAAGGCTGTAACGTAACAAAATGTGGAAAAAGGGCCTGAATACTTTCTGAATGCACTGTACATTGTAAACTTTAATTTGTAGGCTAGGTTGTAGAAACCTCCAATATGCTGTAATAGAAATAAGGCCATTCTCATAAAAAAAATGTTGTCCTCCTCCATCTTAAACGGCACCGACCGCCACTGTAGACAATGTACGTTTTTATTCAAATGATGTGATCTTATATCTGAATAGAGTGATTTGGGTTGGGAGGTTAGACGGTGATATTAAAAGCCATGACCTTTGACTGAAGTTCACTGTCTATTTCATAATGTGTAGCCTACTATATTCTCTTCTTTTTCTTTTCTATCCCTCAATTTCCCTTTGCTCCCCCCCTTTCTTCTCCCACTGTCCTCCATGCTGTCTTCCTCACAAAAGCATCCCTCAGAGCTCATGGAAACATTACCATTGGCTGAAATAATGGAGGGGTGAGGGTAGAGATAATGTTGTCAAATTGAATTTCTGGAAACGGCGATGGCTGTCTTTTCATCCATGTCTACAGTATGTGTCAGGTGTGTGTGTGTACACAGTACTTGATGTGTTTTGTGCTGTGATTAATCGTATTCTCCATAATGTCCACCTGTTCACAGCTCGAGGGTACACAATGGCACAGTCATCCAATTCCAAAGCCTGGCGAAAAGGAAAAATCTAGACCAAATGTTACTCTCTGTAGGTGTCGTGAGACGGAGGATCTTTTTGAGGTCGACTTGGATTATTCTGCTCAAACTCCACCAATTTACTGGATTTTATACATATCCAACCTGTAATACCCAGTGGACAGGGATGTAGGTAGAAATCCTCCTAATTTCTTCCATCAACACTGGTAACACCCCTTCAGGCAAAAACCTGACATAACTTAAAATTAATGTCAATTTCTTTTTTCTTTTGTTTCTTTTATTATTTTTTACCCCAATTTCGTGGTATCCAATTGTTAGTAGTTACTGTCTTGTCTCATCGCTACAACTCCCGTACGGGCTCGGGAGAGACAAAGGTCAAGAGCCATGCGTCCTCCGAAACACAACCCAACCAAGCCGCACTGCTTCTTAACACAGCACCCATCCAACCCGGAAGCCAGCCGCACCAGCCACACCTAGCGACCTGGTCAGTATGCACTGCGCCCGGCCCGCCACAGGAGTCGCTAGTGCGCGATAAGACAAGGATATCCCTACCGGACAAGCCTTCCCTAACCCGGACGACGCTAGGCCAATTGTGCGTCGCCCCATGGATCTCCCGGTCGCGGCCGGCTGCAACAGAGCCTGGGCTCAAACCCACCCACTGTGATGCAGTGGAGGCCTATTAATGTCCATTTTTGGTGGATAATTATTTGAGTTGTCAACATGTGAATTCTACTTGAAATCTTATCATTGATTGGTGGTTGAAATGCAGTTCAAATTTGTGTACGTTGACAACTTTTTGCATTTTCAACCAAAAATTCCATTGATGTTCAGCGTATTTTAAATCGGTGGGATAGCGCTTTGAGCACTGTAATACCTGATCTCAAGTCTTTCACTCTTTGCTTCTCAGGACTTGTTCACAGTAGAGGCGAAATTCAAGGAGTCTGTGTTTGAGAACTACTACGTCATCTACTCATCAACACTGTACCGGCAGCACGAATCTGGCAGGGCCTGGTACATGGGCCTCAACAAGGATGGCGTGGTCATGAAGGGCAACCGGGTGAAGAAGACAAAGCCATCTTCACACTTTGTGCCCAGACCCATCGAAGGTGAGATCGAAACACAGTCTGACTGCCAGCCAGCCACACTCAGGGCTGGATTCAAATGCAACACCTGCCATTAGTCAAGTCAAGGTTTATTTAACAGTCACACAATTCAGGAAGTGTTCTGAATTTAAAATTTTAAAAAAAATTAACTTTTGAAATAAATAGCTTCTCCTTTTCAGTTTATTGAGAAGTCATAGAAAATGTACACCATTTTTTTCAATGATCGAATTAGAATTTCAGTTTATTTCTTGAGTTGACTGACTTCAATTCAAATTGACCCCAACCCCACTGGGGAGCAAATGTAGGTTCTAATGTTGTTTTTAAACTAATTTATCTAAAATTACTATAAACTAATGCTGAATCTCTCAATTAATCTCCTCTGATTTTTGTCTCTCCCTGTCCTTTATCTCCTCTCGCTCTCCCTCTCCCTCACCTATATCTCTTTACTATACTGTATATCCCTTCTCTCTCTCTTTCTCTCTCGCGCTCTCTCCCATCCTGCTCTCACCTATATATCTTTACTATACTGTATACCTATCTCTCCTCTCTCTTTCTCTCTCTCTCACGCTCTCTCTCTTTCTCTCTCATATTGTCTCTCTCCCCTCCTTTCTCTGTCCTCCTGCTCTCACCTATATCTCTTTACTATACTGTATAAATATCCCTTCTCTCTCTCACTCCTCTTCACTCTCTACCTCCCTCTCTATCTCTCTCTTTTGCTCTCTCTTGACCCGCTCCCCCCGCCCCTTCTGCAGTTTGCATGTACAAAGAGCCATCGCTGCATGACATCGAGGAGAAGGGCCGCTCACGGAAAGACTCGGGAACTGAGGCTCCCGCTCTCCTAAACGGAGGAGAAAAAGTGGCGGGCCAGGACTCCACAGGGCAGGACGGTGGCTCATAGCCTGCACATCGCTCCATTGATTTCTTACACCTTGTTCAACGACAACAACAACGACGATAAATGAGAACACAACAAAATATAAAAAATAAATATATTTTAAAATCAGGACGTTGAATTGACATTTTATGCAAAAGCCTGATGCGAGTGTGGCACCAGGAAGCTCATCCTCCTTATCATGACAATGTCAATGTTTCAAAGTCAAGCTCTAAAATAAGTTTTAAACCATGCTAGTTCACACATCTTGATTTAATGAATGCGACAGCACTTTCATTGTGTTGTTATAATCATGAATAAGAATTGTATTGTAATTGATTTAGGGCTCTATTCAATCTGATCGACTTTTGTCGGCATACGCATAGCGGTCGTCTTGGCGGTGTCGGAGATGGAACTGCGCTAGAGCTGTCAAATCGACATGCGGCTCCTGGCATTATACCTAAAGCAGACATTGCCATTAAGAGAAATCCCATGCAGCCTTGTTTACAAGTTCGAACACAGGAATGTGAGATTAGGCTGATAGAAATCCTCATAATTTAGTTTAAAGATTTTCAATTTGAGCGTCATATTTTCTCTATATCCTACACTTTCTCATTCTGAACTCGGGTGTGGCTTCATGACAATGATCAAGAGCAGCTGCTTACAGATTTGACAGCTCCAACACAGTTACACCTCCGACACTGCCAAAACATCAGATATGGGGGTGTCTGCTATCGCCGGTTAAAGCTTGATCTGATTGACTCTAGGCCTAAGACTCTTTCCCCCCTCCCTCCTATCATTACGATAATTTTCCTTTTGGGTTGGAGGAGGGGAGTCATGGCGGGGTAAAGGCAGGGGTTTGGCACGGGGAGTTTGAGGGTCTCTTCTACAGACACTGCTTTCATAGGGGAATAGGCGTGTATCACAAATCCTACTCTGATTTGATATGATGCTCATTGGGAATATCAAATCAGAGAGCAAGATTTGTGATACACGCCTATTCCCCTATGAAAGCAGTGTCTGTAGAAGAGACCCTCAAACCTCCCCGTGCCAAACCCCTGCCTTTACCCCGCCATGACTCCCCTCCTCCAACCCAAAAGGGGTAGGGGGTTTAGCTACCTGTCCAAAGGTAGGCTGGTCACGTGGTACAGTTTAGTATTATGGTTATCCACTTGAGCTGTTAGTGCAGCCACTGTTCTCCTGCACTCACAGAGCAGTCACGCTGGTACAGAAGTTTCTGTGAGACAGACATATGTAGAGTTCTGATACTGTACAGTAGTCAAGGATTCATATAATTTTTTTTACGGCAAGAAACAGTGTACAGAGTATGAAACTCTGAAAAGGAAGTCTTAGTATTTGGTGTGAGGCTTTTTTTTTTTTTTTTTTTTTAATAGTTTGCTACAGTAATGAGCATTTGAACAAAAGACCCAGAAAAATATTTGAATGTGAGCTTTGTGATGGTCACTCTTGAAGGATCCTGAGTGAGGGGACAGCTAAGGCTAACGAAAGAGGTCAAGGGTCAAACCCTGATGTCAGCTTTCATGATACTTACTGCTGCCATCAAAACCTGAGTTCCACGCCCAGTTATACCTTCAGACATCATCCAGGAATTCCTTCATATTTCATTGGGACCTCCACTTATTATAGCTATTTATATTTTAGAGTGCTCTACTAAAAGCACAGACTGCATTCTCGACCATCCAAATCATACAATGTGTCATTGTATGAACCTCAGCATTCCTGTGTGATAATTTGCACTACTGGGAATCTGTTATACACTGCCCTGATTCATTGTAGACTCTGGATCCGCTGCTGGGAATATCTACACACACTGCCCTATATCCTATTGTCTTATCTCCATACTCATAACAGTTCAACTCATCATAACTCACCACAGTCCACCAACACTGGAGGAGAGTTTTTAGATACATTCAAATTAGACTATTAAGGAGTCATGAGGTCTATGAGGTTGTCTCTGATTGGCTGCTGTGCTGAAGGAGGCCCAACCTGAAGGTGGGGTTCCCACCTGAATTTTCTTTGTGTAAATTGGTGATTTTGCATTTCATCGGTATACTACTACTCCACTAAGGGAAAAAAATATCCAATCACTCCAACTGCCTCTGAGAAGTCTTCCATTGGGGAAAAATGACACCAGCACTACGACTACTTGTGTTGGAGGGTTGGGGTTGGGCTCATTGAAATTAGGTCAGGTCCATGGCATGCAGGCAATGGTATGAGGGCAAAAATAAAATATGTACCACTATTTTTGGATGTCTCATAAAGGTCGATCTCACCCTGACCATGGAGGGTAAAACTGAAGGGTGAGATTAATGCCATATTTACGGTAAATTATCTTTGTTTGCTAATGTTTGCTCCTTTTATTGAAACACATTCATATGCATCATATAATAGAACAACTTTGCAAATAAACAGCAGGATGAAAAAAATATAATTGAACAATAAAAAAGAATGGTACCAAACAACAGTCTCTGTGGCATTTAATTGCTCCTGTAGTTTAAACAGGAGTCTGTGGCTTTTGAATGCCTTTGATCTGAATTAGATACATATAAACTATGCAAGTTTAATTTCTAAATGTTTAAGTAGAATGTCTTGAATGTTGGTTCATCTATTTGATGTAATAATAATCAATTTCCTGTCATGAAACTACACAATAGTTTTAGGCAAGCAAGGTAAATTGGCTAATTTGCAGGACTATTGTAGTGAAGCAATATTTAATATGTTTGTATTTTATATACTCCTCACATGTGACTCGTAATAGGATTAAGCAATTAGCCCATTAAATGATATATCTGACTCCATAAAGATGATAAAGCAATATGCCAGCGATAATAGTTATACCATGTGCAATCAAGTATTATGCGCTTAGTTGACTAAGATCAAGAAATGCTCATAAGAATTGTTTATATCAAAGGCAATTATTTACGCTGAACAAAAATATAAATGCAACATGGAAAGTTTTGATCCCATGTTTTATCAGCTGAAATAAAAGATCCCAGAAATGTTCCATAAGCTAATTTCTCAAACATTTTGTGCACAAGTTTCTTTACAAGCATTTCTCCTTTTAATCCATCTACTTGACATGTGTGGCAAATCAAGAAGCTGATTAAACAGGATGATCATTACACAGGTGCTCCTTGTGCTGGGGACAGTAAAAGGCCAATCTAAAATGTGTAGTTTTGTCACACAATACAATGCCACAGATGTCTCAAGTTTTGAGGGAGCGAGCAATTGGCATGCTGACTGCAGTAATGCCCACCAGAACTGTTGCCAGAGAAGTTCATGTTCATTTCTCTACCATAAGCCGCATCCAATGTCGTTTTAGAGAATTTGGCAGTCCGTCCAACTGGCTTCACAACCGCAGAACACGTTCTGTGAGTGTGGGTGTGCTTATGTCAACATTGTTCTGTGTAGCTTCTTAACTACTACACTCAAACGTCTGGTCCCAGACGTGCTCAATGGGATTGAGATCCGGGCTCTTCACTGGCCATGGCAGAGCACTGACATTCCTGTCTTTCAGAAAATCAAACACAGAACAAGCAGTATGGCTGGTGGCATTGTCATGCTGGAGGGTCATGTCAGGTTGAGCCTGCAGGAAGGGTACCACATGAGGGAGGAGGATGTGTTCCCTGTAACGCACAGCGTTGACATTGCCTGCAATGGCAAAAAGCTCAGCCCGATGATGCTGTGACACACCACCCCAGACCATGACGTACCCTACGCCTCCAAATCGAGCCCACTCCAGAGTACAGGCCTCGGTGTAACGCTCATTCCTTCAACGATAAACGCGAATCTGACCTTTACCCCTGGTGAGACAAAACCGCGACTTGTCAGTGAAGAGCACTTCTTGCCAGTCCTGTCTGGTCCAGCAACGGTGGGTTTGTGCCCATAGGTGACGTTTTTGCCAGTGATGTCTGGTTAGGACCTGCCTTACAACAGGCCTACAAGCCCTCAGACCAGCCTCTCAGCCTATTGAGGACAGTCTGAGCACTGATGGAGGGATTGTGCGTTCCTGGTGTAACTCGGGCAGTTGTTGTTGCCATCCTGTACCTGTCCCGCAGGTGTGATGTTCGGATGTACCTATCCTGTGCAGGTGTTGTTACACGTGGTCTGCCACTGCGAAGACGATCAGCTGTCCGTCCTGTCTCCCTGTGCGCTGTCTTAAGCGTCTCACAGTACAGACATAGCAATTTATTGCCCTGGCCACATCCTCAGTCTTCATGCATCCTTGCAGCATGCCAAAGGCACGTTCACGCAGATGAGCAGGGACCCTGGGCATCTTTAGAAAGGCCTATTTAGTGTCCTAAGTTTTCATAACTGTGATCTTAATTGCCTACCGCCTGTAAGCTGTAAGCTGTTGGTAAAGGAACGTTTCTTTATTTGAGTTTATAATGGAGTGTGCAAAGCTGTCATCAAGGCAAAGGGTGGCTAATTTGAAGAATCTAAAATATCAAATATAATTTGATTTGATTTGTTTAAGACTTTTTTGGAGATTAATTTAGGTACTAATAATTCCATATGTGTGCCTAGTTGTGATGTCTTTACTATTAATCTACAATGTAGAAAATAGTAAAAGTAAAGAAAGACCCTGGAATGAGTATGTGTATTTTAACTTCTGACTGGTACTGTACACTCTCACAAAAAAGGATTCCAAAAGGGTTCTACAGTTGTCCCCATAGGAGAACCCCTTTTGGTTCCAAGTAAAACTTTTTGGGGGATCCATGTAGAACCCTCTGTGGGCTTTTGGAACCAAAAGGGCTCTACCTTCAAAGGGTTCTCCTATGGGGATTGCCGAAGAACCCTTTCAGGTTCTAGATAGCACCTTTTTTTCTAAGAGTGTACTAGTCGTACTCTGAGTGTACAAAACATTAGGAACACATTCCTAATATTGAGTTGCTCCCCCTTTTGCCCTCGGACCAGCCTCAATTCGCCAGTGAATGGACTCTACAAGGTGTCGAAAACATTCCACAGGGATGCTGGCCCATGTTGACTCAAATTCTTCTCACAGTTGTGCCAAGTTGGCTGGATGTCCTTTAGGTGGTGGAACATTCTTGATACACACGGGAAACTGTTGAGCATGAAAAACCCAACAGCGTCGCAGTTCTTGACACCCTCAAACCGTTGTGCCTGGGATCTACTACCATACCCAGTTTAAAAGCACTTAAATATTTTGCCTTGTCCATTCACCCTCTGAATGGCACACATACACAGTCCAAGTCTGTGGAATGTTTTACATTCTCCCAGACCTACTTAAAAAGGGGTGAGCACAAGCACTCCGGTACAGTATAGAGATAAATAAAACATTCTGCAAAAATCCACTTCAGGGCCCTGTGTCTTCAATGTCTTGCTGTCTTAAGAGCAGCAGATGGTTATGAAAGATGTATGAAGGCCAATACAAATACAGCTTTTCTTCACACTGTGACAGATAAAACAATACTCCATGTCAAAACGACAATTATAAACAGATTGACACTAATTAATTTTTTTATTTCACCTTTATTTAACCAGGTAGGCTAGTTGAGAACAAGTTCTCATTTACATCTGCGACCTGGCCAAGATAAAGCAAAGCAGTGCGACACAAACAACAACACAGAGTTACACATGGAATAAACAAACATACAGTCAATAATACAATATAAAAAGTCAAAATACAGTGTGTGCAAATGAGGTAGGTTAAGAACTAACTAAGAAGTTTTAGGGAGCTATTAAAACTGATAACAACATCTTCACACTCTCCATGTCTTGCTACTGTCATAGCAAACAGTGAATGTTCCTACAACGTTAGGTAATGTTCCCTATGGAGTCCCAATTGACCCATTGTCTAGCCCAGACCTCCTACTGTTGCTATTCAGGCCAAGCTCAATTCTCCATTTAAACCAATGGAGAAAACCTCTCACAATGATCCCAAACTGTGTTTTTAATATACAATGAAAGTTAACACAGACTACCCCTTGCTAATCAGGAGACTTGCAGGTATGTTGTGGTAGACTGTCTTAGTTATATTAACTGGCTACCTAGCTAGTGTTACCAGCATTTTCAATGGTGGTCAATGAGAGCTAGCTCACCAGCGAGCAAACAATGTAACAGACTCTGCATTTCAGGAATTACAGTTGCAAGTACCTCTGGTGCACTGTTCAATAATTTAGCCATTTAAACAATTTATTAGGTGAGCGTGTTGAAAGCCAAGCACGACTGTAGAAACTGTTCATTATTTTTCTTATTCACTGCCACCTAGATAGTGTGGACCAGAGCTATACTAGAGCAAGAGCGGACCAGTGCTAGCTAGCTACTAGCTATGCCCCGGACCAAAGCTCTGGTCTTTCTCTGGCCCGCACCAACTAAGATGTGTTCCGGAGCATAGCAAGGAGCTAGCTAGCTAGCTCTGGTCTGCACTAGGTCTGGTCCAGGGAGTAGTTAATAGCTAGTTAGCTCTGGTCCGCACTATCATCGGTCTTGCTCTGGTCCGTGCTAACTAGGTCTAGTAGCTAGCTAGCTTTGCTCTACACTAACTGCACTAGCTGTGGTGCTTGTCTTCCCAGTGGCCTACTTGATGTGTGAACTGCTGACTGCTCATAATTTGCAGATCAACCAGAATTAAGGGGAAGGGTCATTTTTTACTTGTTTTGGTAATCAGTGGATCTTTTCTGAGTGTTCTGTGCATTCAGAAAGTATTCAGACCCCTTGACTCTTTCCACATTTTGTTACGTAACAGCCTTATTCTAAAATTGACTAAATAGTTTTTCTCCCCCATCAATCTACACACAATACCACATAATGACAAAACAAAAACAGGTTTAGAAATGTTTGCTATTTCATTTCAAAAAATGAAACATCACATTTAAATAAGTATTCTGGCCCTTTACTAAGTACCTTGTTGAAGCACCTTTGGCAGCGATTGCAGTCTGACGTCTCTTGGGTATGACGCTACAGGTTTGGCACCTATAGTTTCTCCCATTCTTCTCTGCAGATCCTCTCAAGTTCTGTCAGGTTGGATGGGTAGTGTTGCTGCACAGCTATTAACAGGTCTCTCCAGAGATGTTGGATAGGGTTCAAGTCTGGGCTCTGGCTGGGCCACTCAAGGATATTCAAAGGTTTTCCCGAAGCCACTCCTGTGTTGTCTTGGCTGTGTGCTTAGGGTGGTTGGACAACACCCTGGACAACACCCTGTCATTCTCTGCAAACATCAAAGCAGTGACTCACTCCTGCAGGTTCATGCTCTACAACATCCGTAGAGTACGACCCTACCTCACACAGGAAGCGGCGCAGATCCTAAACCAGGCACTTGTCCTCTCCCGTCTGGACTAATGCAACTCTCTGTTGGCTGGGTTCCCCACTTGTCATCAAACCCCTGAAACCTATCCAGAATGCTGCAAGCCACCTTCCCAAGTTCTCTCATCTCACCCCGCTCCTCCGCATGCTTCACTGGCTTCCAATCGAAGTTCGCATCCATTACAAGACCATTGGTGCTTACCTACGGAACAGCAAGATGAACTGCCCCTCCTTACCTTCAGGATATTCTCAAACCCTACACCCCAACCCGAGCACTGAATTCTGCCACCTCAGGTCTCTTGGCACTCCCACCCCTATAGGAGGGCATCTCCTGCTCAGCCTAGTCCAAGCTCTTCTCTGTCCTGGCATCTGTAGCTTAAACAATCCTCTTCCTCACCTACAGTGCCTTGCGAAAGTATTCGGCCCCCTTGAACTTTGCGACCTTTTGCCACATTTCAGGCTTCAAACATAAAGATATAAAACTGTATTTTTTTGTGAAGAATCAACAACAAGTGGGACACAATCATGAAGTGGAACGACATTTATTGGATATTTCAAACTTTTTTAACAAATCAAAAACTGAAAAATTGGGCGTGCAAAATTATTCAGCCCCCTTAAGTTAATACTTTGTAGCGCCACCTTTTGCTGCGATTACAGCTGTAAGTCGCTTGGGGTATGTCTCTATCAGTTTCGCACATCGAGAGACTGAAATGTTTTCCCATTCCTCCTTGCAAAACAGCTCGAGCTCAGTGAGGTTGGATGGAGAGCATTTGTGAACAGCAGTTTTCAGTTCTTTCCACAGATTCTCGATTGGATTCAGGTCTGGACTTTGACTTGGCCATTCTAACACCTGGATATGTTTATTTTTGAACCATTCCATTGTAGATTTTGCTTTATGTTTTGGATCATTGTCTTGTTGGAAGACAAATCTCCGTCCCAGTCTCAGGTCTTTTGCAGACTCCATCAGGTTTTCTTCCAGAATGGTCCTGTATTTGGCTCCATCCATCTTCCCATCAATTTTAACCATCTTCCCTGTCCCTGCTGAAGAAAAGCAGGCCCAAACCATGATGCTGCCACCACCATGTTTGACAGTGGGGATGGTGTGTTCAGGGTGATGAGCTGTGTTGCTTTTACGCCAAACATAACGTTTTGCATTGTTGCCAAAAAGTTCAATTTTGGTTTCATCTGACCAGAGCACCTTCTTTCACATGTTTGGTGTGTCTCCCAGGTGGCTTGTGACAAACTTTAAACAACACTTTTTATGTATATCTTTAAGAAATGGCTTTCTTCTTGCCACTCTTCCATAAAGGCCAGATTTGTGCAATATACGACTGATTGTTGTCCTATGGACAGAGTCTCCCACCTCAGCTGTAGATCTCTGCAGTTCATCCAGAGTGATCATGGGCCTCTTGGCTGCATCTCTGATCAGTCTTCTCCTTGTATGAGCTGAAAGTTTAGAGGGACGGCCAGGTCTTGGTAGATTTGCAGTGGTCTGATACTCCTTCCATTTCAATATTATCGCTTGCACAGTGCTGATTGGGATGTTTAAAGCTTGGGAAATCTTTTTGTATCCAAATCCGGCTTTAAACTTCTTCACAACAGTATCTCGGACCTGCCTGGTGTGTTCCTTGTTCTTCATGATGCTCTCTGCGCTTTTAACGGACCTCTGAGACTATCACAGTGCAGGTGCATTCATACGGAGACTTGATTACACACAGGTGGATTGTATTTATCATCATTAGTCATTTAGTTCAACATTGGATCATTCAGAGATCCTCACTGAACTTCTGGAGAGAGTTTGCTGCACTGAAAGTAAAGGGGCTGAATAATTTTGCACGCCGAATTTTTCCGTTTTTGATTTGTTAAAAAACTTTGAAATATCCAATAAATGTCGTTCCACTTCATGATTGTGTCCCACTTGTTGTTGATTCTTCACAAAAAAAATACATTTTTATATCTTTATGTTTGAAGCCTGAAATGTGGCAAAAGGTCGCAAAGTTCAAGGGGGACGAATACTTTCGCAAGGCACTGTAAATCCCCCTTCTAGCTCTCATTCGCACTTGCTGTGGTCTAGCGCTGGACCACACTATCTCTAGTCCAGCTCAGGTCCAGGGCGTAGCTAGTACTGTAGCTAACTGTCTCTGGTCTGCACTAATAGTTAGCTGATAATGGTTAATAATGGTCCAGCTCTACTCCAGGGCGTAGCTAGCATTGGTCTAGCACTGGTCTGCATTAACTAGCTCTGGTACAGACTGACTCATCTTAGATTGCGTCAATAAAGCTTTATGCTTCAAATTACAATAGTCACTACTAATACCACTACTATTGAAGTTACTACTACTACTGCCACAGTCACCACTACTATCACTACCATTACTACTAGCCCACTATAACTCTGTATAACTCCACACCTACAAACCATCCTATAGGTCACTATAACTAACACCTAGCCTATGAAAACCCTATTACTACTACCATTATTGCCGGCACTACCACTAATGGTACAACTTCTTTAATTACCATGAAAAACACTTAAAGAGGATCAAGCACAACACATTTTCTTCAGGAAATATAATTTTCTAGTTGCCATAGGCCTCATTGGCTTCCATGCATTTGGAAACGAGAGCTTGCCCTAGGCGTCAGACTTCAGCTTGGTTAGTGACAACTGCTATGCACTGGAGCGATTGGTTGTTCAGCAATTCAACCAAATGCCCAAAATTCTGGGGCGGGGCTTGACAATGGGTCAATTTGGTTTACGGCTAACGTTAGCATGACAATCACCCCATGAATAAAATAAAAAAAGTTCCACAGAATATTATTTGATACACATAAACATATTGTGTATCAGGCTATGTGATTCACAATAGGCAATGAGTAGGCGATAGGCAATGAAATAGGCCAGGAGTTTTTCCTGATAATAAGACCTGACCAAGTTTTTCCTGCTTCAATCACATAGCCAGAAAAAACTCCTGGCCCGAATTACTTGTATGTACTGTAACTTACAGTCTACTTACAGTAAGCTAAAATATTTTCAAGAGGGCTGTCAAGTCTAAAGACACAAATGGCAGAATGAAAGACTCAGCTACAGCAACAGAAAGGAAAATACAAATATTTAAATGTGATTTCCCTGAACAATCCGTGTCAATAAACGTGCCAAAAGTAGAGATATGTTTGAAATGAAAAGTGCAATACATTTGTATAAATGCCTGGAGTAAGAGGTTTGATTTGCCAGCTTGCATTATGTGATGACATCCTAAAGAGCCATTGTATTGTGAAATAGAGAACCTCCCTCAGAGACAAACCTTGTCCCAACAATGTTTGCTACATCTGGTAGATGGAAATATTGTTCTATGTGCATTACTTCTTTCAAAGGAACGTAGTAAAGTAAAAGTTACCGACACTTTTTTTGCTAAATCAATTTCTATTATGTCATAATAAACCATTTTCTAACTACACTTTGATAATGATAGCCTATACTTGCCCCTATTCCAAAACAGAAAGCATTTATCTAGTAGTAGCGACAGATTTCCACATAACCGAAAACTCTTCTGTGCTTTTACTTGACCGTGGCTGTTCTCACTGTGCCTTGTTGCAAAAGGTTTATAACCGACCAGTAATGTATACTCAGCACAGCCCCTTCCCCCTGCCATTGGATACCAGAGTCTAGCAAAGGACATGTATTAAAAGAGTCATAGGAAACTGCTTGTAGACAGGCACACTGTTCGACATGGCCCACTTGCTAAACTAGAGCCAAGCAGGAGCATCATTTTCTACTGACTCTGAGAAAAAGAGGTAGTTGTACTCTGACGATTGACTCTTGAACTGATATAGAGAGCCCGCCACACACCCAATGACATTCCCTTGCACTTGAACAGTAGCTCCTCCTGTAAGCCTGAGCATAAGGAAATTAAATCCTAAATTGATATCCTGAAGCTTAACTGCCGTATACAGAACACAAATCTGATAACATGAGCTCCCTGGTTTAATATAGCCTGGACCCAAATCTGTTTGTGCTATATAGCCAAGTTACAGCACAAACAGATCTAAGATCTGACTAGATTTCATACCCTGGCAGGATGCCGATCACATCCTTGTAGTGGTCAGGTATTGAGTCAATTCGAATTGAAGCCACAAAAAAAGAAAAACATGTGGGTGGTATTTCCATTATCTGAGAATTGGAGAGAGCCTGTGTTGGTTTCTCATGATAGGCATTGCTCACCACCTACTGGTTGTGGTTGGATGGTGCATTTGGAAAGCTGCAGTGCAGTCTGAGGGTGAGTCCTTTGATTCATTCCCTACGTCCTCTCCTCACCTTCTCTTTCCTCACCTTCGCAAAATGTTTACAACAAAAATAATCAAATGGTAAACAGGAGTACCGTTTCAATGAGTTCAGTCAAAAGCTTGAGATATACAATATCAGTCAAAAGTCTGGACACACATACTCATTCAACAGTTTTTCTTTATTTTTACTATTTTCTACATTGTAGAATAATATTGAAGCCATCAAAACTATGAAAGAACACATACGGAATCGTGTAGTAACCAAATAAGTGTTCAAAAAATCAAAATATATTTTATATTTGAGATTCTTCAAAGTAGCCACCCTTTGCCTTCATGACAGCTTTGCACACTCTTGGCATTCTCTCTACCAGCTTCACCTGGAATGCTTATCCAATAGTCTTAAAGGAGTTCCCACATATGCTGAGCACTTGTTGGATGCTTTTCCTCCACTCTGTGGTCCAACTCATCCCAAAACATCTCAATTGGGTTGAGGTCTGGTGATTGTGGAGGCCAGGTCATGTGATGTAGGACTCCATCACTCTCCTTCTTGGTCAAATAGCCCTTACAACTCTAATGTGCTTGAATAACAGTACTTAGTCCTTTAAAAAAAAACAAAGCTCTTGTTCTTGTAAGATAACTTTGTACAGTCCACACAACTCTTGTGTTGTTCTGTTCTTTCATTTCTGTTTCTTTTTACAGGTTCAGACGCTGTGGTGGGATAGGAGTCCGTCTAGGATAACGTTTCCCTTCACAGGTTGGAGCAGGAACTGACAATGCTTGGCGTTGTGGTGATGCTGCAATCACTTACAGTAGTAGTAGGTAATCCAGGAGGTATGCAGGTGCAGGCGCTAAGGTCACATTTGGAAGAGTATCATCCAGAGGAACATTTGATCTTCTCAACTGGTAGATATGGCATCTCCAGATCATGTCTTTGACCTTTGCAGGTATCCACTTGCGATTTCCTCTGTAGTCCTTGGCGAATACAGTTTCTCCTACTTAAAACTGTCACATTTCCCCCCTCCTAGATGTTGCTTTATCTGATAGTCCTGTACACTCCTCCTCAGGTTTGGTTTAAATTGATCCAGCCTGGAACGTAGAGGGCGTCTCTTTCAGTGTCTTTAGGCTTGGGTTCTTTATCCTTTCTTTCCCTCACACTGTACACCAAATGTGTCTTGGGGTTATCAATATATACCACTCTTCCTGTCCCATCATGTACTGTTCGTACTTTAACATGATCGGGCATGCCCCAAGTAAGTACACATACAGGGTGCACATAGCCAAATTGATTTGGATCAGGCAGATTAGGCTGAACATACCCCTTACTCTAAACACTAGGGTTCCCTAAGACTAAGCTTTCCATCTGTAGCCTGTTGTACTTATGAATAGCCCCTGTTGACAGGTCCCCGGGGAAGTGAGTTGTCTGAAAAAAAAAGTAATCTAAAAATAAAAAAAAATCCAGTTATTTTAAAAATATAGCCAGTTTAAGCAACTCAAAAACCATCAAAGAAAAATAAAATCTTCTTATTCCGGGCAGACTCTTCAAAATGCCATCCTCACTTGGATCACACCTTGAGTGCTGTCCCCCTGACAATAAGACTCATTATCTCAAGCAACTCAACATCAGTTTCTCCCTCCAGTGTCTAGCTCAGCAATGGCCCTTATTTGCCTTAAGGCCCAAAGTTTTGTTAAGATCTCCATGACCTCTGCTGTTTTAACTGAGAGGGCCGCTAGCTCACCAGCCTCTATCCTAGCCCTTTTATTCCCTTCCACCAACACTTCACTCATCTCCTGATAGGCCAACAGACTAGCCATCCCCCTTTCCTTTCCCTCTTCAGCCTTTCTCTGAACTGATTCTCCCCTGTGAAAACTGAGGTTAAGGCTCCAAAAGTCCCATCCTCAGTTCTCTGAGGTTCCATGCAATTCACCGGTTTCAGTCAGGACTGGAATCAAGGCACCAGTAGCCCCATCCCCAACCCTGGTTGATTCAGGCCATCTACCAAGGTGTCTGTCCGCTCTCTAGGCAGAGATGGTGATTACGGTCATCATTGCCAGTGGCCTTACAAGTACTACTAGAAGTTATGTAAACTGCTTCACCATGTTTGATTATTTTACTGAACCATAAAAGTCACATTTCCCCATTGTCTTCACAGAGAGCTGTCTTCACCCTAGTTCTTTCTCCAACTTTTGCTCTCTAATTTCTCAATGCTCCCTTTCCCACAAAGACTGCTCTCTTTCCACATAGGTTGGTCCTCGGCTCCCCGATGGTGCATATGGTGGGGAGACGGCCGACGACTCACTTTGGGATGGGCTACTACCTGTCTGAGGTCCTCTGCCTTTTCCCTCTCCTTTTCCACCGGAACCTTCCATCCCTGGTCTAGCCTTTTCTGATGATGATGTGCCACAAAATGCTAATCATAACAGGCACTCCATCCTCCAAATCTCTCTGCATAACTAGCCTCGCTAGTGGTATATCTCCTGGGTACAGTGAGCCTTTATACTCCCACAACTCTCTAGTCAACCCATTCAAGTACTCAACTACTTCCTGAGTCGGTGTCTTGGGTTCGCAAGCATTGTGACTACACTTAGGGCAATTTGTCCTCTGGCAAAATCCACACTGGCAAAATCCACACTGTAAGCCTGAGAATGGCGCCGGAGGGGATGACTAACCAACTGTGCTATTTGTTAGTTTTTTTGTGTTGTTTGTAACTTATTTTGTAACTTCTTTGTACATAATGTTACTGCTACCGTCTCTTATGACCGAAAATTACTTCTGGACATCAGAACAGCGATTACTCACCTCGAACCTGACAAAGATTTTTTCTTTAACGAATCTGACATGAAAGATACACTGCTTTCTCAGGAACGGGCCCAAATCCTCATCATTTGCGTGAAGAAAAGACAGAGAAAAAGGGGTTGCCTGAGGTAGTTTACCTTCTGATAGACTGTACCCACACTATCTATCTATCAATAGAGTTCTCATCTGTATCATTTTTAGTCGTTATTTACCACCACAAACCGATGCTGGCACTAAGACTGCACTCAATCAGCTGTATAAGCCCATAAGCAAACAAGAAAAGAAGCGGCTCTCCTAGTGGCCGGAGACTTTTTAATGCAGGCAAAGTTAAAATTGTTTTATCTAATTTCTACCAGCATGTCACATGTGCAACCAGAGGAAATAATACTCCAGACCACCTTTACTCCACACACAGAGACGCATACAAAGCTCTGCCTCGCCCTCCATTTAGAAAATCTGACCATAATTATATCCTCCTGATTCCTGCTTACAAGCAAAATATAAAGCAGGAAATACCAGTGACTCAATATGGAAGTGATGAGATGACGCGGATGCTACGCTACAAGACTGTTTTGCTAGCACAGACTGGAATGTGTTTTGAGACTCATCCAATGGCATTGAGGAGTATCGCACCTCAGTCATTGACTTCATCAATAAGTGCACACAGTGACCATACGTAAATACCAACCAGAAGCCATGGATTACATGCAACATCCGCATTGAGCTAAAGGCTAGAGCTTCCGCTTTCAAGGAGCGGGACAGACCACTACGCTCTCAGACGAACCATCAAACAGTCGAAGCGTCAATACAGGATTAAGATTGAATCCTACTACACCGGCTCTTATGCTCGTCTGATGTGGATGGGCTTGGAAACTATTACAGACTACAAAGGGAAACCCAGCCACGAGCTGTCCAGTGATGCGAGCCTACCAGATGAGCTAAATGCCTTTTATGCTCGCTTCGTGGCAAACAACACTGAAGCATGCAGGAGAGCACCAGCTTTTCCAGAAAACTGTGTGATAAAGCTCTCGATTACCGATGTGAGCAAGACCTTTAAACAGGTCAATATTCACAAGAGCCATATGGATTACCAGGATGTGTACTCCAAGCATGCATGGACCAACTGGCAAGTGTCTTCACTGACATTTTCACGGACTCTCCCTGACCGAGTCTGTAATACCTACATGTCTCAAGCAGACCACCATCGTCCCTGTGCCCAAGGAAGTGAAGGTAAGCTGCCTAAATGATTACCACCCCATAGCACTCATGTCGGTAGCCATGAAGTGCTTTGAAAGGCTGGTCATGGCTCACATCAACAGCATCATCCAGAATACCATAGACCACCTCCAATTTGCATACCGCCCCAACAGATCCACAGATGACACAATCTCAATTGCACTCCACACTGCCCTTTCCTATCTGGAGAAAAATAAAAACCTACGTGATAATGCTGTTCATTGACTACAAAGCTCAGTGTTCAACACCATAGTGCCAACAAAACTCATCACTATGCTAAGGACCCTGGGACTAAACACCTCCCTCTGCAACTGGATCCTGGACTTCCTGACGGGCTGCTCCCAGGTGGTAAAGGTAGGCAACAACATGTCTGCCACGCTGATCCTCAACACTGGGAACCCTCAGGGGTGCATGCTTAGTCCCCTCCTGTACTCCCTGTTCACCCACAACTGCGTGGCCAAACACGACTCCAACACTTTCATTAAGTTTGCTGACGACACAACAATGGTAGGCCTGATTACCGACAACGATGAGACAGCCTATAGGGAGGTCAGAGACCTGGCAGTGTGGTGCCAGGACAACAACCTCTCCCTCAATGTGAGCAAGATAAAGGAGCTGATCATGGACTATAGGAAAAGGAGGGAAGCACAGGCCTCCATTAACATTGACGGGCTGTAGTCGAGAGTTTCAAGTTCCTTGGTGTCCACATCACCAACAAACTATCTTGGTCCAAACACACCAAGACAGTCGTCAAGAAGGCACGACAACACCTTTTCCCCTTCAGGAGACTGAAAAGATTTGGCATGGATCCCCAGATCCTCAAAATGTTATCCAGCTGCACCATCGAGAGCATCCTGACCAGTTGATTCACAGCCTGGTACAGCAACTGCTCGGCATCTGACCGTAAGGCGCTACAGAGGGCAGTGCGTGCGGCCCAGTACATCACTGGGGCCAAGCTTCTTGCCATCCAGGAACTATATACTAGGCAGTGTCAGAGGAAAGCCCAAAGAATTGTCAAAGACTCCAGTCACCCAAGCGTTACCAGAACTCCAAATCTAGGACCAAAACGCTTCTCAACAGCTTCTACCCCCAAGCCATAAGACTGCTGAACAATGAAGGAAATGCCCACCCGGACTATTTATATTGACCATCCCCCCCATTAGTTTTTACACTGCTGTTACTCGCTGTTTATTATCTATGCATCGTCACTTTAACCCTACCTATATGTACAAATTACCTCGACTAACCTGTTCCCCCGCACATTGACTCGGTACCGGTACCCCTGTATATAGCCTCTTTATTGTTATTTTATTGTGTAACTTTTTATTGCATTTTTTACTTTAGTTTATTTAGTAAACATGTTCTTAACTCTATTTCTTGAACTGCATTGTTGGTTAAAAGGATCCACCCCTTTAATAACAAAAATTAGCCTTTTTTGTACCATCATATTTGAAATGCAAGAGAAAGGCCTTAATGTATTATTCCAGCCCAGACACAACTTAGATTTTGGCCACTGGATGGCAGCAGTGTATGTGCAAAGTTTTAGACTGATCCAATGGACCATTGCATTTATGTTCAATATGTTGTTTCAAGACTGCCCTAATGTGCCTAATTGGTTTATTAAGGCATTTTCAAGTTCATAACTGTGCACTCTCCACAAACAATGGCATGGTATTCTTTCACTGTAATAGCTACTGTAAATTGGACAGTGCAGTCAGATTAACAAAAATTTTATCTTTCTTCCAATATCAGATATGTCTATGTCCTGGGAAATGTTCTTGTTACTTACAACCTCATGTTAATCGCATGAGCCTATGTTAGCTCAACCGCCCCGAGGTCGGGACACCAATCCTTTACATGGTAACTTCGTAGGGCTAGGCACTTTTTTCTCAATTTCCGCCTGAATGACGTGCCCAAAGTAAACTGCCTGTAGCTCAGGCCCTGAAGCCAGGATGTGCATATAATTGATACCATTGGAGAGAAAACACTTAAATATTGTAGGAGAATATAACTCAATAGATATGGTAGGAGAAAATCCAAAGAAAAACATTTAACTCCTTTAACTCCTTTTAGAGGTGGTTGTTTTGAATGTAAGATACTTAATCAGGATACACATATTCATCCTTATCTTCTACTATTTTTCTAACCTTTCTTAGCAACAATACTTTATCTTATTTCCAGGTGCACATCTTGTTTATTGCTGCACCTACTGTTACTCCTTCTACAACCTTTTCTACTGTTTCTTTAATCTGTTTAACATTTTCTTCAATACCTCTGTAGTTTGGAATCCCCACCATACTCTACTCTTATCCATGGTAGAACACCTGGGTAGTGTATATAACTTTTAACAGAGTTAACTGCAGAAACCCAGTGCAATTATACAACCAGTATCCTTTCTCTGTAGGTCCTGTTTGACGTATAAGGCATCTAGTACCTCCCCATGAATGACCTTTTAAAGGATCCATGGTGAAGTCAATCAATCAATCAATAAAATGTATTTATAAAGCCCTTCTTACATCAGCTGATGTCACAAAGTGCTGTACAGGAACCCAGCCTAAAACCCCAAACAGCAAGCAATGCAGGTGTAGAAGCACGGTGGCTAGAAAAATCTCCCTAGAAAGGCCAGAACCTAGGAAGAAACCTATAGAGGAACCAGGATATGAGGGGGGGCCAGTCTTCTTCTGGCTGTGCCAGGTGGTGATTATAACATAACATGGCCAAGCTGTACAAATGTTCATAGATGACCAGCAGGGTCAAATATTAATAATCACAGTGGTTGTCGAGGGTGCAACAGGTCCGCACCTCAGGAGTAAATGTCAGTTGGCTTTTCATAGCCGATCATTTAGAGTATCTCTACCGCTCCTGCTGTTTCTAGAGAGTTGAAAACAGCAAGTCTGGGACAGGTAGCACGTCCGGTGAACAGGTCAGTGTTCCATAGCCGCAGGCAGAACAGTTGAAACTGGAGCAGCAACACGGCCTGGTGGACTGGGGAGAGCAAGGAGTCATCAGGCCAGGTAGTCCTGAGGCATGGTCCTAGGGCTTAGGTCCTCCGAGAGAGAGAGAGAAAGAGAGAGAATTAGAGAGAGCATACTTAAATTCACACAGGACACCAGATAAGACAGGAGAAATACTTCAGATATAACAGACTGACCCTAGCCCCCTGACACATAAACTACTGCAGCATAAATACTGGAGGCTGAGACAGGACGGGTGAAGTCCCGTCCCTCCATCGTCTTACTCACACACCGATCCAATTCTCTGAAATGTGTTTTATTAACCCCCTCAATGTCCCCAGGACTAGGCTGGCGTTGTACCCACATTTCTCTTTCACTTTCTACCATTCTTCTATGGGTGTGCTTGGATCAAGTAGATATAAAGTTACAGGTCTTTTCCACATCCATGGTAGGGTTTTATTAATCTCACTATCTATGCCTACCCCCACTATACTGCGATATCCTGGACAATTACCACCACCCAAAGGGTAACTGTTACAGTAAATGGGGCCCAACACCCCTCTGGGGTGCATGGTTGTCTGTCCACCCGCAGTCCTTTATCCATGTTCAATATTGCGTCAACACAATTCTCATAATATTTATATATAGCTGGGTCTACCGTAGTCTGCCTACGGCCTTGTGATTTTCCTTTAAGAGGTTCACTCTGGGTCCGTTTTACATGAATCAATTTCTCTGTTCTGGAGCATGTCAAGTTTAAGTTACCCTAGAACAGACTAGAACGGGGTATGTTTGCCTTGATTCACTGCTTCTATACACTCCTTTTCCCATAAAGGCGTGCCCTTGTCCCCTTTAAAATACTGAACACACCAATCTGAGTACAGCCTTGGTTGTTCCCTTTCCTTTTTAATCCAGGTCACTTGTATGACTTTATCTTCCAGCTCGGTCCAGTGCACTGAGACCCGGTGTAAGTATCTACGGTCCCAGTTTATGTCCAAAACCCGGTACCCAACATCATCATTTAAGTGACCGTCAACCGTCCAATTTACTAGTCTCTGTGAGCACCCAGCTCGAGTTTCATTTCTCTTTCCCTACTTCCCCCAAACTTTTCCCATCTTCTGCTGACAATCCAGTGCTTACAGTAAAAAGCAAAACCCCCTTTGTAGAGTTCATTCTCTGCCCCCAATCACATATCATTGGGAGTGCATGGGTCTCAAACACTGCAATGTAGGCAGCCTTATTTGATATTTCAGTTGGCTTTATCCCTGCTCTGAAATGCGTTTGTTCCCGGCCTGGCTCCCCTATCAAGTACAGAGTCAGCACTCGAAGTACTAGAAACAGCATGCCCATGCTCCCGTGGAAACAGTATTTACACTTTGGTGGATGACCCCACTTTAGGAGAGATTCGTGGTCTAAGAATGGGAGTCTAAAGAAGAACAAACACTTCGTGGAAGGCTCCCCAGCATGCCCAGCTCTTCCTCCTTCTCCATCCTCATTACTCATCCTTTTCACAGGTTCTTTGCTTGCGTCCTTTTGTTTACCCTTACTACCGCTTACTTTAGGTGATTTCAGTTTCGTCTTTCTGACTCAGCAAATCCTGGTGCTATCTGCATACAGAGTGAAAAAACACCTTTGCGTGGTACCACCACGCCTTAATAGTTATTTCAAAAATTGTCCGGCTGCCCCCCGTCCTATTCCCTGAGATCATCAAGCGACCCTGAATTGCGTTAGTCCCCCTCCTAGCTCCAATGGTCACCCTTTTTCTCTAGTACTTCCAGCCATTTTTCACACTTAAACAGCCGGGCACCATCCCACTTACAGGTACAGTCAGTGGGCATCGTTACTTCATCACCCTAATTTTCCCACTCAACAACTATCTTCAGCCTAGGGAGTAGGTTAAACTCAGCAATGGTAACAAAACACTATATCCCCCACTTTAACTGGTCCTGCTGTTATTCAATCTAATCTTATCAGGACATCGTTCCCGCCCGGTATCCTTCTTGGCCTTTCCGTCCCAGGACCCTTCCAGACTACTGGCAATGGTGTCCCAGGTAAGGTGGCACACTCGCCGCCAATAGCTTGGCACCACCTCAGACCTTCAGATATCGTGCTAGTTATGCCGTCCTTCCCTAGCTGTAGTAGTGCTTAGGCCCTTCCTGATCATATGTAAGTATGTCCCCTTCTTACTAATCCCTTCAAATTCACAACCTCTGCCCCCAGAGGTAATGGTAATTGGGATTTAGGTTTGGTCATAGGGTCTGCCTTGAAGTGCTGATTTAGCCTGCTTTTCCTATTCTAGGTATTTACTTAATCACATAATAAAATGACACTAAAAGGTGCAGTTTTGTCACATAACACAAGAGCACAGATGTCTCAAGTTTTGAGGGGGCGTGCAAATGGCATGCTGACTGCAGGAATGTCCACTGGAGCTGTTGCCAGAGAATTTAATGTTAATTTCTCTACCAGAAGCCACCTCCAACCGCAGACCATGTGTAACCACGCCAGTCCAGGACCTCCACATCTGGCTCCTTCACCTGCGGGATCATCTGAGACCAGCCAATTCTAACTCTCCTCCTTGTTTTAGTGTCTGCTTTCAGCTCCTTTATGATGAAACTGAAGAGTATTTTTGTCTGTAAAAACTGGCTGGGTCTGGTTCCCCAGTGGGTTGGCCTGGCTCCTAACTGTGTGGGCCTATGCCCACCCATGGCTACGCCCCTAACCAGTCATGTCAAATCTATAGATTGGGGTCTAATGAATTTATTTCAATTTACTGATTTCCTTATATGAACTGCAACTCAGTAAAATTGTTGAAATTGTTGCATGTTGTGTTTATAATTTTGTTCAGTATACATTTGACGTCACACAGTTTTTCAGTTTTGAATACCTTTTACTCTGTATCCCATTGCTTTCAGCTTTTCCCTAGTTCATTTCATCCCTTGGTTTTCAAAACCCATATGGACACCAGAGATCAGCTCTCCCTTAGCCTCCTCAGGGACCTCTCCCTTCAGGAGTTGTTTTCTACCGTTCCCCCTTCCACTATTATACTCCTCATCTAAGCAATAGCATCTACTTCCTCATTACCCTGCCAGTTATCTCCTTCGTTCAAAGTGCTTTCTTGTGTATTATTTAATGTTGCAAATCCATTAGTAACATAGCTATTTAAGCCTGTACATCTTCATTGGCAATCTCCTTTCCTTTAGCTCCTTCATAACCATTTCATTCACAGATCCCTAAGTCTTACCTAAGTCTCATTTTAAGGCTATATGGTAGTAGCCACTATTGGTTATTATTCTCTGTTTAAGGTGTGTATCTTTAGTTTTTAACAGGCCTTCAAGTACCCACAATAATTGGGCCCCCTCAGAGAAGCCATAAGTGTCTAGTAAATGTTTAACTCTAGACAGGTAGTTTATTTTTTTTATTTTTTTTTATTTTTTTACTGTCTCTTTTAGGCAACACTGCCTATAATATTTTCAGTTCTTGCAACACATCAGACTGAAGCAAGGTTGTCATGGGTAACGCTTGTGGTTGCGGTAACCCAGCTTCTGTAGCGATTTGCCAGAGCTTTGATCTAAACTGCCAGCACTTCCTGTGGAGGAAGAACTGAGGCCCCGGGTGCTGTTACTATTTAACATCTCAGAGCTAGAGTCATCTCCCTCTGAAATTCTAACTCTCCTCCTTGTTTTAGTGTCTGCTTTCAGCTCCTTTATAATCTTTCTCATAATCTCCTGTAACATGTGCCACTTAAATTATGGACATTTTAAGGGAGAGAGTGAGGCCCTGAGCTGACAATAAATGCTTTGAGGAGGGGTGATTGGCAAAATTCACATAATCCCCATAAGTGAATTGTGTTTCACAAGTTCCCTCATCCATCTTATCCACCCAAGATCTGGGATGATAACTACAGTCTATTCTGTTGTAGGGACATAGTATTCCCTACCATCCGGCCCCATCACCGTCCCCCAATAGGTATTAATTGCATGCTTTCTAGTAGCTCTTTTGTGTTTTTGCTTTTTATACTTGTGTTGCCTTTGTAGCAACCCTAATGATGGAGCAGCAATCACTAACGTACACCCCAGATTTCCTCATCGGTCCTCCTCTCCATCCTCATCATTCTGGTCTCACTGCATGTATCACATATTTCCTAACCTCTCCGTGCTTTGGGGCAGGTTACCTCCAGTAATGATACATTTTTTTTAACCTTTACTGGTCCTTTACTGCTACCCGGGCTTGTCCTTCTACCTCTAATCAAGGTACCGCCCAATAGCTATATTCCTGCACTAAACCCCCTGGATGATTCAGGTGACCATTGGCGGCATTGGTAATGGACTGAGTGTGTGCCCCGCAGATGAGTGATCCTTATTTGGGGTTGTCAGGGAAACACTATGCTTCCCTTTATTTCCAGGGGCACATTGGTGGGATTTTGCTTAGGGGCTGAGCCATCTCTTTTTTGCCTCTGTCCCTTTTGCTATTCCCCCCCCCCCCCCCCCCCCCCCCCTGACCCTGGCCCACTCTGGTCTCGGCCCCTTGCGGGTGTGCACCCCTTCTCATTTCCATTTGCCCCCTGGGTTCTGTAATCATAGAGGCAAAATATTCAACCATCTTCCTCCAGGTTGCCCCAGATGAGGTTCTAGGCACTACTACTGGCTTGTGTATTCTTGAACACTCCGCGCTTAGAGGTCCCTACTACTTCGCTATCACCAGTACGTTCAATCGGGGACCCATACCATGGCAGGGTCCTCCCCGGACCGGAGTCTAGCTTTTTGTGTATTTCTTCCCCTTCTGACTCCACATCCACTCATTCACCTATACTCATCTGACCCAGAAACATACTCCACACCCTCGGTGCAAGACCCCCCTTTAATTCCTAAAGGGATCCGTCAAACCTTGGGGTGTTTGTTCCGTAACTCTGGGCGGGTCCACTTTCTTCCTTCCGAGTCCCATGTATCCCTACTTATTTTGGAGGGGGAGTCGAAGGGTGTCTGTGAGTAAGCGATTTTTGGTAAGAGGGAGGTGAAGGTATATATGGAGGAGCCAAACTTGCCGGGTCTAGGTACTCTGGCCCTGAACCTCTCCATCCAGGTAACTGGTCCTGTCTGTCCCACTTCTCATGCAACTGTAAATAGCATGCTTGCCATTCCGGGTCTGAGGATGCCATAGAGGTCGACGTTATATGGACACTATATGGACATTGCATTGCTGCTTGCCCCCCCCCCCCCCCATTGCTCCGCCAGGACCCCTCATTTACCGTTCCTACACTGTATGACCTTCTTATATTACTATACCCATACAGTGCACTACACACTCCCCTCTCATAGTCAGCTACTGGGGGTGTGACTTCCATTACATTTTCTGGATCCACATACTCAGATGTCTGAACAATCAAGGTGGGGTTGTACTTACCAAGCGCCACCAACCATCTGTCCATTTTTGGGTACTAATTATTCTCTCTCAATTTCCCTCCCTTCTTCTTACATTTTTTTGCCTGGCCACCCAGTTCTCCAATGTTGCTTCTGCCACTACACCCGGAGAGAGGGGCTCCGGTCAGTATCAGCCTATGCTGCCATGTAAACGGATTCCAGTAGAATTGCCCTCCTTTCAACTCCACCATCAACTTAACCCATTTGTCACAGTTCATTTCTCAATTAATTAACTGGCACAATATCCCACACTTCTAGGACCGGTACTGGGTCACTGGTATTGCTGAGCCTTCGTTTGACCCATGTGCCATTTTGATTACTTTACTATATTGTATCTAAGCATAAGACACATTTTCTCACAACTATTTACTTTAACTAGCCTCTTGAAGCAATTCAGGATGACAGAAGTGAGTGCTACCAGGCACTAATAATTTAGTTAAGTTTTCTTTGCTTTCTTGTGCACAGGAACAATAGTGGACTTCTTGAAGCAGGTGGGGACGGCAAATTGGGACCGGGAGAGATTGAATATGTTCGTAAACACTCCAACCAGCTGGTCTGTGCATGCTCTGAGGGTGCAGCTAGGGATGCCGTCAGGGCCGGCAGCCTTACGAAGGTTAACACGCTTAACTTACTCACGTCGGCCACGGAGAAGGAGAGCCCATAGTCCTTGGTAGCAGGCTCAGTGGCTCTGTGTTATCCTCAAGGCGGGCAAAGAAGCTGTTTAGATCGTCCGGAAGCAAGACGTCGATGTCTGAGACGGTTTTCCCTTTTAAGTCCGTGATTGTCTGTAGACCCTGTCACTTATGTCTCCTGTCTGAGCCGTTGAATTGCGACTCCACTTTGTCTTTATACTGACATTTTGCCTGTTAGATTGCCTTACGGAGATAATAACTACACTGTTTGTATTCGGTCATATTCCCAGTCACCTTGCCATGGTTAAATTCGGTGGTTCGCGCTTTCAGTCTTGCGCAAATGCTGCCATCTATCCATGGTTTCTGGTTAGGGTAGGTTTTAATAGTCACAGTATATTCGTTAATGTTATTCTCAGAGGCTATCCGGAACATATCCCGTGATCAGAACAATCTTGAAGCGTGGTTTCTGGTTGGTCAGACCAGCAGTGAATAGTCCTTAGCATGGTCTGTATGAAGGGAGGATCAGATTTGCCGAAGGGGGGTGGGGGAGGACCTTGTAGGTATTATGAAAAGTTGAGTAGCAGTGGTCTAAAGTCTTCTCAGAGCGAGTGCTACAGTCAATGTGTTGGTATAACTTCAACTGTATTTTTCTCAAATTTGCTTTGTTAAAATCCCCAGCTACAATACATGCGGCCTCAGGATATGTGGTTTTCAGTTTGCATAAAGTCCAGTGAAGTTCTTTGAGGGCCATCGTGGTATCGGCTTGCGGGGCAATATACATGGCTGTGACTATAACAGAAGATAATTATCTTGGGAGGCATTTGATTGTGAGGTATTCTAGGTCGGGTGATCAAAATGACTTGAGTTTCTGTACGTTATCAAACCATTAGTGGTTAATCATGAAATATACACCCCCGTCATTCTTGTTCCCAGAGAGTTCTTTATTCCTGTCTGCACGATATACTGAGAACCTAGCTGGCTGTATGGACAAAGACAGTATATCCCGAGAAAGCTATGTTTCCGTGAAACAGAGTATGTTACAGTCCCTGATGTCTCTCTGGAAGGAGATTCTCACCCTGAGCTTGTCTACTTTATTATCCATAGACTGAACATTAGCGAGTAATATACTCGGAAGCGGTGGATGGTGTGCGCTCCTCCTGAGTTGGACTAGAAGTCCACTCCGAATACCTCGTCTCCACTGGCAATGTTTTGGATTACCCTCTGGAATCAGTGCAATTGTCCCTGGGGGGTATGACCAAAGAATCTGGGGGAAAGTCATATTCCCGATCGTAATGCTGGTGAGTTACCTCCGCTCTGATAACCAAAAGTTATTTCCGGCTGTATGTAATAACACAAAAAATGTCCTGGGCTAATAATGTATGAAATAACAAACGAAATACTGCAAAGTTGCTTAGGAGCTAAAAGCAGAGCTTTTATTATTGGATTTGTTTTGGTTTGTTTGTTTGTCAATTAGGGTGTGCAGGGTGAATAAGGGGACTGTCGTGCGGTAATTTGTTAAAAAGCCAATTTGACATTTGCTCGGAACATTGTTTCACTGAGGAAATATATGAGCCTGCTGTTAATGATAATGCAGGGGATTTTCCCAAAGTTGCTGTTGACGCATATCCCACGTAGTTAATGGGGTCAGATTTGCCTCCACTTTTGTAGATTGTAAATCAGTCCTTGGTTCCAAATATTGGAGAAGATGCCAGCTAAGGATGATGTTAAAGAGTTTAAGTATAGCCAATTGGAATTTGTGGTCTGTATTAGAGGTCGGCCGACTAATTAGGGCCGATTTCAAGTTTTCATAACAATCGGAAATCTGCATTTTTTATTTATATATATTTTTTTTTATAGCTTTATTTAACTAGGCAAGTGAGTTAAGAACACATTCTTATTTTCAATGACGGCCTAGGAACGGTGGGTTAACTGCCTTGTTCAGGGGCAGAAATACAGATTTTCACCTTGTCAGCTCGGGGGATCCAATCTTGCAACCTTACAGCTAACTAGTCCAACGCAATAGCGACCTGCCTCTCTCTCGTTGCACTCCACAAGTAGACTGCCTGTTACGCGAATGCAGTAAGCCAAGGTAAGTTGCTAGCTAGCATTAAACTTATCTTATAAAAAACAATTAATCATAATCACTAGTTAACTACACATGGTTGATGATATTACTAGATATTATCTAGCGTGTCCTGCATTGCATATAATCTGACTGAGCATACAAGTATCTAAGTATCTGACTGAACGGTGGTAGGCAGAAGCAGGCACGTAAACATGAATTCAAACAGCACTTTCATGCATTTTGCCAGCAGCTCTTCGTTGTGCGTCAAGCATTGTGCTGTTTATGACTTCAAGCCTATCAACTCCCAAGATGAGGCTGGTGTAACCGAAGTGAGATTGCTAGCTAGTTAGCGCGCGCTAATAGCGTTTCAAACGTAACTCGCTCTGAGCCTTCTAGTAGTTGTTCCCCTTGCTCTGCATGGGTAACTGCTTCGATGGTGGCTGTTGTCGTTGTGTTGCTGGTTCGAGCCCAGGGAGGAGCGAGGAGAGGGACGGAAGCTATACTGTTACGCTGGCAATACTAAAGTGCCTATAAGAACATCCAATAGTCAAAGGTTAATGAAATACAAATGGTATAGAGGGAAATAGTCCTATAATTCCTATAATAACTACAACCTAAAACTTCTTACCTGGGAATATTGAAGACTCATGTTAAAAGGAACCACCAGCTTTCATATGTACTGAGCAAGGAACTAGCTTTCTTACATGGCACATATTGCACTTTTACTTTCTTCTCAAACTTTGTTTTTGCATTATTTAAACCAAATTGAACATGTTTCATTATTTACTGGAGATTTTATTGATGTATTATATTAAGTTAAAATAATTGTTCATTCAGTATTGTTGTAATTGTCATTATTACAAATAAATAAAATAAAAGAATTGGCCGATTAATCGGTATCGGCTTTTTTGGTCCTCCAATAATCGGTATCGGTGTCGGCGTTGTAAAATCATAATCGGTAGACCTCTAGTCTGTATATTTTATCATTTATTTTAGGATACCATCAACACCACGGGCCTTTTTGGGTTGGAGGGTTTGTATTTTGTCCTGAAGTTAATTTAATGTAATTGGAGTACCAGTGGGTTCTGGTAGTCATTAATAGTTGATTCTAAGATTTGTATTTGATCATGTACATGTTTTTGCTGTTTGTTCTTTGTTATATGTGTGAGGACAGATGCTGGAGATGAGAAGCAGGTACAGGGAGTGAGCATTTAATAACCAAAGGACAGGAACAGAATACAGTGTCTGGACCGGGGACACTTAAACAACAATAATGCTGACATGGGGAACCAATGGAGGAACGGACAGATATAGATGGGGCCATCAACAAGGTGAAGGAGTCCAAGTGAGTCCAATGAGCGCTGATGCGCGTAATGATGGTAACAGGTGCGCGTAATGAAGGCCAGCCTGGCACCCTCAACCACCAGAGAGGAAGAGCGTGAGCAGGTGTGACAGGTCCCCCCCTCTAGGGGCCTCACCTGATGTCCCACCTGGACGAGTCTGACGGGCCAGCCGAGGCATGGGCGCTGGACAAGCCGACTGTCGTGTAGAAGCCCAACGAGCCAGCAGAGGCGTGGGAGCCCAGGCGTGAGTGTCTGATGATCCCGCTGAGGCGTGGGAGTTTAACGAGCCGGCTGAGGCATGGGAGCCTGATGAGCTAGCGGAGGCATGACATAGGATGGGCGCCTGTAGAGCCAACCGAGACAAGAAATCCTTTCAAGCCAACTAAGGCGTGGAAGCCCGATGAGCCAACTAAGGCACCCCCAGTTCCATCGGCGACAGCACCCGGACCCGACGTCACCAAAAATAATTAAACTCCCTGTTGCTTCACATATGGGTGTCAGTATTCTGTGAGGACAGACGCTGGAGACGAGAAGCAGGTACAGGGAGTGAACATTTAATAACCAAATGAAAGGAACAGAATACGGACAGTGCTTGGACAGGGGAAACATAAACAACAATAATGCTGACACGGGGAACCAACAGAGGAACAGACAGATATAGATCGGGCAATCAACAAGCTGAAGGAGTCAAGGTGAGTTGAATGAGCGCTGATGCATGTAATGATGGTGATTTTCCCAGAAGTGGTTAGAGTCCACGGATTCTTCAATTACATTGAGCTGATTTCTGACATGCTGTTTCTGTATTATTTTAGTGATTCACCATAGTGAAGGCATAGACTCAGGTTTTCTGGGTCTCTATGTTTTTGGTTGGATAGGTTTCTCAATTTCCTTCTCAGGATTTTACATTCTTCATCAAACCATTTGTCATTGTTGTTAATTTTCTTAGCTTGCCTGCTTGACATTTTTAGATTTGATAGGGAAGCTTGAGAGGTCAAAAAGACTGTTTTGTTTTTTTACTGCCGAGTTTACACCTTCACACCTTCATGACTCTCCTGTGAAGATTTGAAGGATCAGGTTAAGGTGGGTTTGCTCTACGGCTCCCTCTCTCTCCCTCATAGGTGGAGAAGGTTGAAGTTGGTCGTTCTGTGACTGTCGCAAATACCTGCAGGAACTATCTCTCTCTCTCTCCCACTCTGCAGAAATGGAAGTTATAAATCCCTTTGTTATACAACAGAGAGAGATTTTGCAGTACTGTGACATCCAAGATTGGATAATGTTGTGGAATTTATAGGATTAAATGTTAAAATATTTGTGAGAAGATGAAATATGACGTTAGCCTTCTTAATGAGAATTGTTTTTCATATAAAAGTTCTACCCTGTCAGTGACCACACCCATGTGAGCATTATGTTGGCGTCATGGAATGCCCCCTTTTGCCAGAGTGCATAAAACCCCTCCTAACGAAATTTACATTAGACCAAGCAGGCGGACGGGTGTTGAACCGGACGTCACGAATGTTCAGACTCTATGAGACCAGAAAAACGTGGACCATGGCTGCACGATGATACGATGAGCGTATTATTTAACTGTATGTCTCTTCTTCCACTCTTTCTTACATGCCCCTCCATTTTCATTTTTGTAACAAGCCATCATATCAGGTTAGTCCACTAGGGACTTTTCATTGCATTGTGTAGTAATTAATGTGTAAGCTATCCTGTTTGTGTGTTTATGTAATTCTGTGTGATTATTTAGTTAGTTATTAAAAAATAATTAAGCCAAATTGTATATCACTGATTCATCATTTATGCTAGGATTTGTACAGATTTTCAAGTGTTTTGCGACATTAAGAATGAGACTGAAGGTAAATAAGAATTAATGAATTCACTGTGACTGATGTAAGAGATATCTTTAGAGTTTAGTTGTTTTATAGTAACTCATTAAATAATTTTTCCTGTGGTGCCCCAGATTACTACTTAATTAATTGTTATATGATTAATTTAATTGCGTAATAATTGAACGTGGTATGTAATAAAAATACATTAACGACATATTGATGCCCCCGTGCGAGGAATCTAAGATAGAATGAGGTCTTCATGTTGAATTCAGCCTATGAAATTGAAAAGCAGATTACATTATGGACCCAGATTATATTATGAGAGTTGTAGACAGGAATTGCTGATTGTTTGTGTTGCCATTTGAACAATACATAGAGGTTGCCTCTGTGTTGTTTCTCTGACATAGTCAGTGTAGTGTCGATTACCGAATGCTATGAGCCAGACCATACATATGGGCCAGTCAGTTTAGCTATTCTGAGAAATACAGCATTGGGCCGAACGTGCTATTTCTGTCCACTTGCACCTCAGGAGTGAGTAGACTCGGTCAGTATTCATTTCTTGAGCCAGACATAATGGGCTGGCAATTAGAGAAGTTTTAGTAGCTATATTAGCTTAACTTCTCTGGGATATGTGGGACGGTAGCGTGCCACCTCGCCAACAGCCAGTGAAATTGCATGGTGCCAAAAAAAAAAAAAAAAAAAAAAATCCCATAATTAAAATTCCTCAAACAAGTATTTTACACCATTTTAAAGATAAACTTGTTGTAAATCCAGCCACAGTGTCCGATTTCAAAAAGGCTTTACTGCGAAAGCACACCAAACGATTATGTTAGGTCACCGCCTAGTCACAGAAAAGCGCAGACATTTTTCCAGCCAAAGAGAGGAGTCACATAAAGCAGAAATAGAGATAAAATTAATCACTAACCTTTGATGATCTTCATCAGATGACACTCATAGGACTTCATGTTACACAATACATGTATGTTTTGTTCGATAAAGTTCATATTTATATCCAAAAATCTTAGTTTACATTGACGAGTTATTTTCAGTAGTTCCAAAACATCCGGCGATTTTGCAGAGAGCCACATCAATTTACAGAAATACTCATAATAAACGTTGATAAAAGATACAACTATAATGCATGGAATTATAGATACACTTCTCCTTAATGCAACCGCTGTGTCAGATTTTTAAAAAACTTTACGGAAAAAGCACACCATGCAATAATCTGAGTACAGCGCTCAGACACAAAAACAAGCCATACAGATATCCGCCATGTTGTGGAGTCAACAGAAGTCAAAAATAGCATTATAAATATTCATTTACCTTTGATGATCTTCATCAGAATGCACTCCTGGGAATCCCAGTTCCACAATAAATGTTTGTTTTGTTTGATAATGTCCATCATTTATGTCCAAATACCTCATTTTTGTTTGCACGTTTAGTACACAATCCGAACTCACGAGGCGCGGGCAAGTCCAGGCGAAGGTTCAGACGAAAAGTCATATTACAGTTCGTAGAAACATGTCAAACGAAGTATAGAATCAATCTTTAGGATGTTTTTATCATAAATCTTCAATCATGTTTAAACCGGAGAATTCCTTTGTCTGTAGAATTGCAGTGGAACGCAGGTCACTCTCACGTGAGCGTGCTTGATCAGCTCATGGCACTCTGCCAGAGCCCTGACTCATTCAGCTCCCATTCCCCCCTCCTTCACAGTAGAAGCATCAAACAAGGTTCCAAAGACTGTTGACATCAAATGGAAGCCTTAGGAAGGGCAATGCCGGCACCATGCACCAGGCCTACAGTGCGCCTCGCCAGTCCAGAGTGTACGGCAACAGTACCCAGTCCAGAGCGTCCGGCGACAGTACCCAGTTCAGAGCGTCCGGCGACAGTACCCAGTCCAGAGCTTCCGGCGACAGTACACAGTCCAGAGCGTCCGGCAACAGTACCCAGTCCAGAGCTTCCGGCGACAGTTCACAGACCGGAACCTCCAACGACGGGCCACAGTCCGGAACCTCAAACGACGTGCCACAGTCCGGAACCTCAAACGACGGGCCACAGTCCGGAACCTCAAACAACGGGCCACAGTCCGGAATCTCCAGCGACGGTCCCCAGCCCGGGGTCTCCAGCGACGGTCCCCAGCCCGATACCACCAGTTCCTGTCACCACGCACCAGGCCTCCTGTGCACCTCCAGGGTCCAGTACTCCCTGTTCCTGCTCCTCGCACTCGCCCTGAGGTGCGTGTACCCAGCCCGGTACCACCAGTGCCGGCACCACGCACCAGGCCTACAGTGCACCTCGCCAGTCCAGAGCGTCCGGCGACAGTACCCAGTCCAGAGCGTCCGGCGACAGTACCCAGTACAGAGTTTCCGTCGACAGTTCACAGACCGGAACCTCCAACGACGGGCCACAGTCCGCAACCTCAAATGATGGGCCACAGTCCGGAATCTCCAGCGACAGTCCCCAGCCCAGGGTCTCCAGCGACGGTCCCCAGCCCGGGGTCTCCAGCGATGATCTGCAGTAATGAGCCTCCAGCGAAGATCCACAGGTCAGTGCTACAAGGGCGGAGGGTTCAATATAAAGAAGGGGGGCGGCGTCCGGAGCCAGCCCGCCACCAAAGTTAGATGCCCACCCAGACCCTCCCATATATGTTTAGGTTTGCGACCGGGAGTCAGCACCTTTTGGGGGGGGGGGGGGGGGGTACTGTCACACCCTGATCTTAGTTATCTTTGTTTTCTTTATTATTTTGGTTAGGTCAAGGTGTGACGAGGGTGATATATGTGTTTTTGAAATGTCTAGGGTTTTTGTACGTTTATGGGATATTCCAGTCTAGGTGTTTTTATGTTGCCTAGACTGAGAACCAATCAGAGGCAGCTGTTTATCGTTGTCTCTGATTGGGGACCATATTTAGGTAGCCATATTCCTTGGGTATTTCGTTGGTTATTGTCTATGTGTAGTTGCCTGTGAGAGCATTCGGTTTATATAGCGTCACGTTCGTTTTGTTATTTTGTATGTTTGTTTAGTGTTTCTTAGTTTATTAAAGAGTATGTATTCGTATCGCGCTGCGCCTTGGTCTCCTCCTTACGACGAATGTGACAACGATTCAGTGTCGGTTCATAACATTCATAACATATTACATACATACATACCGTAGAATGATAAATCATGCAATTGTTATTCTCAAGCTAACCAAAAGCATTCAGCTACGAACGCCGTTCTCGCTATTTTAAGTTAAATTAATCTAACTTTCTTTCATGTGAACTCATAAGCAGACCATGTCATATTTGTTTCATAGTCGATATATTATCATATTTCATAACAGTGTGATGGTTAGCTTTTTTTACAGAAGGATGAAAGAACACAATATGTCTGTCACAAATTGTTAGGGAGTCTTTGCAGTGTGTAAATGGTGCAGGTAACGTTATCATTGCATATTTCCCATCACCTAATGAACAACCACAATACCAGTCTGGTGTTAAGCTTTCTGTGCTGTATTGACGCATCCTGAAAATGACATCTGCTGCTTCAGACTGAACAGTCATATCTCAGTTATTGTTTCAATATCTAGAAAAAATAAGCTATTTGCTTTTTCTGTCAGAGAGCGAGCTGATCAAGGGGTCAAATGTTCAGATTTCAAATCAAATCAAATCAAATTTTATTTGTCACATACACATGGTTAGCAGATGTTAATGCGAGTGTAGCGAAATGCTTGTGCTTCTAGTTCCGACAATGCAGTAATAACCAACAAGTAATCTAGCTAACAATTCCAAAACTACTACCTTATAGACACAAGTGTAAGGGGATAAAGAATATGTACATAGATATATGAATGAGTGATGGTACAGAGCGGCATAGGCAAGATACAGTAGATGGTATTGAGTGCCGTATATACATATGAGATGAGTATGTAAACAAAGTGGTTAGTGATACATGTATTACATAAATATGCAGTAGATGATATAGAGTACAGTATATACATATACATATGAGATGAATAATGTAGGGTATGTAAACATTATATTAGGTAGCATTGTTTAAAGTGGCTAGTGATATATTTTACATCATTTCCCATCAATTCCCATTATTAAAGTGGCTGGAGTTGAGTCAGTGTGTTGGCAGCAGCCACTCAATGTTAGTGGTGGCTGTTTGACAGTCTGATGGCCTTGAGATAGAAGCTGTTTTTCAGTCTCTCGGTCCCAGCTTTGATGCACCTGTACTGACCTCGCCTTCTGGATGATAGCGGGGTGAACAGGCAGTGGCTCGGGTGATTGTTGTCCTTGATGATCTTTATGGCCTTCCTGTGACATCGGGTGGTGTAGGTGTCCTGGAGGGCAGGTAGTTTGCCCCCGGTGATGCGTTGTGCAGACCTCCCTACCCTCTGTAGAGCCTTACGGTTGTGGGCGGAGCAGTTGCCGTACCAGGCGGTGATACAGCCCAACAGGATGCTCTCGATTGTGCATCTGTAGAAGTTTGTGAGTGCTTTTGGTGACAAGCCAAATTTCTTCAGCCTCCTGAGGTTGAAGAGGCGCTGCTGCGCCTTCTTCACGATGCTGTCTGTGTGGGTGGACCAATTCAGTTTGTCTGTGATGTGTACGCCGAGGAACTTAAAACTTACTACCCTCTCCACTACTGTTCCATCGATGTGGATAGGGGGGTGTTCCCTCTGCTGTTTCCTGAAGTCCACAATCATCTCCTTAGTTTTGTTGACGTTGAGTGTGAGGTTATTTTCCTGACACCACACTCCGAGGGCCCTCACCTCCTCCCTGTAGGCCGTCTCGTTGTTGTTGGTAATCAAGCCTACCACTGTTGTGTCGTCCGCAAACTTGATGATTGAGTTGGAGGCGTGTGTGGCCACGCAGTCGTGGGTGAACAGGGAGTACAGGAGAGGGCTCAGAACGCACCCTTGTGGGGCCCCAGTGTTGAGAATCAGCGGGGTGGAAATGTTGTTGCCTACCCTCACCACCTGGGAGCGGCCCGTCAGGAAGTCCAGTACCCAGTTGCACAGGGCGGGGTCGAGACCCAGGTTCTCGAGCTTGATGACGAGCTTGGAGGGCACTATGGTGTTAAATGCCGAGCTGTAGTCGATGAACATTATTCTCACATAGGTATTCCTCTTGTCCAGATGGGTTAGGGCAGTGTGCAGTGTGGTTGAGATTGCATCGTTGGGCGGTAAGCAAATTGGAGTGGGTCTAGGGTGTCAGGTAGGGTGGAGGTGATATGGTCCTTGACAAGTCTCTCAAAGCACTTCATGATGATGGAAGTGAGTGCTACGGGGCGGTAGTCGTTTAGCTCAGTTACCTTAGCTTTCTTGGGAACAGGAACAATGGTGGCCCTCTTGAAGCATGTGGGAACAACAGACTGGGATAGGGATTGATTGAATATGTCCGTAAACACATCAGCCAGCTGGTCTGCGCATGCTCTGAGGGCGCGGCTGGGGATGCCGTCTGGGCCTGCAGCCTTGCGAGGGTTGACACGTTTAAATGTTTTCCTCACGTTGGCTGCAGTGAAGGAGAGTCCGCATGTTTTAGTTGCGGGCCGTGTCAGTGGCACTGTATTGTCCTCAAAGCGGGCAAAAAAGTTATTTAGTCTGCCTGGGAGCAAGACATCCTGGTCCGTGACGGGGCTGGTTTTCTTCTTGTAATCCGTGATTGACTGTAGACCCTGCCACATACCTCTTGTGTCTGAGCCGTTGAATTGAGATTCTACTTTGTCTCTATACTGACGCTTAGCTTGTTTGATTGCCTTGCGGAGGGAATAGTTACACTGTTTGTATTTGGTCATGTTTCCGGTCACCTTGCCCTGATTAAAAGCAGTGGTTCGGGCTTTCAGTTTCAGATTTACACCAGTTAAACACAGCCATTTTTACTGGACTATCTGTTGTTGCCAAGTCTTGATATCACTGGGGCTCAGCCTTGCAATAACCAAGTGGTGAGACACATAGCCCTCTAAATGCTTTACCCAAATGCATAATGAGGGCTCTAACTCCCCTTGTGGTGGTCTGGAGCAATGAAGCCATGACGCTGGGTACCTCTAAGTAACGCGGTGGAAGTACAACCATAACTTAGTGCCACAACGCTGCTCATTTGGGAAGAAATTGAATTATGTATTCTGTGAGTGTGTGTGTGTTGTTGTTAACACCTGCCTAAGTTACTGCCTAGGTCCACCAGCCTGGACGACCAGACGACGTGTCCGTAACAACAATCCCAATCCGGACATCCGCTGCCCATCCTGGTGGTGGACTGCTCCATTGGCAGAATGCCTACCAGGGTAAACCACCAGAGGGGGACCGCAACGGCGATCACCAACCAGGACATCCCCTGGCCATTCTTGTGATGGTTTGCAGCTGTAAGAAAGCCTTCCAGGGTAAACCGCCAGGGGGAGTACTGCTATGCTGATCCACAAACCAGGACGGACATCCAAGGTTCATTCTTATGGTGGGTTGCAACTTGCAGGATCCTTCCAAGTTAAATCCACCAGAGTGGGACTGTCATGACTCCTGTGAAGATCTGAAGAATCAGGTTACAGTGGGTCTGCTCTACAGCGCCCTCTCTCTCCCGCAGAAGAGGAGAGGGGTAAAGTTGGCCATTTTATGATGGTCATAAATACCTGTAGAAACTCTCTTTCTCCCACTCTGCAGAAATGGAAGTTAAAAATCCCATTTGTTATAACAGAGAGAGAATTTGTAGTGCCGTGACATCCAATATTGGATAATGAAACAATGAAACAACAGTTGGAATGGTCCATGGGTACTTAAAAGAACAATTATGTCAGATCAGTTGTTGTTTTGGGATCTCATTAAGGACGGAATAACAACGTTATTTTATTGACTGAATGTTTATGAATCAATTTAACAATTAGGATTTGTTATCTGTAATGGTTATGATAAATTAGTCATTGTTGCTCACTGTTAGCATAAAGATAAATGTGCACATGTTTTTTTCCACTTTCAGCCACCCTAGTTCTAATTATGCGTGTACAGTCAAAAAAGGTAAAATGCACATCCCTATCCATGACAGATTTCTCTATACATTAATAGTTTGAGGCAGATCTTCCCCCCATTAAATGCAATGTATTAACGTAGACTCATCTATTGTGAATACATTTTGGTAAAAACCGTAGCAGATTGACTCCTACCTGCTGATACAAGGCTGAAACCGCAACTAAAATTGAGAAATACCCATAGACTGCAGTCACTGCTCAATACACGAAAAAACGCCTATATTGGAGATTTCGCAACTTGGGTTTTCCGTGGAGGGAGGAGTTGAACTTTACGGTACAAGATTCACTTCCTTCTTCATGGCAATAAGCAGAGCACTAAGAAAAATCTAAAATTATTGAATTATTTATTTCCTTAAATGTAAATATGTTGTCGTAGCACTTAGCCTGTAACTATAAACCAATAACGCAGTTTATGTTGAAATCTATAAGAAAGAATGGTGTCTGAGTTATCCAATAGCTTATTGAAATATTAACTTTGTTTGAGCCTTTATCTATTCCTAAATCCAGCAACAAAAATGCGAGGAGTGTCATTTAAAGTAAATTACAAGTGGCACCTGGGACATCGAACGGGGGCTCACTGAGATTTGCATATCGCAGAACCTCTAAGTAGTTTACGAAGGCTGGCAGTCATTCGTCATAGGGACAGGTAGGCTACGTTTTATGTGTAATATACTCTAGCCTACTACTGAGCCGCATCTCGAGGGTGCTCGACTGTGTCGCTTTGATTGGAAGGATTCCCAAGACCGTGTGGTTGTCGTTTGTCATATGATTTATGGTCCAGTGGTGAATGGTACTGTAAAACAAACCCGGTACTGGCACGGCCGCCGTGTTCCTCTCTGATCGTAAGTTAGCCGGCTGCAGCTGAGTCAGACAGTCTCCTCACCCTGCGACAGCCACTCTGTCCTGCCCGGGGTGTCAGCGTTCCCGTTGCCGTCTTCAGCGCTACAGAGTGAACCGGTGGACTTGTGGAGATGTAAGTATCACCTCAACCTATTCATTCGTTTATTACGCATTGTGCACTGTTGCAGTACTAGTTGCATGCAGCCTATAGCTTGCTTTTTTATCCACATTTAGCCTATAATCCAAACAATTCAAGCAATAATGATTTTCCCATACACTGCAAGCAGAGACATCTCTGTACATATATTGTAATCATTTTCATTTATGCATTTTCATACAGTTTGTCAGTTTTGACAGAAAGACCGTCCTCTTCTCCATCAGATTCCGATCGGACCTGCTTAAACATTGGCGCATGTCTCGTTGTTTTCCGAGTTTGCCAGAGGACTCAGGAAGAGCGTGATATCGATCATAGCGGATAATGAGATTTTCTTTCAAACACATAATGGGTGCTCTTTTGTGGAAGCAGAATCAATTAATGTATGCAAACTGAATTAGCCTAGAATGTCCCCTTTTAAGTAATTTCGTGACTCATTAGAAAACGTCTCCCTTTCGAACTCATGGTTGAATGATTATGATAAATTCTAGGCCAATTCAGGCAGCATTGGCAATGTTTCCAGAAAATTGGAAAAAGAAAAGCAGTCATTTGTGACACTCAGATAAGCAGAAGAGAGTGGTTTTGAGTTAAATTAGCCTAAGTAGCCTAGCCTAAAATTAAAATGCTGTTGTGTCCAAAATTGTATTGTACATCAAATGAAGTAACCTAACATTATTTTACACAAGTCAGCATATGTTGCTTTTGAGAATTAACTGAAGTGAGTATAAAGGGATAGTTGAAAGTGATGGTTCACCCAAATTTCACAATTAGGCCTATATATTGGTTTCCGTACCTTGTCCATAGACTGCTTACATGGGTAAGAAAACCAATATTGTAATCTAGTAATAAGATTAACATCTGTTTTCAGATTACACGTCTGTGTGAGTTTAATGTTCTTTAAATAATAATAATAATGTTACATTCAGTGTATCTGTGTTTATATTTGACCATGTTTTGTGCCATGGTCATAGAGACCTCTCATCTTTATCTGTGTTTCTAAAATTTCTCTTCCACGTGCCACTGTGTCTGTCTGGAATTCAATCAAAACCACCTCCACAGTTTCTTTAACTACACAAACTAATGCTCATGCATGCACACGTTTTCTTCTGACAACTGTATCTATACAGTGTGTGGGTAGTCTACCTGGTTGTTGTTGTACAATTTACTGTACTCTTTTAGAAAAAAAAGGTTGCAAACAGGGTACTTCGGCTGTACCCAGAGGAGAACCCTTTTTGGTTCCTGGTAGAATCCTTTTGGGTTTCAGGTAGAACCCTCTATGGAAAGAGTTGAACATGGAACCCAAAGGGGTTCTTCCTGGAACCAAAAAGGTTTTTCCTATGGGGACAGTCAACGAACAATTTTAGGTTCTAGATAGGACTTCTGTGATTTTATGTCACCATGGGAATCAAGAGCTATGCTCTAAATACTGCAAAGTGGGTTTGATTGAATTACGCCCTAAGTGTCTCAATGTGTATTTAATTCAGCATCTGTTCAGTGCCAATGTATCTGGATAGGCAGACCAAGCCAAGGCCATGCCAATTTCTCTTTACTGCCTCAGTCCGTGATAGTGTGGCACAGAGACTTTGGGCAGAAGGCAGCCTCTTGTTCATCTCCCTCTGTGCTGTTGCAGTAAAAAGCGGTGATCAATGTGGAGGTGGAGGCACCCATATGTGCTTCCGGGGAGCCACCACATGTCATTACCTACCTCAGTCCTTTCATGTGTGGCAGATCACCATAATTTGATATCCCTCTTCTCTCCTTTGCGCCTCTTCTCTCTTTACTCTCTCCTTCCCTCCACTTATTTCTTCCTTTCTCTCTCACAATCCTGATCTAGTCTCCTTCCCTGCATCTCTGTGTCTCTTTCTGTGTCCTTCCATGTCTCTCTCTCTCTTTCCCGTCAACTCCTCTCTCTCTCCCTCATCTGCCTTTACTATGACCCTGTCCCATCATTTTGTCTCTTTCCCTCAACCCCCTCCAAAGTTTGACAGAACTGACTGAGTGCAAAATCAATATTTGTATAATTAATAGCTGAGTTATTGTAGAGATCGAGGCAGACATATGGTAATGATTTCCCTCACCCTCCCCAGGGCTCTCTTCATCACAGCTCTTCTATCTATCTCAGTTGCCATGGTGGGAGTAGGTGGGACTACTGCAGCCACCACTCCATCCAGTGTCCACTCAGGTGAGTGATAGTTCCGACAAGGAGGTTTTGATTGGTCAGTATTATGCTACACTCCGAATATGAACCCTAGTACCCTCCGTAGGCAATTCATGTAGATTATAAAATATTGGATGTGAATATATGAATAGCTCCACTTTGCTAAATGGAGTTCACACCATATTTATTACACCTATCCAGTCCTTCCTAAACTATCCCACAATTATGTGTGTAGGGGGTAGAGTCCTGCACAGGTCAGTTTTTTGGAGCCGCACCCACCTCATGCCGGCCACATCAGTTCGGAACCCCACCCATCAGGGCAGATTGTTCTCCGCAACACGACCCATTCGCATAGGATTGTTTTCGAGAGCCCGTCCTTTACCTGCCATATGACATTATTTTAATTAATTGTATTTGTGACTTCACAGTAGTAGGCTTTATTATAATGAATACTATTAGGCTATTATTACTATTCCCCTTCCCTGCATGAATTAATGTCTATTCAACATTTGGATAAAAGGAAACCATGCCATGAATTAAGAACTATATATTTTTATTTTCACAATGTGATCTTTACATTCAATATGGTTTAGATAATAAAATTGTTTAGGCCTAATTACAACTTAAACAAACTATTCCCAGAATCAAATATAGGCTGCAAAAATAAGCTACATTTAGTTTGTAGGCTACTCAAATTACTACCCGCACCGGTTTACACTTTGTATGGCCTGCATATGCCTGAATTAATGTAATAATTAACTGAATTATGGAAAACAAATAGGCCTATCTGCTTGCTCTTTGTGTAGGCTGTGTATCCATCTTCCTCTTTGTTGACCTACCAAACTGGGGATTTCACTCGCGCAGCACCTGTTTCCCTTATCATAATATCCTTTTCTTTTTCTTTATCCGGTTTTCTACGATAGCCATTTTCGCGTGAGCTAGGCTATCCAGGAAAAGTGAACTTGGCAACGTGTCAGACTCACGGATTGAAATAATGTTTTCATTCACCCCGGGGGAACCATGGGTATCCAACTCGATGCAGGACTAGCTTGAGGTTGACTTGACATTGGGAATTCGAGAATAGGTTCACAGGCCCGTTCTGTTTCTGGTTGAATGAGCACATTCTCTGGCTGAATCTCAAACCGAACACTTGGCCTCTAAGCCTTTTATTGAGTGTCCACTCACTGTTGTGTTCGATAGTGAGCACTTGAGTTTGCAAGTGTTTTGGCCAAAATAATAATTTAGACAATTACATTTTTATTTATTTACAGTGCCTTGCGAAAGTATTCGGCCCCCTTGAACTTTGCGACCTTTTGCCACATTTCAGGCTTCAAACATAAAGATATAAAACTGTATTTTTTTGTGAAGAATCAACAACAAGTGGGACACAATCATGAAGTGGAACGACATTTATTGGATATTTCAAACTTTTTTAACAAATCAAAAACTGAAAAATTGGGCGTGCAAAATTATTCAGCCCCTTTACTTTCAGCGCAGCAAACTCTCTCCAGAAGTTCAGTGAGGATCTCTGAATGATCCAATGTTGACCTAAATGACTAATGATGATAAATACAATCCACCTGTGTGTAATCAAGTCTCCGTATGAATGCACCTGCACTGTGATAGTCTCAGAGGTCCGTTAAAAGCGCAGAGAGCATCATGAAGAACAAGGAACACACCAGGCAAGTCCGAGATACTGTTGTGAAGAAGTTTAAAGCCGGATTTGGATACAAAAAGATTTCCCAAGCTTTAAACATCCCAAGCAGCACTGTGCAAGCGATAATATTGAAATGGAAGGAGTATCAGACCACTGCAAATCTACCAAGACCTGGCCGTCCCTCTAAACTTTCAGCTCATACAAGGAGAAGACTGATCAGAGATGCAGCCAAGAGGCCCATGATCACTCTGGATGAACTGCAGAGATCTACAGCTGAGGTGGGAGACTCTGTCCATAGGACAACAATCAGTCGTATATTGCACAAATCTGGCCTTTATGGAAGAGTGGCAAGAAGAAAGCCATTTCTTAAAGATATCCATAAAAAGTGTTGTTTAAAGTTTGCCACAAGCCACCTGGGAGACACACCAAACATGTGGAAGAAGGTGCTCTGGTCAGATGAAACCAAAATTGAACTGAATTGCAACAATGCAAAACGTTATGTTTGGCGTAAAAGCAACACAGCTGAACACACCATCCCCACTGTCAAACATGGTGGTGGCAGCATCATGGTTTGGGCCTGCTTTTCTTCAGCAGGGACAGGGAAGATGGTTAAAATTGATGGGAAGATGGATGGAGCCAAATACAGGACCATTCTGGAAGAAAACCTGATGGAGTCTGCAAAAGACCTGAGACTGGGACGGAGATTTGTCTTCCAACAAGACAATGATCCAAAACATAAATCAAAATCTACAATGGAATGGTTCAAAAATAAACATATCCAGGTGTTAGAATGGCCAAGTCAAAGTCCAGACCTGAATCCAACCGAGAATCTGTGGAAAGAACTGAAAACTGCTGTTCACAAATGCTCTCCATCCAACCTCACTGAGCTCGAGCTGTTTTGCAAGGAGGAATGGAAAAAAATGTCAGTCTCTCGATGTGCAAAACTGATAGAGACATACCCCAAGCGACTTACAGCTGTAATCGCAGCAAAAGGTGGCGCTACAAAGTATTAACTTAAGGGGGCTGAATAATTTTGCACGCCCAATTTTTCAGTTTTTGATTTGTTCAAAAAGTTTGAAATATCCAATAAATGTCGTTCCACTTCATGATTGTGTCCCACTTGTTGTTGATTCTTCACAAAAAAATACAGTTTTATATCTTTATGTTTGAAGCCTGAAATGTGGCAAAAGGTCGCAAAGTTCAAGGGGGCCGAATACTTTCGCAAGGCACTGTATTTATTTGATTGAACCTTCATTTAAACAGGGACTCACATTGAGATTAAACATCTATTTTAAAAGAGAGCCCTGTACACATTACAATAAAAACAGAATATTAAAACATACACATTGTCGTGTCTTTGGCTATGCCGGATTAACTGATATGACATGCTATTCTATAAAATCCTTTCTCTGTAATTAATATTACCTGATTGAGCGAATCATGTAAATTTAATTAACTAGAAAGTCGGGGAACCACAAACAAATATTTATAGAGCTTTTATCTTCAGAATAAACTCTTAAAGACCTAGTAATATTTTACATCAATAGCAGTCAATATTAATCGTCACCTTATTTCAGTCTCATCTGAAAGTTGTAAATTCTTGGTTATCTTCACGAACCCTGGCTAACAAAATTTGGTTTAATTATTTATTTACTAAATACCTAACTAATCACACATAATTACATATACACAGAATGAATCATACCTTGATTACAAATTATATCATGAAGGAATACGTCCCTAGCGGGCGGAACAGATATGACAGCTGGTTACACAAAGAAAAGGGTCTGGGTTTGAGTGAAAGAGCGGGAAGACTGAGGAACAAAGGGAGAAGCGATGTCTCTATCGTAAATACAGTATCTGATGCATTCTAAATTACCACTCATTTGGAAAAGGAAAATGCAATAAATATTTACTCTGAGCTGCTCTTCGGTAGGTTGGTGGTAGATGGAAGGCCGTGTTGCCCAACCGAGTCCTTTGTCTTTTGAAGAATGTCTCTGGTGGTAAATTGGATACGTTGTAGTAACGTTGTTGTGTGGTAGACGGGATACTCTGTCTGTTCTTTCCTAGTCCAAGTTTGCAGCTGCTGTTGCTAACTCAACGGCTAGGAGGTGTCACTTCTGTAGTAAATAAGAGTTCAAAGTTCATACCATTCACAACCAAAGCTCACGCTGAGGTTGGCTTAGTTCTGTAGTTGACATGTTAGTCCTTTTAACGTATGGACCGTCGTCCTCACATCCTCGGAACAGGAGGTTACATTTTCGTCAAGGCTTTATATAGTGGAGCGAGAAGGGTGTGTTTGAAAAGTTTTATAACCCATGTCTCTTCACAGGGGCGGGCCACTGATTGAGCAGAGCCCTAACCTTATGAAAACCCAAATCTCTCATTTGGAAGATAAAATTAAATTTAATCTCTTCACCAATAATTTTATATTCAAACATTTAAATTGAACAACAATTCCATGTGAATCCGATAACTACAATGTGCAGACTTTATGTCATCCTATCATTGATGAGAATGTCTCAGATGACAACCGAACTGACATCATATTCATTAAGTACCACCACTAATGTTCAATTGGTCGGATTACCAGAATATAGTTAATTTCCCCCCACCTTCTGATGTTCCCAGAATCTCTATGTTAACCAAAGGATTTTCAAATGTCACATCAGTAGGGTAGAGAGAGGAAAAAGGGGGGAGAGGTATTTATGACTGTCATAAACATACCCCCAGGCCAACGTCATGACAGTCCCCCCATGTTGGGTTCAATCTTGCGATAAACCTGCATGTTGCAAACCAACATAAAAATGACCGTGGGTTGTCCTGGTTGTGGTCCATCGTTGTGGTCCCCATCTGGTTGTCGACCCGGGTAGGGTTTCTGAGAATGAAGTCCACTCCATGGCTGGACAGCAGATGTCCAGTTGGTGATCGCTGTTGCAGTCCCCCCTCTGGTGTGGTCGACCCGGGTAGGGTATCTGCACTTGAAGAAGTCCGTGCGTTTATGCTTACGCAAGAGCACAAGGGAAAGAAACCAAGTATCCTGGCAGATTACAACTTGTTCAGAATTAGTCTGACGTCGTCAGGTAATTTCCAGGTCAATGCCTGGAGGTCAGTCAGAATTGATGTCGAGGGAGTCTGTAGTGGTTTTACTACCAGTCACTGTCTTCCACTATTGTAGTGGCGGTAGGTATGAAGAAGTCTACTTCATAGCTATGTTATCCATGGAGGAGCTAACTTCATGACGGAAGTACTCTTTAAGTATTAGACCAGTCGTACGTGGTGTGATCGTGGTTCATGACTTCTAATAACTTTTCTCCTGAACGGAGGGTTCTATTTATTAGTGGCGTGTGTTAACCATTGGAAGAGTGCAATGGAGATTCCCTTCCCCGTGTTGCACTCTGAGTGACTCCTATGTTGCTATTATCAATAGCAATTTAACTTGTGAGGTTACTAATCCTCTTACTGAGTGTTGCTGGACTGACAGTGGTATTGGTAGGGGCAAAAAAACTAAACATGGATGTTCCTAAATCTGTGGCGACTGAAGGGATTTCTAGTGTTATCCATTCTTATGAACAGGTTTGGTAACTTATTATTCTTATCTTAATTAATGAAGTTACATATGGAGGGAGTTTCTGTCAGGTTGCTTTTTAAATAAATAAAAGAGAATGCAGCTCTCTTATTACAGACAGAGGTCCATCCCACATTTTTATACAGACTACAATGATCAGTCCTAAATTTGTCCCCTGTGATAAAACGTATTGCTGAATGGTAGACTGTGTCCAAGGGTTTTAAAACAGAGGTTGCTGCATGCATGTAAACAATTTCACCAAAATCCAATACAGGGAGAAGCGTTGCTTGAACAATCTTTCTCCTATTTTTAATACTAAGGCATGATTTATTTAGATATAAAAAACTATCTTGGATCTTAGCTTCTTATTCATATTTGTTATAGGCGTTATGAAGGATAACTTGTCATCAATCCAGACACCCAGGTACTTATATTGAGAAACAAGCTCCATTTAAAGTGTGTATATGCAGGTCCTCAGGGTCAACACTTCGTGACACTCGATGTCCCAACTGCCACTTATCAATTTTCTAAACCATTCGCGAACATTGTCTCCTGCGACCTGTCTTCTTGTAGCATGACTCACTTGCTACTGTATGAAACAGGGGCACTGGGGACCAGGGGCAAACACAGACGCATACTCCAATAGACAGTGAGAAAGTAGTAAAAATAAACCCACATCTCTCTACTTCTGCACAAATTATGTGCAATTATATCGGTCGCCAGTGATTTCATCACTTGGTTTTAGCTTGTTGTAACCTGCCTGCTGCAAACAAAGTGGGTGAAAACACTCTTTGGTGATGAATTTTCAATTCCTGTGTTATAAAATACATTTTACCAAGACAAATGATTGTTCATGTTCTGAATCATTCATTGTGATATTTCTCTAACATATTGTGGTGGAAATTCAACACCAGTGACACCTGAAGTCATATTTCACAGAGATCAAATCAAAGATCAAATTTGATTTGTCACATGCGCCGAATTACAACAGGTGTTTTAAGAAAAATACCCCCCCAAAAATAAATAAAAATAACAAATAATTAAAGAGCAGCAGTAAAACAACAATAGAGAGGCTATATATACAGGGGGTCCCGGTACAGAGTCAGTATGCTGGGGCACCGGTTAGTCGAGGTAATTGAGGTAATATGTACATGTAGTTATTAAAGTGACTATGCATAGATAATAACAGAGTAGCATCAGTGTAAAAGAGAGGGGGTTTGGGTAGCCATTTGATCAGATGTTCATGAGTCATGGCTTGGGGGTAGAAGCTGTTGAGAAGCCTCTTGGATCTAGACTTGGCTGCAGCTGTAGAACACCTTTTGAGGATCTGAGGACCCATGCCAAATATTTTCAGTCTCCTGAGGGGGAATAAGATTTTGTCGCGACCTCTTCATGACTGTCTTGGTGTGCTTGGACCATGTTAGTTTGTTGCTAATATATGTATGTATATTATTAGTGTTGGATAGAAAACACTCTAAAGTTTCTAAAACTGTTTGAATGATGTTTGTGAGTATAACATAACTCATATGACAAGCAAAATCCTGAGGAGAAATTAAAACAGGAAGTGAGATATCTGGGCTTTGTATGTATTCACCAGAGTCCCCAATGAAATACCCTTGAGATATGAATGATGTTGCACTGCCTAGGGGTTCCACTAGATGTAAACCATTAACAGAATTTGTAATGAGGCTTCTATGTTGTTGTGGGAGTGAATGAGAGCAGAATATATCAGCTGTCCATCAAGCAGCCATTTTGTGATTGCGCTTTTTCCTCATGGTACCCACTTGCGTTCCATGGCTCACGAAGACTAGAAGGAATACTCCGGTTGGTAATCCTTTATTGAAGCTATATGTTAAAAACATCCTAATGATTGATTCTGTACTTAGTTTGAAATGTTTCTTCGACCGTTAATATCACCTTTTGAAGTTTTTGTCCGATATAACGCTGACCAGAATTTGCGTTTGGATATGTATACCAAACGCTCTAACAAAATAAGGTATTTGGACATAAATAACGGACATTTCGAACAAAACAAACATTTATTGTGGACCTGGGATTCCTGGAGTGCTTTCTGATGTAGATCATCAAAGGTAAGGGAATATTTATCATGTAATATCTTGTTTATGTTGATGCCATCTTTGCGGCTGTAGTGTTTTTAAATTGAGCTCCGTCTCAGATTATTGCATCCATTTCTTTTTCCGTAAAGTTTTTTTGAAATCTGTCACAGCGGTTGCATTAAGGAGAGGTATATCTATAATTCCATGTGTATATTATCATCTACATTTATGATGAGTATTTCTGTTGAATGATGTGGCTATGCAAAATCACTTGATGTTTTTGGAACTGGTGAATCTAACACGCCAATGTAAACTCAGATTATTTTGATATAAATATGAACATTATCAAACAAAACATGCATGTATTGTGTAACATGAAGTCCTATGAGTGTCATGTGATGAAGAAAATTAAAGGTTAGTGATTAATTTTCTTTATTTCTGGTTTTTCTGAATGCTATATTTTGCTGGAAAATGGCTGTGCTTATTGTGGTTTGGTGGAGACCTAACATAATCGTTTGTAGTGCTTTCACTGAAAATCCTATTTGAAATCGGACACTTTGGTGGGATTAACAATGAAAATAAATTAAAAATGATATGAGACACATGTATGTTTTAGGAATTGTAATTATGAGATTTCTGTGGTTTGAATTTTGGCACCCTCTATTTTCACTGGTAGTTGTCATATCGATCCCGGTATCGGGATTGCAGCCATAACAGGTTAACCTTTTTGGGATAGGGGGCAGCAATTTCACTTTTGGATAAATAGCGTGCCCAGACTGAACTGCCTCCTACCCTGTCCCAGATGCTAATATATGCATATTATTATATATAGTATTGGATAGAAAACACTGAAGTTTCTAAAACTGTTTGAATGATGTCTGTGAGTATAACATAACTCATTTTGCAGGCAAAAACTGAGAAAGATTCCAAACAGGAAGTGAGAAATCGATTTTCAAAACAGTGCCTATTGAAATCCTAGTGAGATATGAATGAGGATGCACTTCCTAGGGCTTCCACTAGATGTCACTGTCTTTTGAAACTGGTTTGAGGATTCTACTATAAAGGAGGTGCTCATAATAGCTCTGAGTCTGGCAGAGAGCCTCGGTCTCATGAAGCGCGCTCCCGACAGAGTTTGCTCTCGTTCCAATGCTTTTCTTCAGACAATGAAATTCTCCGGTTGGAACCTTATTGATGATTTATGTTAAAAACATCCTAAAGATTGATTGCACACATCATTTGACTTGTTTCTACGGACTGTAACGGAACTTTGAGTTTTTGTCTGGCGGAAGTGTTTGCGCCTCATGAAGACTTTTGAATTTTTTTTATTTTACCTTTATTTTACTAGGCAAGTCAGTTAAGAACAAATTCTTATTTTCAATGACGGCCTAGGAACAGTGGGTTAACTGCCTGTTCAGGGGCAGAATGACAGATTTGTACCTTGTCAGCTCAGGGATTCGAACTTGCAACCTTTCGGTTACTAGTCCAACGCTCTAACCATGGGCTGAACATGCTAACAACAAGTGGCTTTACGGAAGTTTATGGAACAAATCAGTCATCTATTGTCAAACTGGGATTCCTGGGAGTGCCTTCTGATGAAGATCAAAGGTAAGTGAATATTTATAGTGTTTTTTTCTAGCTTCTGTTGATGCCAAAATGGCGGATATTCCTCTGGCTGTTTTGGGTTCTGAGCGCCATTCTCAGATTATGCTTTTTCCGTAAAGTTTTTTAAAAATCTGACACAGCAGTTGAATAGAGGATAAGTCTATCTTTTATCAATGTTTATTATGAGTATTTCTGCAAAATCACCGGATGTTTTGGAATCAAAACATTACTGCACATAACACGCCAATGTAAACTGAGATTTTTGGATATAAATATGCACATTATCAAACAAAACATACATGTATTGTGTAACATGATGTCCAATGAGTGTCATCTGATGAAGCGCATCAAAGGTTAGTGATTAATTTTATCTATATTTCTGCTTTTTGTGACTCCTATCTTTGGCAGGAAAATGGCTGTGTGTGTTTTTGTGACTTGACTCTGACCTAACATAATCATATGCTGTGCTTTAGCTGTAAAGCATTTTTAAATCGTGCACGATGGGTATATTAAAAATATGTTTATCTTTCATTTGCTGTAATGGACTTGTTAATGTGTGAAAGTTACATATTTCTAAAAAATATTTTTGAATTTCGCGCACTGCCGTTTAGAGGAAGGTTGTCGAGGGGTTCCGCCTGCCCTTGAAAGGTTAAAGTAGTTGGCAATATCAGTGGGTTTTGTGATAAATGAGCCATCTGATTCAATGAATGAGTTAGATTTGTTTTCCTCAAAAAAATGCCATTTAAACAGCTTGGAAAATTCCAGAAACTGATGTCATGGCTTTAGAAGAATCTGCTAATTGACATAATTTGAGTCAATTGAAGGTGTACCTGTGGATGTATTTCAAGGCCTACCTTCAAACTCAGTGCCTCTTTCCTTGACATCATGGGAAAATCAAAAGAAATCAGCCAAAAAAAAATTGTAGATCTCCACAAGTCTGGTTCATCTGTACAAACAATAGTACACAAGTATAAACACCATGTGACCACGCAGCCTTCATAGCCCTCAGGAAGGAGGTACAAAAGTATCTATATCCACAGTAAAACGAGTCCTATATTGACATAATCTGAAAGGCCGCACAGCAAGGAAGATGCCACTGCTCCAAAACCGCCATATAAAAGCCAGTCTACGGTTTGCATCTGCACATGGGGACAAAGATTGTGCTTTTTGGAGAAATGTCCTCAGGTCGGATGAAACAAAAATAGAACTGTTTGGCCATAATGACCATCGTTAATGTTTGGTGGAAAAAGAGGGAGGCTTGCAAGCCAAAGAAAACCATCCCAACCGTGAAGCACGGGGGTGGCAGCATCATGTTGTGGGGGTGCTTTGCTGCAGGAGGGACTGGTGCACTTCACAAAATAGATGGCATCATGAGGGAGGACAACTATGTGGATATATTGAAGCAACATCTCAAGACATCAGTCAGGAAGTTAAAGCTTGGTCGCAAATGGGCCTTCCAAATGGACATTGACCCCAAGCATACTTCCAAAGTTGTGGCAAAATGGCTTAAGGACAAGAAAGTCAAGGCATTAGAGTGGCCATCACAAAGCCCTGACCTCAATCCTATAGAAAGAACATTTGTGGGCAGAACTGAAAAAGTGTGTGCGAGCAAGGAGGCCTACAAACCAGACTCAGTTACACCATCTCTGTCAGGAGGAATGGGCCAAAATTCATCCAACTTATTGTGGGAAGCTTGTGGAAGGCTACCTGAAACAGTTGACCCAAGTTAAACAATTTAAAGGCAATGCTATCAAATACTAATTGACTGTATGTAAACTTCTGACCCAATGGGAATGTGATGAAAGAAATTAAAGCTGAAAGAAATCATTCTCTCTACTATTATTCTGACATTTCACATTCTTAAAATTAAGTGGTGATCCTAACTGACCTAAAACAGGGAATTTGTCTTGGATTAAATGTCAGGAATTTTGAAAAACTGAGTTTAATGTATTTGGCTAAGGTGTATGTAAACTTCCGACTTCAACTGTTTATAGACCTTTTCTCGCATCTCTCGCATTTTTTGAGGCCTTGCTCACAATTCATTCTGTGACAGCACAGTGATCAAACGATATACTGTATGTGAGGTTCTTGATCATATCTTTGATCATGACACTGGTGAGGAGGAGAGAGTCCTTGTTAAACTTCGACACAAAGTAGTCTGTGACAAATAGTACAATATGTTTCATCTGAGTATTTGTTATAGTCAAAATTGTCCATACATTATGCTTTTTTTAACTCAAAAACAAGTTGTATGAGCTCAGGTCAATGAGGCCTACAGGCCATAAATAGCAAATAGAAGTTAAAATCTTGTAATGTTCACACGAAATTAAGTTGATAAAAAGATCTAACACAACATGACTACCATCATGACTCGTGACCGCCGGTGTGACATTAATACGGTCACCATAAGTGTCACAGTCACCATACGGTCACCATAGGTGTGTGTGTGTTAAGGTGCGGATTAAAGGGAAGCACACCCGCAAGCTGCCCTGTGACACCAGCCTACCAGATGACCTAAATAACTTCTATGTTCGCTTCGAAGGCAAGCAACACTGAAGCATGCATGACAGCATCAGCTGTTCTGGACGACTGTGTGATAACGCTCTCCATAGCTGTTGTGAGTAAGACCTTTAAACAGGTCAATATTCACAATGCCGCAGGGTCTGACAGTTACCAGGACTTGTACTCCAAGCATGCGCTGACCAACTGGCAAGTGTCTTCACTGACATTTTCAACCTGTCCCTGTGCCCAAGAACACTAAGGTAACCTGCCTAAATATCTACCGACCCGTAGCACTCCTGTAGCCATGAAGTGCTTTGAAAGGCTGGTCATGGCTCACATCAACACCATTTTCCCAGAAACCCTAGACCCACTCAAATTTGCATACCGCCCCAACAGATCCACAGATGATGCAATCTCTATTGCAGTCCACACTGCCCTTTCCCACCTGGACAAAAGGAACACCTATGTGAGAATGCTGGACAGAGCAATTCCTTTACCAGGCCGTGATCTGACTGGTCAGGACGCTCTTGATGGTGCAGCAGTAGTTTTTGGAGAGGACCTGGGGTGGCGTTCTGAATTTCTTCAGCAGCCTTAGGAAGTAGATATGTGTGCCCTCTTGACAAGAGTGGTGTTGTTGGTCCATGACAAGTCCTCGGTGATGTGGACGCCAAGGAACATAAAACTGCTGACTCTCTACTGCAGTCCATTTGATGTGGATCCTCCTCAATTAACAATACTGGCTTAAGGGAGAGGTTGTTATCCTGTCACCACAATGCCAGTTCACTTACCTCCTCTCTACAATGCCAGTTCACTTACCTCCTCTCTATAGGCTGCTTCGTCGTTGTTGGTTATCAGGCCTACAACCCTGGTGTCGTCAGCAAACTTGATGATGGAGTTTGTGTCGTGCAAAGATACACAGTTGTGGGTGAACAGGAAGTATAGCAGAGGGCTGATTACACAACCTTGGGGGACCTCTGTGTTAAGTGTCAGTGTGGAGGAGGTGTTGCCAATCCTCACAGCCTGTGGTCTGCCTTTCATGATGTCAAGGATCCAGTTGCAGAGGGTGTGGTCCAGACCCAGGGCTCTAAGCTTGGTGTCAAACTTGGAGGAATTACACAATAGTGTTGAATGCTAAACTGTAGTCAATGAAGAGCATTCTCACATAGATGTTCCTCTTGTCCAGATGTGTTACAGCCGTGTGAATATGAATATGTGTGAATATGAATATGAAAATGGCATCTTCCATGGATCTGTTGGAGCATCTGATATCAACGTAATATCAGCTAAATCACTGGTTTATTCTTGTGGGACAAGCTTATTTTAGCTCGCAGGTGCATGTCTTCTCCCGTTAGTATCGTTTAAGAAGGTGCGTATAGACCTCTGCAAACGGAAACTTGCAGGTGTTTTTTTAATAGTCAGATTAATACTCTGTGTGAATCTGACAGGGGAATTACCGTCAAACTGTCGTGCAGCCCAGCATAGCCCCCCTACCTCCACCCCTTTACAGAAACATATGATGAGGACTACAGTAGTACAGGCCCCCCAATATCAGCAGAGTGCCCCACATCTCACTCCTTCTCCCTATTCCACTTCTCCAAGCCCAATGTTCCTAAATACAACATGTGAAGTGGGGTACAATGTAAGAGAGAGAGAGAGAGGTGTGGTTTTGTCTGTCTAGAGTAATCCCTCTATCCCTCTTAGTGATCCAGTGCCATGACTGGGGCGAGTCAGACGATGGAGCCGTGAGGGTGATGGAGGGGGAGGCATGCTGGCTTCTCTGCCCTCTCTTCTCCCACCCCACTGTCTACAACTATAGCTCGGCCCAGGCAGCAGGCCTCAACCTAGTGTGGTACCACGTGGCTGCAGGTCAGGACCTGGAACAACCCATCGACTTCCACCACCCCGACCAGAGGCTCAGCAAGGAGAGGGAGAGGCTGTGGCTGCAGCCCACCACCACGCAGGACGCGGGCCAGTACATCTGCATGCTGAGGTAGGATGGAGACTGGGCTCGGTAGTGCCAAGAAAACCTGTCTATGAGCAGATGTTTGTATAAAAATGTGTCATTCTTTTAATCTTTTGAACCCATCATCATTATCTGCCAGACGGTCAGAAAGTGCGTCATATCCTGAGCCAAAACCTCCCGACCTACAGTATCTTTTTTTTGTTTTAAATGACAAAGTCACAGTTTGTCTGATTTAACATTGTGTGTGTGTGTGTGTGTGTGTGTGTGCGCGTGCGCGTGCTTTCCCCTCTCAGAAACAGGACATCGTGTGCCAAGATTGCCATGCGTCTGGAGGTGTTGCCAAGTGGACAGGACCCCAACTGTGAGGTGAAGGCTGCTGTACCTCCCACCCCAGTCATCGCGCCCATACAAGATGGCAGGACCCTAACCTGCCCTGACCTGGAGCACATCAAGCTGCCTAACACTAGCCACTCTGTCACCTGGTACCATGTAAGGTGACCCTCGGTCTGTCTGTGTACAATTAATTTAATTTACCATATGCGAGAATGGCTAGTACTGTTACTTGGATGCTGTACCTAATATAAATAGCAGCTAAGAAAGTGTATTACTTGATACAATTTAAAAAATAGATTCCTTATTAAAAAGCAGTGCGATCATCAGTATACCCCAGGGGTCAAAACATTGTTGTCAGATTGTATATATTTTTTGGTTTAGCAAACTAGTGTCACCGAAATTTCATGATTTTTAACCACTTTAAAATGGACATGTATACAACATTTCAAAGCTCACTATTTCGAATTACACATAATTTAAAAGCCAATTTCATAGAGAATGTAAAAACTAGACTATATGTAGTAGCTTCCTTTGAAGAGATGTTTGGGTCTAAGTAGGTGTTTGCTGTTTGGCAGTCTAAATTGTGGGATATGCAAATATGCACATATTTGTATTTATTATGGATCCCCATTACCTGCTGCCAAGGCAGCAGCTACTCTTCCTGGGGCCCAGCAAAATTAAGGCAGTTATACAATTTTAAAAACATTACAATACACCAGAAAATCAACACTGTAACAGATTTCTGTATTTTTCTTTCTACAGTAAATCATACAGTAATGTGCTGCTATATCAGTATACAATATGTTACTGTAGACCTCAAGGCATTTCTGGTCTAGCAAATTACTGCATTTGTTAGCTGTAAAATTAACAACAAATATTCAGCTAAGATACCGAATAGTACATTTACAGTAAGTTCCTTTATTTTCAAAATTGAAGCACATGTGCCATTTCAAGACTGATTTATAAAGTTTAACTGGTTTCATCACTGATTACAAAATTTGAGGACGCTCCAATGTTTTGGCCACAGTTTTTTGTTAAGTTTTAGAACCTTTTAAGGTTAAACCTTTGAATTTGCTGAACATATCTTATGTTTTGGCCATCACAGTTGTATTAAATCCGTCTAGAATGCGGTTTCAACCAATCATCATCCAGGATTAGACCCACACGTTGTATAAACAATTGCATTGTCTTTGTTTTATGTTGATTGTCAATTTGTACCCAGTGTAGAAACACACGACGGAATGTTCTGTAGAGTAATCAACTATAGAAAAGTTGACAATAAAATTACTGTAAAAGTGGAACACAACACGTTACAATACGACAGGATGCCAGTCTATCACAGGGACTTACTCCCAACCCATCTCCTTAATGCTGAGTGCCAAGCAGGGCGGAAACTCTAACCACAAGGGCAAGGAGTTGGTCTCACAAATATAACCTCTAACAAAGCATGGCAGGACATACACTAGATGCCCAAAAGGTCAATGGACCTCTTTGGTTCCTCTCTTCTACTAAAGATTATCTACTACAGTGGAGGCGGCTGAGGGAAGGACGGCTCATAATAATGGCCAGAACAGAGCACATGGAATGGCACAAACATATGGAAACCATGTGTTTGATACCATTTCACTAATTCCCCTCTAGCCACTACCACAAGCCTGTCATCCCCAATTAAGGTGACACCAACCTCCTGTGATCGACTGTGCTCTACCCCCCCCCCCCCCCCCCCCCCCCCCCCTCCTGTGTTGACCTTGAGCAGGGGTGCAATGCGTTCGGGAACTTCAACATCGATCGTGTGCTCAAAGGAGACAAGCTGGTCATCCATGTAATGTTGGAGCACTACCAAGGACTGTACCACTGTGTGGTCACTTATGAGACCAAAGGAAGAGCCATCAAATTCACCAGAGTGGTCAATGTAACCGCAGTGTGTAAGGCCTTTTTCACAACTATCTGAAAGTTTTGTAACTATGAACGTTGCACTGTACATCCTTTTGTTAATGTTTGAGACCATGAAAGCAATTCAGTGATATGTTTTTGAATATTTCCTATAGTTAAGGTTTTATGGATAAATATCTGATATTGCAATATGATAATGTCAAACTTTCAATAAGCGTAATATCTGCTTTGTGTTTCTCTCAGCTTCCAGTGGTTTACCCAAACAGCCAAATATACTCAACCCTGCCAAGGAGCAATTATATCCTGTCAAACAAGGTAGGTAGAGATAGACTATGAGATACATCAGCATATCAATATATTGATCAAGATATAGACAGTGTACAAAACATTAGGAACACTGCTCTTTCCATGACATAGACTGAGCAGGTGAATCCAGGTGAAGGCTATGATCCCTTATTGATGTCACTTCAATCAGTCTAGATGAAGGGGAGGAGACAGGTTAAAGAAAGATGTTTAATCATTGAGACAATTGGATTGTGTATGTGTGCCATTCAGAGGGTGAATGAGCAAGACAAAAGATTTAAGTGCCCTGGAATGCGTTATGGTACTAGGTGCCAGGCGCACCGGTTTGTGTCAAGAACTGCAACACTGCTGCGTTTTTCACTCTCAACAGTTTCCCGTGTGAATCAATAATGGTCCAACACCCAAAGGACATCCAGCCAACTTGACACAGGAAGAGATAAAAGGAGAATTGACAAAGCATGTGTGAAAGAAATGGTGTACAAGCTAATGATGTGGAAATACTGAAAAGCATATATATATATATATATATATATATATATATATATATATATATATATATATATATATATATACAACTATTGGTTTAAGCAGACCAGTTAGCAACATGCCAACTAGGCATATATATATATATATATATATATATATACAGTTGAAGTCAGAAGTTTACATACACTTAGGTTGGTGTCATTAAAACTCATTTTTCAACCACTCCACAAATATCTTGTTAAACTATAGTTTTGACAAGTCGGTTAGGACATGTACTTTGTGCATGACACAAGTAAGTAATTTTTCCAACAATTGTTGACAGATAATTTCACTTCTAATTCACTGTATCACAATTCCAGTGGGTCAGAAGTTTACATTCACTTAGTTGACTGTGCCTTTAAACAGCTTGGAAAATTCCAGAAAAGTATGTCATGGCTTTAGACCCTTCTGATAGGCTAATTGACATAATTTGAGTCAATTGGAGGTGTACATGTGGATGTATTTCAAGGCCTACCTTCAAACTCAGTGCCTCTTTGCTTGACATCATGAGAAAATCTAAATAAATCAGCCAAGACCTCTGAAAAAAAATTGTAGACCTCCACAAGTCTGTTTCATCCTTGGGAGCAATTTCCAAACGCCTGAAGGTACCACGTTCATCTGTACAAACAATAGTACGCAATTATAAACACCATGAGACCACGCAGCCATCATACCGCTCAGGAAGGAGACTCATGCTGTCTCCTAGAGATGAACTTACTTTGGTGCGAAAAGTGCTAATCAATCCCAGAACAACAGCAAAGGACCTTGTGAAGATGCTGGAGGACACAGGTACAAAAGTATCTATATCCACAGTAAAATTAGTCCTATATCGACATAACCTGAAAGGCCGCTCAGCAAGGAAGAAGCCACTGCTCCAAAACCGCCATATAAAAGTCGGACTACGGTTTGCAACTGCACATGGGGACAAAGATCATACTTTTTGGAGAAATGTCCTCTGGTCTGATGAAACAAAAATAGAACTGTTTGGCAATAATGACCATCATTATGTTTGGAGGATAAAGGGGGATGCTTGCACGCTGAAGAACACCATCCCAACCATGAAGCACAGGGGTGGCAGCATCATGATGTGGTGCTGCTTTGCTGCAGGAGGGACTGGTGCACTTCACAAAATAGATGGCATTCATGAGGCAGGAAAATTCTGTGGATATATTGAAGCAACATCTCAAGACATCAGTCAGGAAGTTAAAACTTGGTCGCAAATGGGCCTTCCAAATGGACAATGACCCCAAGCATACTTCCAAAGTTGTGGCAAAATGGCTTAAGGACAAGAAAGTCAAGGTATTGGAGTGGCCATCACAAAGCCCTGACCTCAATCCTATAGAAAATGTGTGGGCAGAACTGAAAAAGTGTGTGTGAGCAAGGAGGCCTACACACCTGACTCAATTACACCAGCTCTGTCAGGAGGAATGGGCCAAACTTCACCCAAGTTATTGTGGGAAGCTTATAGAAGGCTACCTGAAACGTTTGACCCAAGTTAAACCAGTTAAATACCAAATACTAATTAAGTGTATGTAAACTTCTAACCCACTGGGAATGTGATGAAAGAAAGAAATGCTGAAATAATTCATTCTCTCTACTATTATTCTGACATTTCACATTCTTAAAATAAAGTGGTGACCTAAGACAGGGAATTTTTACTAGGATTAAATGTCAGAAATGGTGAAAAACTGAGTTTAAATGTAGTTGGCTAAGGTGTATGAAAACTTCTGACTTCAACCTTATATATACAGTCGGGCAAAAAAGTATTTAGTCAGCCAACAATTGTGCAAGTTCTCCCACTTAAAAAGATGAGAGAGGCCTGTAATTTTCATCATAGATACACTTCAACTATGACAGACAAAATGAGAAAAAAAATTCCTGAAAATCACATTGTAGGATTTTTTATAAATTTATTAGCAAATTATGGTGGAAAATAAGTACTTGGTCACCTACAAACAAGGAAGATTTCTGGCTCTCACAGACCTGTAACTTCTTCTTTAAGAGGCTCCTCTGTCCTCCACTCGTTACCTGTAATGGCACCTGTTTGAACTTATCAGTATAAAAGACACCTGTCCACAACCTCAAACAGTCACACTTCAAACTCCACTATGGCCAAGACCAAAGAGCTGTTAAAGGACACCAGAAAAAAATGTAGACTTGCACCAGGCTGGGAAGACTGAATCTGCAATAGGTAAGCAGCTTGGTTTGAAGAAATCAACTGTGGGAGCAATTATTAAGAAATGGAAGACATACAAGACCACTGATAATGTCCCTCGATCTGGGGCTCCACGCAAGATCTCACCCCGTGGGGTCAAAATGATCACAAGAACGGTGAGCAAAAATCCCAGTACCACACAGGGGGGACCTAGTGAATGACCTGCAGAGAGCTGGGACCAAAGTAACAAAGCCTACCATCAGTAACACACTATGCCGCCAGGGACTCAAATCCTGCAGTGCCAGACGTGTCCCCCTGTTTAAGCCAGTACATGTCCAGGCCTGTCTGAAGTTTGCTAGATAGCATTTGGATGATCCAGAAGAAGATTGGGAGAATGTCATATGGTCAGATAAAACCAAAATAGAACTTTTTGGTAAAAACTACACTCGTCGTGTTTGGAGGACAAAGAATGCTGAGTTGCATCCAAAGAACACCATCCCTACTGTGAAGCATGGAGGTGGAAACATCATGCTTTGGGGCTGTTTTTCTGCAAAGGGACCAGGACGACTGATCCGTGTAAAGGAAAGAATGAATGGGGCCATGTATTGTGAGATTTTGAGTGAAAACCTCCTTCCATCAGCTAGGGCATTGAAGATGAAATGTGGCTTGGTCTTTCAGCATGACAATGATCCCAAACACACCGCCCGGGCAACGAAGGAGTGGCTTCGCAAAAAGCATTTCAAGGTCCTGGAGTGGCTTAGCCAGTCTCCAGATCTCAACCCCATAGAAAATCTTTGGAGGGAGTTGAAAGTCTGTGTTGCCCAGCAACAGCCCCAAAACATCACTGCTCTAGAGGAGATCTGCATGGAGGAATGGGCCAAAATACCAGCAACAGTGTGTGAAAACCTTGTGAAGACTTACAGAAAACGTTTGACCTCTGTCTGTAACGGCGTTCTTCGTTTGTTGAGAGAGAGGACCGAAATGCAGCGTGGTGATTACTCATGTTCTTTAATCAATAATAGACGATACATGAAATAACTAAATGAATACGAAAACAACAAACGGAACGTGAAACCTAATACAGCCTATCTGGTGAACACTACACAAAGACAGAATCACCCACCAACCAAGGACCAAGCGGCGTGGTAGAAAACAGCGACGACAGCAGCAGCAGCAGCAGCAGCAGCAACAACAGCGGCCGGTATCACAGGACTCCTGGACATGGGAGGAGATACTGAACGGAGAGGGACCCTGGGCACAGGCTGGGGAATATCGCCGCCCCAAAGCAGAGCTGGAGGCAGCGAAAGCTGAGCGGCGGCGATATGAGGAGGCAGCACGGCAGTGCGACAGGTACGAGAGACAGCCCCAAATTTTTTTTGGGGGGGGGCACACGAGGGGTGGAGCTAAGCCAGGTAGCAGACCTGCGCTCACCCCTCTTGCTTATTATAAGCAGCGCGATACTGGGCAGGCACCGTGTTATGCGGTTAAGCGCACGGTGTCGCCAGTACGTGTCCATAGCCCGGTGCGCTATAGGACAGCCCCCCGAGAGTGTCATGCGAGTGCGGGCATCGAGCCAGGGCGTATGGTGCCTGCTCAGCGGGTCTGGTCGCCGGTACGCAGTTTTGGTCCAGGGTATCCTGCGCCGGCTCTGCGTGCTGTGTCTCCGGGGCGCTGGGAGGGTGCAGTGCGTCCTCTGCCTGCGCTCCGCTCGTGCCGGGCGAATGTGGGAATGGAGCCGAAGGGAGAGGTGCGTGTAGTAAGCACTAGATCTCCCGTGCTTACCCACAGCCCGGTTCAACCTGTGCCTGCACTCTGGACGGTCCGGGCTAGAGTGGTTATCCAGCCTGGGGAGGTGGTGCCAAGGTTGCGCACCAGAGCTCCAGTGCTCCCCCACAGCCCGGTCCTTCAGGTGCCTCCTCCTAACCCCAAGCCTCCTGAAGGGCTCCCCAGCCTGGTGGTACCTGTGGCAGCCCCACGCACCAGGCTGTCTCTCTGTCTCCTCCCTGCAGGTGGTCCTGTCTGTCCGGCGCCGCTGCCGGAGTCTCCCGCCTGTCCGGCGCCTCTGCCGGAGCCTCCCGCCTGTCCGGCGCCTCTGCCGGAGCCTCCCGCCTGTCCGGCGCCTCTGCCGGAGCCTCCCGCCTGTCCGGCGCCTCTGCCGGAGCCTCCCGCCTGTCCGGCGCCTCTGCCGGAGCCTCCCGCCTGTCCGGCGCCTCTGCCGGAGCCTCCCGCCTGTCCGGCGCCTCTGCCGGAGCCTCCCGCCTGTCCGGCGCCTCTGCCGGAGCCTCCCGCCTGTCCGGCGCCGCAGCCGGAGCCTCCCGCCTGTCCGGCGCCGCTGCCGGAGCCTCCCGCCTGTCCGGCGCCGCTGCCGGAGCCTCCCGCCTGTCCGGCGCCGCTGCCGGAGCCTCCCGCCTGTCCGGCGCCGCTGCCGGAGCCTCCCGCCTGTCCGGCCCCGCTGCCGGAGCCCCTCTGCCCAGAGCAGCTGTCTCTCTGTCCCGAGCAGCTGTCTCTCTGTCCCGAGCAGCTGTCTCTCTGTCCCGAGCAGCTGTCTCTCTGTCCCGAGCAGCTGTCTCTCTGTCCCGAGCAGCTGTCCCTCTGTCCCGAGCTGCCCCTCTGTCCAGTGGGGTCATTGAGAGGGGTGGTCATGCTGAGAAAGCCACGGAGGCGGACAATAAGGCGGACTAAGACAATGATGAGGTGGGGTCCGCGTCCCGCGCCAGAGCCGCCACCGCGGACAGACGCCCACCCAGACCCTCCCCTATAGGTCAAGGTTTTGCGGCCGGAGTCCGCACCTTTGGGGGGGGGGGTACTTTCACGTTCTGACCTTTATTTCCGTTGTTTTGTATTTATTTAGTATGGTCAGGGCGTGAGTTGGGTGGGCAGTCTATGTTTGTTTTTCTATGTTTTGGGGCATTTCTATGTTTTCGGCCTAGTATGGTTCTCAATCAGAGGCAGGTGTCATTAGTTGTCTCTGATTGAGAATCATACTTAGGTAGCCTGGGTTGCACTGTTTGTTTGTGGGTGATTGTCTATGTTGATGGCTTGTTTCAGCACAGGTCTCATTCTGTAGCTTCACGGTCGAATTTGGTTTATTGTTTTTGTTACTCGTTTGTATAGTGTTCAGTCTTTCTTGATTAAAGATTTGCCATGGACACTTACCACGCCGCGTATTGGTCCTCAGATCCATCTCGTCTCTCCTCTTCAGATGAAGAGGAGGACGGCCGTGACACTGTCATTACCAACAAAGGCTATATAACAAAGTATTGAGATAAACTTTTGATATTGACCAAAAACTTATTTTCCACCATAATTTGCAAATAAATTCATTAAAAATCCTACAATGTGATTTTCTGGATTTTTTTTTCTCATTTTGTCTGTCATCGTTGAAGTGTACCTATGATGAAAATTAAAGGCCTATCTCATCTTCTTAAGTGGGAGAACTTGCACAATTGGTGGCTGACTAAATACTTTTTTGCCCCACTGTGTGTGTGTGTATATATATATATATATATATATATATATATATATATATATATATATATATATATATATATATATATATATATATATAGATAGATAGAGATATATATATATATATATATATATATATATATATAAATATATATATATATATATAAATATATATATATATATATATATATATAAATATATATATATACTGCTCAAAAAAAGAGAACACAAAAATATCACATCATAGATCTGAATGAATTAAATATTCTTACTAAATACATTTTTCTTTACATAGTTGAATGTGCTGACAACAAAATCACACAAAAATTATCAATGGAAATCTAATTTATCAACCCATGGAGGTCTGGATTTGGAGTCACACTGAAAATTAAAGTGGAAAACCACACTACTGTAATGTCCTGAAAACAAGTCCAAATGAGGCTCAGTAGTGTGTGTAGCCTCCACGTGCCTGTATGATCTCCCTACAACGCCTGGACATGCTCCTGATGAGGTGGCGGATGGTCTCCTGAGGGATCTCCTCCCAGACTTGGACTAAAGCATCCGCCAACTCCTGGACAGTCTGTAGTGCCATGTGGCGTTGGTGGATGGAGCGAGACATGATGTCCCAGATGTGCTCAATTGGATTCAGGTCTGGGGAACGGGCAGGCCAGTCCATAGCATCAATGCCTTCCTCTTGCAGGAACTGCTGACACACTCCAGCCACATGAGGTCTAGCATTGTCTTGCATTAGGAAGAACCCACGGCCAACCACACCAGCATATGGTCTCACAGGGGGTCTGAGGATCTCATCTCGGTACCTAATGGCAGTCAGGCTACCTCTGGCGAGCACATGGAGGGCTGTGCGGCCCCCCAAAGAAATGCCACCCCACACCATGACTGACCCACCACCAAACCGGTCATGCTGGAGGATGTTGCAGGCAGCAGAACGTTCTCCACGGCGTCTCCAGACTCTGTCACATCTGTCAAGAGCACAGGGCGCCAGTGGCGAATTTGCCAATCTCAGTGTTCTCTGGCAAATGTCAAACGTCCTGCACGGTGTTGGGCTGTAAAGCCAACCCCCACCTGTGGATGTAGGGCCCTCATACCACCCTCATGGAGTCTGTTTCTGACCATTTGAGCAGACACATACACATTTGTGGCCTGCTGGAGGTCATTTTTGCAGGGCTCTGGCAGTGCTCCTCCTGCTCCTCCTTGCACAAAGGCGGAGGTAGCGGTCCTGCTGCTGGGTTGTTGCCCTCCTACGGCCTCCTCCACGTCTCCTGATGTACTGGCCTGTCTCCTGGTAGCGCATCCATGCTCTGGATGACATGGATGCGACACAGCAAACCTTCTTGCCACAGCTCGCATTGATGTGCCATCCTGGATGAGCTGCACTACCTGAGCCACTTGTGTGGGTTGTAGACTCCGTCTCATGCTACCACTAGAGTGAAAGCACCGCCAGCATTCAAAAGTGACCAAAACATCAGCCAGGAAGCATAGGAACTGAGAAGTGGTCTGTGGTCACCACCTGCAGAACCACTCCTTTATTGGGGGTGTCTTGCTAATTGCCTATAATTTCCACCTGTTGTCTATTCCATTTGCACAACAGCATGTGAAATTTATTGTCAATCAGTGTTGCTTCCTAAGTGGACAGTTTGATTTGACAGAAGTGTGATTGACTTGGAGTTACATTGTGTTGTTTAAGTGTTCCCTTTATTTTTTTGAGCAGTGTGTATATATATACACATGTACAAATTTGCTTTTCTTTCAAAAACAAGGACATTTCTAAGTGACTCCAAACTTTTGAACGGTAGCGTGCGTGTGTGCGTGTGCGTGTATGTGTGTGTGTGTGTGTACGTACATATATACACACACACGACAGACTGACCAGGTGAATCCAGGTGACAGCTATCAGTGTAGTGTTCAATCAGTGTAGATGGGGAGGAGACAGGTAAAATAAATATTTTTAAGCCTTGAAACAATTGGATTTTGTATGTGTGCCATTCAGATGGTAAATGGGCAAGACAAAAGGTTTAAGTCCCTTTGAACGGGGTAAGGTGCCAGGTGCACCGGTTTGCGTCAAGAACTGTAATGCTGTGCAGTTTTTCACGCCCAACAGTCCACCATCCAAAGGACATCCAGCCCACTTGATACAACTGTAGGAAGCATTGGAGTTAACATGGGCCAGCATCCCTGTGGAACACTTTCAACACCTTGTAGAGTCAATGCCCTGACAAATTTGGGCTGTTCTGAGGGCAAAAGGGGGTTCTTCTCAATATTAGGAAGGTGTTCCTAATGATTTGTACACTCAGTGCATATTACGATAAATCAAGTTAAACTTATTCAACTCAGATTCAATCCTTTCCCCATTTCAGTTGAAGATCAGACCATCACTTCCCACTTTTCGCTGTTGTGATCATCGAATTATAATTAATACTAAGCATATGGTTGTGACAGAGTTTTCTCAATATATTGAAAAAATAATCATACTCAACATTGACACATTGAATCATTAACATCAGAGTTTTGGCTATTCCTTTTTAATTTTATTCAAATGTTTAATGTGACAACGTTGTAGTCATGGCTGTAGCTGTGATATTGTTCCCATGGTAATGCAGCAGTATTGATAGCCTTGGGGACTGTTGCAGGGTCAGAGGTGAATCTCACATTGAGGCCTCTCCATCTCCAACATTTTAATAACTGACTTCAGATCAGTTTTAGAACTTAGTGGTTACTGTAACTAAGTTTTATAAACTTATCTTATGTGTTGGCTGTCACTAATTTGAAAGTTGAGATAGGCAATGATTATCGAGTGCGTTTGGGGAGATGCATATGTGATAACAGAAAGCCGGATACTTTGATTTGTTTTCTAACAGCAAGGCTCGACTTAACAACTCAACATGCAATGTAAACGTTTGACAAAATATTACACTGCATTGTGTGAAAATTGTCAGATGTGAGGAAAGAATATCTGTATTTCAAATGTTAGAATAATATCACCACATAGAATACAGTACATTTCCAACCTATTGACCAATTGTAAGTGCATGGTATTGTGACTTCTGGGCCTCATTTAACATATTTCCCAGTGTGTTTTGTTGTAGGTAATATTTGTTGCACCAGTTAGTGTAGAGTGTTGTACCAGTTTAGCTGTTTTTTTGGTGTGCCAATAATAATATTTCCCATCACAGGGTGCAGACCAAAGTGACAGTTCCACATTCATTTGATTCCTGGCAATCGGGTACAATCAATATCATTTCACAGAATGTTACTTGCATTTTTCTGTGAGTTGATGAGATTGGGTGATATTGTCATGGTGACACAGTAGCACAGTAGACATTGTTCCCATGGTAATGCAGCAGTATTGATCGCCGTGGTGACTGTTGCAGGGTCAGAGGTGAATCTCACATGCAGGGTGTCATTGCCCTACCTGGAAGGACCCAGGGAGACCTGGTGGACCATCGATGGGAAGACTGTAGATCAGCTAGCTGATCCCCGCATCTCATTCACTTCTAGGTAAGTCTCATCCTCTTCTGTCTTTTCTTGTCTCTTCTGTTACTTTATCTTCTCATCTCTATTCTTCTCCATTCTTTTATACTGTTATTTTTGTTGGTTTCTATCCTCTCCTCTCATTCTTCTGTTACGTCTGTCCAATGTTTTCCTTCCCTTCATCTCCTCTCTCCTCCCCACATCTCTCTATCCTACAGGGTGGTGTTGGATTACTTTGGGGACTGGACAGTTGAGAATGTGCTCCGCATCCAGGACTTCAGCTCAGAGGACCTGACCAGAGAATACAACTGCTCCGGACGCAACGGCCGAGATGTAGCCACCCGCAGGGCAGTGCTAGAAGAGGAGGGTGAGGAATGATTTAAAACACGACAGAGCATAGCATGACACAATAGGACATTTGTTGATAATTTGTGTGGAAATGTGCTGAATATTGTATTAGTCACTATGGGAAAGTGGTGTGTAGCTAGTGCTCTGTGGTAGATCTTGTGGACTGTTGTGTGATCTGTGAGGACATTTTCTCTTAAACCTTACTAATGCTTTTGTACTCAAATATACGTCTTTAAGCCTAGGCATTGGGCTTGAGTTAGTTTCTTTAACAAACTCATATAGATAGAAAAGTGTGTGTGCGCGCCTTAACCTCTCTGGGATATGTGGGACGCTAGCGTCCCTGGCCAAAAACCAGGGAAAATGCAGAGCGCCAAATTCAAAAAATTACTATAAAAATCTAACTTTCATTAAATCACACATGCAAAATAGCAAATTAAAGCTACACTTGTTATGAATCCAGCCAACATGTCAGATTTCAAAAAGGCTTTTCGGCAAAAGCAAACTATGCTATTATCTGAGGATAGCACCTCCGTAAACAAAGAGAGAGAAGCATATTTCAACCCTGCAGGCGCGACACAAAACGCAGAAATGACGAGCTTCTTTTGTTGGCACTCCAATATGTCCCATAAACATCACTAATGGTCCTTTTGTTCGATTATTTCCGTCGATATATATCAAAAATGTCCATTTATTTGGCACGTTTGATCCAGAAAAACACCGGTTCCAACTTGCGCAACTTGACTACAAAATATCTCAAAAGTTACCTGTAAACTTTGCCAAAACATTTCAAACTACTTTTGTAATACAACTTTAGGTATTTTTTAACAGAAATAATCGATAAAATTGAAGACGTGATGATCTGTGTTCAATACAGGAGGAAAACGAACTGTAGCTAGCTTTCTGGTCACGCGCCTCTATCTAACAGTACACTTCAAGTTACCCTCGTTCAATATGGCCGTACTTCTTCATTACACAAAGGAAAAATCTCAAACAATTTCTAAAGACTGGTGACATCCAGGAAGCAGTAGGAACTGCAAGAAGGTCCCTTAGAAATCTGGATTCCCAATGATTCGGAATGGTTTGTCCTCTGGGTTTCGCCTGCTAAATAGGTTCTGTTATACTCACAGACATGATTCAAACAGTGTTAGAAACTTCAGAGTGTTTTCTATCCAAATCGAATAATAATATGCATATCTTATCTTCTGGGGATGAGTAGCAGGCAGTTGACATTTGGCATGCATTTCATCCGGACCTGAAAATACTGCCCCCTGTCACCAAGAAGTTAATAGAGGCCTGTTCTAACTGTTCTGTGTGTGTAGAATGACCCCATGATGTCTGGGCACTCAGCCAAGAAACTAACTGTTTCCTCTTAAGTTAACTGGAGACTGAGTAAAGGTTATATCCTGCACAGCAATGATAAAGCTATTGTTCTGTTTGGAGCCTGTTTCTGGGCGAAAGTTTCATGTTTTGTGTGTGTGTGACCAGTACGACCATACATCATCTGGGCCGATAGTCAAAGGCACTTGCTTGCCAAACTTGGGGGAGCCTTTGAGCGGTTGTTAGAGGAATTATGTATGGAGTGACTTCCTGTCATTCTGGCCCCTATTGTTCTCACTCAGTTGCGACAGACTGAGGCAAACTTTTCACCCAAGTTGTCTCCCCTCACACTTGCATGGGGTAGTTTGACTATATAAATGCTCCTGTACTTTTTGTACAGGGGGCTCTCACTCCATTTCACCTTCATGGGTGGTGCGACCAGCCTCCTTATTATAATACGTTTTTAATAAAAGTAATACGTTGATTGATTATTGGCTTTGCCTCTCCTCATTATTTGAATTTCCACCACCGATCAATTCCATGATAGAATAAATAAAAAAATTGATCTCTGCAGAGGGTAAGTAAGCAGAGGTTTGGACTGTTTAGTGTACATTCTTTAAAAAAACTATATTCTTATTATTTCGATTTTTTTTAACAAGTTTGCCTTTTTTTTCTGTTTTAACGCTTTTACATTTGATACATTCTCTTTGTTTCCTTTATTAGTATTATTTTTCTACCATTGTTTTATATCTTGCTTATCTTGTTTTATTTTTACATGCTACATTCTTTAGTGTACGACTATGTTTTATTATTTCAAGCAATAACTTGTGAAGCACATTGGGCTGCAATGACTCCTGTGAAAGGTGCTTAACCCCCTAGCACCGGTGCATCAATCTAAGTTACATAATAAAAAAAATCCCATTAACATCCGTCAGTTTAAGCTACAGATATCTGAAGTTGGTAGTCGGCACCATCTATTTTCCAACTTCTGTTTAGTAGCGTCCGAACCATGAATGGGACTGCGCTGTGGAAAGCTGAGATTGTGTCATGGGACTCGTCTGTGTAACGGATTTCCTCCTCTTCGTCTGAGGAGGAGTAAGGATCGGACCAAAACGCAGCGTGGTAAGTGTCCATATAGATTTATTCAAAAACACAACTGAACACTGGAACAAAATAATAAACGTGAAATATACAAAACCGAAACAGTACGGTGTCGCCTAAACACTTACACGGAAACAAACACCCACAAACCAAAAGTGAAACCCAGGCTACCTAACTGTGATTCTCAATCAGGGACAACAATTGACAGCTGCCTCTGATTGAGAACCATACTAGGTCGAACTCAAAACCCAACATAGAAAAACAGACTGCCCACCCCAACTCATGCCCTGACCAACTAAAACAAAGACAAAACAAAGGAACTAAGGTCAGAACGTGACAGTCTGAAGGTAACCAGTACCTGTAATATGGAATTATGAAGGTAGTTTTGTGTATTTTTAAATAAAAACAAACAAGCTAAATAATCCATAGTATGACCATCTTAAAACTATTCCATATGTCAGCATAGCACCCCCCCCTTTCCCCCAACCTCTTAGGCTCTAAAGAATTAACAAACAAAGTACAGTATATTATCATTATCAATAGTATTTCCAGTGAGTGTAGGTCACACCAATTCTGTAGGCTAGAAGAGTTGGCTATATCACACAGGCCTTTCCTATTTTATTATTTTTTGGGGGGGATAAGCAGGCGTAACAGTGAGGGAGAGCAGGATGAGACATACAGGTAGGACGGTTTGAATTTGATTTAAGGCTACCACAGACTGAGGGCAACATTTTCGTAGTGCAAAATAATTGTGCAAAGTGCTAAAATTACAATAAACCTCATTGTAATCAGTGTGATTACATTTTTAACTTTTTCTTCAACAATGTGCTGTATAAAGAGGAAACTATAGATGTATTGCTCAGTTTACAAAATGTGTGTTAAATCATACTGCGACTTTGGCCTCAATGGGAATCACCTGCCTAAGTATACAGTAAGTTAAATAAAACATTTGGTTTATGCTATTTTTTGCACTTTGCACAATTCTTTTGCACTGTGAAAATGTCTTGAATAGTGGTAAAGTATATGCTACAGGTGATGGTGTTACCAACTAGGCCAGCCCGAGGCACCCAATTCTCTAATTTAATTTTCAGTATACCTGCCATCCGTGGAGCTGGGCTGTGGCCTGGGCGTGACTCTGTTCTTGATGCTGGTGCTGTTCGTGGTCTACCACATCTTCTGGCTGGAGCTGCTGCTGCTCTATCGCTCCTGGTTTGGAACTGACGAACGCTGTACAGGTGGGACACCTACTGTACAGACAGACCTTGCTAAGAATAACCAACTAGGGCCATTCGTTTTTCCTGACCAATTGACCTGGCCAAGAAAATGTAGCTCCAACATATTAAACCTAACCTGGAAAAACTAATGTGGTCAGGAAACTCCTGACCCTAATAATGACATCTCTGAAATAAATGTTTTCCTTCTTACTGTGTTTCTGCTTCCTCCATCATTCAGACGACAAGGAGTATGACATCTACATCTCGTACGCGAGGAATAGCGAGGAGGAGCAATTTGTCCTCTTGACACTCCGCAGGGTCCTGGAGAATGAGCTGGGCTATACCGTCTGCATCTTCGACAGGGACAGCCTTCCTGGAGGGAGTGAGTATGGTCTAGCTTAGACAGAATAGGATGGTCTATCTTCAGGCTCTGATATCAGTATGGAACAGTCCAACAGCGGGATGAGGAGTGTATGAGAGAAAGGGGAACAGTGTGTAAGAATGAACCAGTGGGTAGAAATGTGTAGGAATTGTGAGGGAGATGATTACAGACCGGAGAGTTTCCTGACCACAACCTGACCAGGAAAAACTCTCTAAAAGCCTACAACCAGAGCCTGGTATTTTCCCTGGTCATGTCACATGGTCAGCAAATCTCCCCTGGCCCTAACAATGACACATGCTATTACCATTAGAGGATTCAGAGGATTGGCCTGAATGAAGGCGCTGTGCTGAATCACTGATCTACAAATAATCTTGCATCCCAAATGACTCCTCATTATGTGATCAAGATTAGTGAATCTGCATAGAGCCTTGCTCAGTCTGACCCCCTCGGAAGCACTGTGTTACTGAGGGAGAATGGTGTGATCCCCTTCCCAGCCATCACTGACGAGACGCTGACCTTTGTGGGCCGCAGTCGCCGCGTCCTGGTGGTGCTCAGCCCAGGATACGGCCTCCAGGGGACCCAGGCCCTACTGGAGCTCAAGGCAGGGCTAGACAGCATGGCGTGGGGTGGACATCTGCGGGTCATTCTGGTCCAGTATAAGCCATTGAGGCGGAGCGGCTGGGTGCGCGAGCTGAGGCGAGCGAGAGTAGCCCTGGCGTTGGTCCGATGGCAAGGGGACAAATCCAGCGATCTGTCCTCTACGTTCTGGAAGCGACTCCGAGTGGAGCTACCTGTCAGAAGGATTAAAGACTAGCTACAGAGCCAAGATAGTAACGCTATACCACTGCAGAATATAGCTATAGACACACAGCGAGCATAATAACATTGTGGAGACGCAACTCGCACTTAGAATACAGAATGACATAGCATATATGTGACATACGCACACACGCCCACACACATACATACACACACACCATTATTACACTTTCATTTTGTTTCCTTTTTGTGAGTGAGAAACCATTCATCAATTTGTTTTGCATTTTGTTAAATGCTTATTTGAAAGAGTCTCACATTGTCTCATTTTGTATACTTTCATATTATGTAAATGTTTGTTATCCGAATAAATGCTTTTTTTTCATATCTCAATATCCATTTCATCCATGTAATTTAATTTCATCACATTTTCATTGTTTGTCATATTATGCATTATCTTTCACATGACTGTGTGTTTGGAGTTGCTGGTTGAAATATATTTCTGGAAGGTGATATCTGATAGCTATGAGTATGTGAATTTGTCATTGTTTTTGATAATGGAAAATACACAGGCTGAAATTCAGTAGAACATGCCATAGCAATGTTTAATTTGTGTCTTTAATCAGTGTGATTAATGTGCACAGTTTTGAGGGGAGTCCACTTGTTAGTGATTAGTACGTTTTCACACTACATTCCTTTAAAGTACATCAAAACTATTCTGTAATTTTATTTGACCGTTGGAAAAAATCTAGCTTTGCAGAATATCAAATAAAATTGTATTAGTCACATGCGCCGAACACAGCTGGTGTAGATCTTACAGTGGAAATGCTTACTTACAAGCCCCTAACCAACAATGCAGTTTAAAAAATAAGAATAAGAATAAGAAATAAAAGTAACAAGTAGTTAAAGAGCAGCAGTAAAATAATAATAGTGAGACTATATACAGTGGGTACCGGTACAGAGTCAATGTGCAGGGGCACCAGTTAGTTGAGGTAATTGAGGTAATAAGTATATGTAGGTAGAGTTATTAAAGTGACTATGCATAGAAAATAACAGAGAGTAGCAGTGGTGTAAAAGGGGGGGGGGGGGGGCAATGCAAATAGTCTGGGTAGCCATTTGATTAGATGTTCAGGAGTCTTATTGCTTGGGGGTAGAAGTTGTTAGAATCCTCTTGGACCTAGACTTGCCGTGCGGTAGCCGAGAGAACGGTCTATGACAAGGGTGGCTGGAGTCTTTTTTAGGTCCTTCCTCTGAAACTGCCTGGTATAGAGGTCCTGGATGGCAGGAAGTGATGTACTGGGCCGTACGCACTATCCTCTGTAGTGCCTTGCAGTTGGAGGCCGAGCAGTTGCCATACTAGGCAGTGATGCAACCAGTCAGGATGCTCTCGATGGTGCAGATGTAGAACCTTTTGAGGATCTGAGGACCCATGCCAAATCTTTTCAGTCTCCTGAGGGGGAATAGGTTTTGTCACGCCCTCTTCACGACTGTCTTGGTGTTCTTGGACCATGTCAGTTTGTTGGTGATGTGGACACCAAGGAACTTGAAGCTCTGAACCTACTCCACTACAGCCCTGTTGCTGAGAATGGGGGTGTGTTCGGTCCTCCTTTTCCTGTAGTCTACAATCATCTCCTTTGTCTTGATCACGTTGAGGGAGAGGTTGTTGTCCTGGCACCACACGGCCAGGTCTCTGACCTCCCTACAGGCTGTCTCGTCGTTGTCGGTGATCAGGCCTACCACTGTTGTGTCATCGCAAAACTTTTATTCTTTCTCATTTACAACTGCGAACTGGCCAAGATAAAGAAAAACAGTGTGACACAAACAACAACAGGGAGTTACACATGAAGTAAACAAACAACAAACGCAGTAAATACAATAGAAAAAGTCTATATACAGTGTGTGCAAATGAGGAAGGATAAGGGAGGTAAGGCAATAAATAGGCCATAGTGGCGAAATAATTACAGTATAGCAATTAAACGCTGGAGTGATAGATGTGTAGAAGATGAGTGTGCAAGTAGAGATACTGGGGTGCAAAGGAGCAAAATAAATGACAGCATGGTGATGAGGTAGTTGGATGGGCTATTTACCGATGAGCTATGTACAGGTGCAGTGATCTGTGAGCTGCTCTGACAGCTGGTGCTTAAAGCTAGCGAGGGAGATATGAGTCTCCAGCTTCAGTGATTTTTGCAGTTCGTTCCAGTCATTGGCAGCAGAGAACTGAAAGGAAAGACGGCCAAAGGAGGAATTGGCTTTGGGGGTGACCAGTGAAATATACCTGCTGGAGCACGTGCTACGGGTGGGTGCTGCTATGGTGACCAGTGAGCTGAGAAAAGGTGGGGCTTTAGCTAGCAAGGACTTATAGGTGACCTGGAGCCAGTGGGTTTGGCGACGAATATGAAGCAAGGGCCAGCCAACGAGAGTGTACAGGTCGCAGTGGTGGGTAGTATATGGGGCTTTGTTGACAAAACGGATGACACTGTGATAGACTGCATCCAATTTGCTGAGTAGATTGTTGGAGGCTATTTTGTAAATGACATCGCCAAAGTCAAGGATCGGTAGGTTAGTCAGTTTTACGAGGGTTTGTTTGGCAGCATGAGTGAAGGATGCTTTGTTGCGAAATAAGAAGCCAAATCTAGATTTAATTTTGGATTGGAGATGCTTAATGTGAGCCTGGAAGGAGAGTTTACAGTCTAACCAGACACCTAGGTATTTGTAGTTCACATATTCTAAGTCAGAACCGTCCAATGTAGTGATGCTGGACGGGCGGACAGGTGTGGGTAGCGATCGGTTGAAGAGCATGCATTTAGTTTTATTTATATTTAAGAGCAGTTGGAGGCCACGGAAGGAGAGTTGTATGGCATTGAAGCCCGTCTAGAGGTTAGTTAACACAGTGTCCAAAGAAGGGCCAGAAGTATACAGAATGGTGTCGTCTGCATAGAGGTGGATCAAAGAATCACCAGCAGCAAGAACGACAACATTGATGTATACAGAGAAAAGAGTCGGCCCGAGGATTGAACCCTGTGGTACCCCCATAGAGACTGCCAGAGGTCCGGACAACAGGCTCTCCGATTTGACACACTGAACTCTGTTTGAGAAGTAGTTGTTGAACCAGGCGAGGCAGTCATTAGAGAAACCAAGGCTGTTGAGTCTGCCGATAAGAATGTGGTGATTGACAGAGTCGAAAGCCTTGGCCAGGTCGATGAATACAGCTGCACAGTAATATCTCTTATCGATGGAGGTTATGATATCGTTTAGGATCTTGAGCGTGGCTGAGGTGCACCCATGACCAACTCGGAAACCAGATTGCATTGCGGAGAAGGTTTGATGGTATTCGAAATGATTGGTGACCTGTTTGTAAACTTTACTTTCGAAGACCTTAGAAAGGCAGGGTAGGATAGAAATAGGTCTGTAGCAGTTTGGGTCTAGAGTGTCTCCCCCTTTGAAGAGGGGGATGATCGCGGCAGCTTTCCAGTCTTTGGGGATCTCAGACGACACGAAAAGGAGGTTGAACAGGCTAGTAATAGGAGTTGCAACAATTTCAGGGGATAATTTTAGACACAGAGGGTTCAGATTGTCTAGCCTGGCTGATTTGTAGGGGACCAGATTTTGCAGCTCTTTCAGACCATCAGCTATCTGGATTTGGGTGAAGGAGAAATGGGGGAGGCTAGGCAAGTTGCTGTGGGGGGCGTAGGGCTGTTGACCGGGGTAGGGGTAGTCAGGTGGAAAGCATGGCCAGCTGTAGGACAATGCTTATTGAAATTCTCAACTATGACGGATTTATCGGTGGTGACAGTGTTTCCTAGCCTCAGTGCAGTGGGCAGCTGAGAGAAGGTGCTCTTATTCTCCATGGACTTTACAGTGTCCCAGAACTTTGTTTGTGCTACAGGATGCAAATTTCTTGCATTCCTAACTGCCTGTGTATATTGGTTCCTAACTTCCCTGAATTGGTGCATATCGCGGAGGCTATATGCAGTACGCCACAGGATGTTTTTGTGCTGGTCAAGGGCAGTCAGATCTGGAGTGATCCAAGGGCTATATCTGTTCCTGGTTAAAAAAAAATTGAATGGGGCATGCTTATTTAAGATGGTGAGGAAAGCACTTTTAAAGAATAACCAGGCATCCTCTACTGACAGAATGAGGTCATTACCCTTCCAGGATACCCGGGCCAGGTCGATTAGAAAGGCCTGCTGGCTGAAGTGTTTTAGGGAGCGTTTCACAGTGATGAGGGGTGGTCGTTTGACCGCAGACCCATTACGGACGCAGGCAATGAGGCAGAGATCGCTGAGATCCTGGTTGAAGACAGCAGAGGTGTATTTGGAGTGCAGGTTGGTTAGGATGATATCTATGAGGGTGCCCGTGTTTACAGATTTGGGGTTGTTCCTGATAAGTTAATTGATAATTTGTGTGAGATTGAGGGCATCAAGCTTAGATTGTAGGATGGCCGAGGTGTTAAGCATGTCCCAGTTTTGGTCACCTAGCAGCATGAGCTCTGAAGATAGATGGGGGTCAATCAATTTACGTATGGTGTCCAGGGCACAGCTGGGGGCAGAAGGTGGTCTATAGCAAGCGGCAACGGTGAGAGACTTGTTTTTGGAAAGGTGAATTTTTAATAGTAGAAGCTCAAATAGTTTGGGCACAGACCTGGATAGTAAGACAGAACACCGCAGGCTGTCTCTGCAGTAGATTGCAACTCCACCACCTTTGGCAGTTCTATCTTGTCGGACAATGTTATAGTTAGGAATGGAAATTTCAGGGTTTTTGTTGGTCTTCCTAAGCCAGGATTCAGACACGGCTAGGACATCCGGGTTGGCAGAGTGTGCTAAGGCAGTGAATAAAACAAACTTAGGGAGGAGGCTTCTAATGTTAACATGCATGAAAGGCTTTTACGGTTACAGAAGTCAACAAATGAGAGAGCCTGGGAAATGGGAGTGGAGCTAGGCACTGCAGGGCCTGGATTAACCTCTACATCACCAGAGGAACAGAGGAGGAGTAGGATAAGGGTACGGCTAAAGGCTATAATAACTGAAAGGAGCAGGTTTCTGGACACGATCAAATAGATTCAAGGCATAATGTAGTTAAGAATAGATTCGAGGCATAAGTAGTAGTTAAGTTAATCTGGTTGGCTCATGTCCCTGGGCAGCTCTCAACTGTGCTTCCCTTTGTAGTCTAATGATTTGCAAGCCCTGCCACATCCGACGAGCGACAGAGACGGTGTAATATGACTCCATCTTAGTCCTGTATTGACACTTTGCCTGTTTGATGGTTCGTCAGAGGGCATCATGGGATTTCTTATAAGCTTCCGGGTTAGAGCCCCGCTCCTTGAAAGCGGCAGCTCTAGCCTTTAGCTCAGTGGGGATGTTGCCTGTAATCCATGGCTTTTGGTTGGGGTATGTACGTATGGTCACTGTGGGGACGACGTCATCGATGCATTTATTGATGAAGCCTGATGTGATGTGGTGTACACCTCAATGCCATAGGAAGAATCCCGGAACATATTACAGTCTGTGATAGCAAAACAGCTTTTGCAAAACAGAATTTGTGCCTGTAGGGGTGCTCTTCAGCCAAAATGTATCCTCTAAATAGACAGAAATAGTAGCAGTGGGGAGGAGAGGAGGAGAGGCAGGATCCTAGTAGCAGTGGGGAGGAGAGGCAGGAGCCTACCTCTACCTCTCCTCCCCGCAAAATCATATACAGTGGGGAGAACAAGTATTTGATACACTACCAATTGTGCAGGTTTTCCTACTTACAAAGCATGTAGAGGTCTGTAATTTTTATCATAGGTACACTTCAACTGTGAGAGACGGAATCTAAAACAAAAATACAGAAAATCACATTGTATGATTTTTAAGTAATTCATTTGCATTTTATTGCATGATATAAGTATTTGATACATCAGAAAAGCAGAATTTAATATTTGGTTTTGCAATTACAGAGATCATATGTTTCCTGTAGTTCTTGACCAGGTTTGCACACACTGCAGCAGGGATTTTGGCCCACTCCTCCATACAGACCTTCTCCAGATCCTTCAGGTTTCGGGGCTGTCACTGGGCAATACGGACTTTCAGCTCCCTCCAAAGATTTCTATTGGGTTCAGGTCTAGAGACTGGCTAGGCCAATCCAGGACCTTGAGATGCTTCTTACGGAGCCACTCCTTGGTTATCCTGGCTGTGTGTTTCGGGTCGTTGTCATGCTGGAAGACCCAGCCACGACCCATCTTCAATGCTCTTACTGAGGGAAGGAAGTTGTTGGCCAAGATCTCGCGATACATGGCCCCAACCATCCTCCCCTCAATACGGTGCAGATATCCTGTCCCCTTTGCAGAAAAGCATCCCCAAAGAATGATGTTTCCACCTCCATGCTTCACAGTTGGGATGGTGTTGTACTCATCCTTCTTCTTCCTCCAAACACGGCGAGTGGAGTTTAGACCAAAAAGCTCTATTTTTGTCTCATCAGACCACATGACCTTCTTCCATTTCTCCTCTGGATCATCCAGATGGTCATTGGCAAACTTCAGACGGGCCTGGACATGCGCTGGCTTGAGCAGGGGGACCTTGCGTGCGCTACAGGATTTTAATCCATGACTGCGTAGTGTGTTACTAATGGTTTTCTTTGAGACTGTGGTCCCAGCTCTCTTCAGGTCATTGATCAGGTCCTGCCGTGTAGTTCTGGGCTGATCACTCACCTTCCTCATGATCATTGATGCCCCACAAGGTGAGATCTTGCATGGAGCCCCAAACCGAGGGTGATTGACCGTCATCTTGAACTTCTTCCATTTTCTAATAATTGCGCCAACAGTTGTTGCCTTCTCACCAAGCTGCTTGCCCATTGTCCTGTAGCCCATCCCAGCCTTGTGCAGGTCTACAATTTTATCCCTGATGTCCTTACACGGCTCTCTGTTCTTGGCCATTGAGGAGAGGTTGGAGTCTGTTTGATTGAGTGTGTGGACAGGTGTCTTTTATGCAGGTAACGAGTTCAAACAGGTGCAGTTAATACAGGCAATGAGTGAAGAACAGAAGGGCTTCTTAAAGAAAAGCTAACAGGTCTGTGAGAGCCGGAATTCTTACTGGTTGGTAGGTGATCAAATACTTATGTCATGCAATAAAATGCAAATGAATTACTTAAAAATCATACAATGTGATTTTCTGGATTTTTGTTTTAGATTCCGTCTCTCACATTTAAAGTGTACCTATGACAAAAATTTACAGACCTCTACATGCTTTGTAAGTAGAAAAACCTGCAAAATCGGCAGTGTATCAAATACTTGTTCTCCCCACTGTATGTTTGTTTCCCTAAAATTAGGTATTTGTGTGATTTAATGAGATAAGATATGTTTACATTTGCGTATTCAATCCAACATTTGATGTAAACAGTCAGCAACTAAACGCACATAGTGTATCTTTAAATACCACAATGTGGTTTTATTGAATGTTGCCCATAGTGTCATTGTGCCATCCTGGTAGGTTCCTAAGGTGAGTCTCTCTCCCCTAGATATGTCGGAGGCTGTCCTCAGGTGTATGCGGTCAAGCCGCCGGCTCCTGGTGGTCCTGAGCCCCACCTACCTGACAGAGAAGAGTGTCAGCCTGCTGGAGTGTCGCCTGGGCCTCTACATCCAGCTCACCTGCCATGCCCACATCATCACCGTCCTTTACAGCCCCCTCCCGAGACTACTGGCCTCTTGCACTGAGGCCAAGCAGCTATGCCGCAGTACTGCCACCATCACCTGGAGGGGACGCCAGTCGGAGTCGTCCACCTCTCGCTTCTGGAAGCGCCTGCGCCTGGCCCTGCCTGTGAGACCGCTGGCCCTGGGGAGGAGGCTCATCGACAGCACCTCGTCCCACTCCGACCTGGCCACTTCTTTGGGCCAGCAGTGCCAGCCGCAGGATGCCGCCGAGCCACAGAGACAGAGGGATGGCAAGAGTGCTGCAGGCAACGGTGTCAGAGGCAGGGGGCGCAAGTGGAGGATACAGGAGGCGCGCAGCAGGGAGATGCCGAAGGCGGGCCACGGTAAGAACTGTGGAGTGTGTGTGAGAGAGCCCCACGGCGTCTTGGGTAGGGCGGCTGTGAAGACCCAGCATACACATCAACCCACAGCAAAAAGTATCAGACCTGAGACCCAACCAAGACTTCATCCAAGCAGCACAAAGACCCAACTAGGACTTCATTCAAGCAGCACAAAAGCTCAACCAGGACTTCATCAAATCAGTACAGAGACCGAAACCAGAACTTCATCCAAGCAGCACAAAGACCCAAGCGGGACTTGACCCTAAGAGTACTGAAACTCCAGCAGAACAACCACATCCTTCGCCTAGCCAACCACAGAACTTTGACAACTGTGTGTGCGACCTACAGTAGATAACAATAAAAGCAGCAATATCAGGCATGGCTGTGCACTGTAGAACACTGTCTGAAGACAGGGGCAACTGCAATAAACTTAGCTTACAAATTGCGAAATGCTAAGGACATATCGGATTAGAATAGCAGAGGAGACAACTTTGTTTCTTAAGTGGAGAAATGTGGAAAGTACATTTTATGGGTATGTAATGACAAACATTTGACATTAAATATTGTCTGTTCTGTATCTCATTTGGTTCTTCACTGACCTATTGAAGACGTCACCCGTTCACCATTCACTGGCCTGGGTTGGTTTGTCGACCCATGTGTTTATCTGTGTGTGACTTTGTTCGGGGAAGGAGGTGGGTGATTAGCAACCAGTCAGACAGGCTTCTGGGACAATGAGGACCATAAAAGATTGGAGAATGTTGGAACTGACTGACAGATACTAACTACCCGTCCAAGCAAACTGCACTGTGCTGAGTGTTTCTGGATTATCATAATATACTCTATCTAGTGTCCTTCTTTGGTGATCCTTTGAGCCCATGACAAATGGTACTCAAATTTGGTTCAGAAATCCATCCAACTTTATCAATGCAAGTTTTTTAAGACTGTGTTCTGATGTGCCACACAACAATTTCCCGTCTCAGTAAATATGCAATTCATTAAAACTCTATAGAATTATTTCTACAGGAAATATAACCTTGTCGCAATGTTATTACAGTGTATTTCCTTATGACATTAATGTGTTGTATTGAATGAGGGTTCTATTATCAAAAGCTGTACCCTTTTTCCATATGGATCACAGATTGAGGCAAGTTCAATGACGACATACTGTACAGCACATTCATAATGCTGAAGTGCAGAAAAAGAGAGTAGAAAAAGGGAGGGAGAGAGAGAATATCGTGCTGTTTTCTCAATGGCTGCTTTCAGTGAAGGTGCTAATTTCCTTCCATTGAGGCAAATTACACACACATTGAAGGGAATCGTCTAAGCTTGCACCTGAATAGTGCAGAGACAGTACCTCTTTAGCCACTACACATATTATTTCAACAGGTCTCGTTGAGAAAAATGTAAATTTTTAAAGTTACCTGGAAATTGATTTGATCAACCTTAGATCCAATTAGAGCATGAGCAAGGCAGACATTTACATAATCACTGCTCAGATTGAGTGGGAGTAAATTGGTTTAGAAGTATACAGTCCTGGCCAAAAGTTTTGAGAATGACACAAATATACATTTTCACAGTCTGCTGCCTCAGTTTGTATGATGGCAATTTGCATATACTCCAGAATGTTATGAAGAGTGATCAGATGAATTGCAATTAATTGCAAAGTCCCTCTTTGCCATGCAAATGAACTGAATCCCCCAAACACATTTCCCCTGCATTTCAGCCCTGCCACAAAAAGGACCAGCTGACATCATGTCAGTGATTCTCTCGTTAACACAGGTGTGAGTGTTGGTGATGACAAGGCTGGAGATCACTCTGTCATGCTGTTTGAGTTTGAATAACAGACTGGAAGCTTCAAAAGGAGGGTGTTGCTTGGAATCATTGTTCTTCTCCTGTCAACTATGGTTACCTGCAAGGAAACAGCATTGCTTTGCACACAAAGGGCTTCACAGGCAAGGATATTGCTGCCAGTAAGATTGCACCTAAATCAACCATTTATCGGATCATCAAAAACTTCAAGGAGAGCGGTTCAATTGTTGTGAAGAAGGCTTCATGTGGCCAAGAAAGTCCAGCAAGCGCCAGGACCGTCTCCTAAAGGTGATTCAGTTGCGGGATCGGGGCACCAGCAGTACAGAGCATGCTCAGGAATGGTAGCAGGCAGGTGTGAGTGCATCTACACGCACAGTGAGGCAAAGACTTTTGGAGGATGACCTGGTGTCAAGAAGGGCAGCAAAAAGCCACTTCTCTTCAGGAAAAACATCAAGGACAGACTGATATTCTGCAAAAGGTACAGGGATTTGAACTGCCCATCATTTTCTCTGATTAATTCCCTTTCCGATTGTTTAGGGCATCCGGAAAAAAGCTTGTCCGGAGAAGACAAGGTGAGCTCTACCAGTCCTGTGTCATGCCAACAGTAAAGCATCCTGAGACCATTCATGTGTGGGGTTGCTTCCCAGACAAGGGAGTGGGCTCACTCACAATTTTGCCTAAGAACACAGCCATGAATAAAGAATGGTACCAACACATCCTCAGAGAGCAACTTCTCCTAACCATCCAGGAACAGTTTGGTGATGAACAATGCCTTTTCCAGCATGATGGAGCACCTTGCCATAAGGCAAAAGTGATAACTAAGTGGCTTGGGGAACAAAAATTGATATTTTGGGTCAATGGCCAGGAAACCTCCCAGACCTTAATCCCATTGAGAACTTGTGGTCAATCCTCAAGAGGCAGGTGGACAAAAAACAAAACAAATTCTGACATACTCCAAGCATTGATTATGCAAGAATGGGCTGCCATCAGTCAGGATGTGGCCCAGAAGTTAATTGACAGCATGCCAGGGCAGATTGCAGAGGTCTTGAAAAAGAAGGGTCAACACTGCAAATATTAAGTCTTTGCATCAACTTCATGTAATTGTCAATAAAATCCTTAGACACTTATGAAATGCTTGTAATTATACTTCATTATTCCATACTAACATCTGACAAAAATATCTAAAGACACTGAAGCAGCAAACCTTGTGGAAATTAATATTTGTGTCATTCTCAAAACTTTTGGCCATGACTGTACATTAACACAAACAAATCACTGAGCAAAGATGGCGCCGGAGAAGAAGGCTCACGTTTTATGTGTCCCTAACCAATTGTGTTTTTTTTCTCTGTGTTGTTTGTAACTTATTTTTAAACTTATTTTGTACATAATTTTGCTGCTACCGTCTCATAACCTAAAAGAACTTCTGGACATCAGAACTGTGATTACTCACCACAAACTGGCAGAGTCCTTTTTTTCCTTTAAGGAGTCCGACGAGCCCAACGTCAATGACATACTGCTTTCCCGGGACAGGCTCATTTGCGTGAAGAAAAGGCAGAGAAAAAGCTAACTTTGCCAAAACATTTCAAACTACTAAATCCCGCTATGCCCTCTGATGAATCATCAAACAGGCAAAGAATACAGGACAATGATCGAATCGTATTAAACTGGCTCTGACACTCGTCTGCAGGCTAAAGTTAAATCTAGACTTGGTTTCCGCTATCGTAATTGCTCCTCTTCCTCCCCAGCTGCCAAACTAACCCTGATTCAGATGACCATCCTACCCATGCTAGATTACGGAGACATACAGTGCCTTGCAAAAGTATTCGGCCCCCTTGAACTTTGCGACCTTTTGCCACATTTCAGGCTTCAAACATAAAGATATAAAACTGTATTTTTTTGTGAAGAATCAACAACAAGTGGGAAACAATCATGAAGTGTAACGGCATTTATTGGATATTTCAAACTTTTTTAACAAATCAAAAACTGAAAAATTGGGCGTGCAAAATTATTCAGCCCCCTTAAGTTAATACTTTGTAGCGCCACCTTTTGCTGCGATTACAGCTGTAAATCGCTTGGGGTATGTCTCTATCAGTTTTGCACATCGAGAGACTGACATTTTTTCCCATTCCTCCTTGCAAAACAGCTCGAGCTCAGTGAGGTTGGATGGAGAGCATTTGTGAACAGCAGTTTTCAGTTCTTTCCACAGATTCTCGATTGGATTCAGGTCTGGACTTTGACTTGGCCATTCTAACACCTGGATATGTTTATTTTTGAACCATTCCATTGTAGATTTTTCTTTATGTTTTGGATCATTGTCTTGTTGGAAGACAAATCTCCGTCCCAGTCTCAGGTCTTTTGCAGACTCCATCAGGTTTTCTTCCAGAATGGTCCTGTATTTGGCTCCATCCATCTTCCCATCAATTTTAACCATCTTCCCTGTCCAACACAGACTTTTTGAAGAAAAGCAGGCCCAAACCATGATGCTGCCACCACCATGTTTGACAGTGGGGATGGTGTGTTCAGAGTTTTGAGCTGTGTTGCTTTTACGCCAAACATAACGTTTTGCATTGTTGCCAAAAAGTTCAATTTTGGTTTCATCTGACCAGAGCACCTTCTTCCACATGTTTGGTGTGTCTCCCAGGTGGCTTGTGGCAAACTTTAACGAACATTTTTTATGGATATCTTTAAGAAATGGCTTTCTTCTTGCCACTCTTCCATAAAGGCCAGATTTGTGTAATATACGACAGATTGTTGTCCTATGGACAGAGTCTCCCACCTCAGCTGTAGATCTCTGCAGTTCATCCAGAGTAATCATGGGCCTCTTGGCTGCATCTCTGATCAGTCTTCTCCTTGTATGAGCTGAAAGTTTAGAGGGACGGCCAGGTCTTGGTAGATTTGCAGTGGTCTGATACTCCTTCCATTTCAATATTATCGCTTGCACAGTGCTCCTTGGGATGTTTAAAGCTTGGGAAATCTTTTTGTATCCAAATCTGGCTTTAAACTTCTTCACAACAGTATCTCAGACCTGCCTGGTGTGTTCCTTGTTCTTCATGATGCTCTCTGCGCTTTTAACGGACCTCTGAGACTATCACAGTGCAGGTGCATTTATACGGAGACTTGATTACACACAGGTGGATTGTATTTATCATCATTAGTCATTTAGGTCAACATTGGATCATTCAGAGATCCTCACTGAACTTCTGGAGAGAGTTTGCTGCACTGAAAGTAAAGGGGCTGAATAATTTTGCACGCCCAATTTTCAGTTTTTGATTTGTTAAAAAAGTTTGAAATATCCAATAAATGTCGTTCCACTTCATGATTGTGTCCCACTTGTTGTTGATTCTTCACAAAAAAATACAGTTTTATATCTTTATGTTTGAAGCCTGAAATGTGGCAAAAGGTCGCAAAGTTCAAGGGGGCCAAATACTTTCGCAAGGCACTGTACATACGAGATGAGTAACTCCACATATGTAAACATTATTAAAGTGACACTGTAATTCATAGATCGGCAGGTAAGGGTGCTCTCGAGCGGCTAGATGTTCTTTACCATTTGGCCATCAGATTTGCCACCAATTCTCTTTATAGGACACATCACTGCACTCTATACTCCTCTGTAAACGGGTCATCTCTGTATACCTGTCGCAAGACCCACTGGTTGATGCTTATTTATAAAACCATCTTAGGCCTCACTCTCCCCTATCTGAGAAATCTACTGCAGCCCTCATCCTCCACATAAAACACCCATTCTGCCAGTCACATTCTGTTAAAGGCTCCCAAAGTACACACATCCCTGGGTCGCTCCTCTTTTCAGTGCGCTGCAGCTAGCGACTGGAATGAGCTGCAACAAACACTCAAACTGGACAGTTTTATCTCAATCTCTTCATTCAAAGACTCAATCATGGACACTCTTACTGACCGTTGTGGCTGATTTGTGTTATGTATTGTTGTCTCTACCTTCTTGCCCTTTGTGCTGTTGTCTGTGCCCAATAATGTTTGTACCATGTTTTGTGCTGCTACCATGTTGTGTTGTCATGTGTTGCTGCTTGTTATGTTGTCTTATGTCTCTCTTTATGCAGAGTTGTCTCGCTTGTTGTGATGTGTGTTTTGTCCTATATTTATATTTTTTTATTTTTTATTTTTTAATCCCAAAACCCCCGTCCCTGCAGGAGGCCTTTTGGCTTTTGGTAGGCCGTCATTGTAAATAAGAATTTGTTCTTAACTGACTTGCCTGATTAAATAAATAAATAGAACTTTACAAAATTCAGACTGCAATGCTTTTATTTAATTTTTCTTTATGCATGAATACAATTGTCACTGTTCGTTGTTGGCATGTCCTGCCTAAGTTTGCCCAGTTTGCCAATGAAGTATTCAGTAAAATAAATGGCAAAATCAAATGGTTTTGTGATGAATAAGCCATCTGATTCGATGAAAGACAGAGTTGAATTTGTCTTTCTGCCCATGATTTAATTTAAAGTGCTCAAGTTGTTCTTCCATAATTGTTTAAATCATCGTTCTTGGCTTAATAATACAGTTTCTTCTTCTTTTTGTTGAGTTATTCACATAATTTCTCAATTTGCAGTAAGTAAGCCAGTCAGATGTGCAGCCAGACTTATAGCCACTCATTTTGCCCCAAATTCAATCATACATTTTTTAAATTCCTCATCAATCCATGGAGCCTGAACAGTTCGAACAGTCAGTTTCTTAACTGGTGCATGTTTATAAATAATTGGACAAAGCAATTTCATAAATTAATCACGTGCAGTGTTTGGATGCTCCTCATTAATCACATCAGACCAACAAATATTTTTAACATCATCCACATAAGAGTCACAGCAAAATCTTTTTCATGATCTCGTAAACATTATTTTAGGCCCAGCTGTTGGAACTTTGGCTTTCCTGGATATAGCCACTATATTGTGATTACTGCATCCAATGGGTGCAGTAATCTACAGTATTAGTAAAAATGGGATTGATACATGTCAATGATCTTGTTCCTGTAGTGTTTAGAAACACCCTGGTAGGTTGATTAATAACCTGAGCCAGATTACAGGCACTGGTTACATTAAGAAGCTTCCTCTTGAGCGGACAGCTTGATGAAAACCAGTCAATATTCGGGTACCCAAGAAAGTAGACCTCTCTGTTTCCATCACATATACCATCAAGCATTTCACACATATTATTTAGATACTGACTGTTAGCACTTGGTGGCCTATAGCAACACACCCAAAGAAAAGGCTTTAAAGAATTTTATATCTGAATATATGCAGCAACACATCCCCCATAAGCATTTCTGTCACTTCTATAGATGTTATATCCTTGTATTGCTACTGCTGTATCATCAAATTAATTATCTAAGTGAGTGTCAAAAATGGCTAATATATGAATGCTATCTGATGTTAGCAAGTTATTGATTTCATGAACCTTATTTCTAAGGTTACATACATTCATATGGGCCAGTGGTCTTTTGAGGTTTGATCTTGATTCTTATATTTCCTTTTGGTGGACGTTTCTGTGATATACAGTTGAAGTCGGAAGTTTACATACACCTTAGCCAACTACATTTAAACTCAGTTTTTTCACAATTCCTGACATTTAATTCAAGTAAAATGTCCCTGTCTTAGGTCAGATCACCACTTTATTTTAAGAATGTGAATTGTCAGAATAATAGTAGAATGATTTCTTTCAGTTCTTATTTCTTTCATCACATTCCCAGTGGGTCAGAAGTTCACATACACTCAATTAGTATTTGGTAGTATTGCCTTTAATTTTTTTTTTTTTACTTGGGTCAAACATTTCAGGTAGCCTTCCACAAAAAGTTTGTGGGCAAAACTGAAAAAGCGTGTGCGAGCAAGAATGCCTACAAACCTGACTCAGTTACACCAGCTCTGTCAGGAGGAATGGGCCACAATTCACCCAACTTATTGTGGGAAACAATGAGGTCAGGGCTTTGTGATGGCCACTCCAATACCTTGACTTTGTTGTCCTTAAGCCATTTTAACATAACTTTGGAAGTATTCTTGGGGTCATTGTCCATTTGGAAGACCCATTTGCGACCAAGCTTTAACTTCCTGACTGATGTTTTGAGTGTTGCTTCAATATATCCACATAATTTTCATGCCTCATGAATGCCATCTATTTTGTGAAGTGCACCAGTCCCTCCTGCAGCAAATCACCCCCACAACATGATGTTGCCACCCCCCGTGCTTCACGGTTGGGATGGTGTTCTTCGGCTTGCGAGACTCCCCCTTTTTCCTCCAAATATAATGATGGTCATTACGGCCAAACAGTTCTATTTATGTTTCATCAGACCAGAGGACATTTTTCCAAATAGTACGATCTCTGTCCCAATGTGCAGTTGCAATCTGTAGCATGGCTTTTTTTATGGCGGTTTTGGAGCAGTGGCTTCTTCCTTGCTGAGCGGCTTTTCAGGTTATGTTGATATAGGACTTGTTTTACTGTTCCAATTGACTCAAATTATATCAATTAGCCTATCAGAGGCTTCTAAAAGGCACAGTCCACTTAGTGTATGTAAACCTCTGACGCACTGGAATTGTGATACAGTGATTTATAAGTAAAATAATCTGTCTGTTAACAGTTGTTGGAAAAATGACTTGTGTCATGCACAAAATAAATGTCCTAACCGACTTGCCAAAACAATAGTTTGTTAACAAGAAATTTGTGGAGTGGTTGAAAAACTAGATTTAATGACTCCAACCTGTGTATGTAAACTTCCGACATCAACTGTATTCACTGAGTATACCAAACATTAGGAACACCTAGGGCTGTTGCGGTGACCTTGTGACTGCCGGTGTGGCGGTAATGAGTCATGAAGGTGGTCAAATTCCATGTGACCGTTTAGTCATGGATATTAGGCTTCTCCAAGCTCTGATTTTTGGGCAAAAAGTAAAACTCAGCTCCATCATTCATTGAATCAGATGGCTCATTCATCACAAAACCATGTCATATTGCCATCTACTTTAATGATTTTTTCATTGGCAAGACATGTCAGCAACAAATGCAGACACTGCACATCCTAGGATAACTGACCAAATTATGAAACACAAGCATTGACATTTTGAAATCCGTAGTGTGTGTGGAAGAGGTGAATTTTTTTTTTTGTCTATAAACAATGACAAGCCACCGGGGTCTGACAACTTTGGTGGAAAATTACTGAGGATAATAGCGGGCGATATTGCCACTCCTATTTGCAATATGTTCAATCTAAGCCTACTAGAAAGTGTGTGCCTTCAGTCCTGGAGGCAAGAAAAAGTAATTCCGCTCACACAAAATATTGCACAGTACTACATAGAGCTATGGCTACATGGAACTCTATTCCACATCAGGTTACTAATGCAAGCAGTAAAATCAGATTTAAAAAACAGATAAAAATACACCTTATGGAACAGCGGGGACTGTGAAGAGACACACACACAGGCACACACGTACACATGGATTTTGCATTATGGATATGTGATAGTAGAGAAGTGGCCTGAGGGAACACACTTAATGTGTTGTGAAAAGTGTGATGAAATGTTACATAATATCTTAAATTGTATATCTCTGTCTTAATGTTGCTGGACCCCAGAAAGAGTCACAGCACATTAAGTGTGTTCCCTCAGGCCACTTATCTACTATCACATATCTATAATGCAAAATCCATGTGTATGTGTGTGTAGAGTGCGTGTCTTACAATGCATATGTGTTTCTGTGACAGTGTCTATTCACAGTCCCCGCTGTTAAGGGGTGTCCTTAATAAATACAAATGCGAACAGCCAACCAATCAGCTTGTTACCAACCCTTAGTAAACTTTTGGAAATAATGGTGTTTGACCAGATACAATGTTATTTTACAGTAAACAAATTAACAACAGACTTTCAGCATGCTTATAGGGAAGGACATATAACAAGCACAGCACTTACACAAAGAACTGATGATTGGCGGAGAGACATTGATAATAAAAAGATTGTGCTGCTCTAAGCTGTCGCCCGTTGCCAGAGGACAGTGTTTTCGAGGCCAGAGTGGCATCTGGGGTAGACAAGAAGAAAAACTAGGTGAGCATGGATTCCCCAGTAGCTTGTGTAGGTTCGCTACTTGTTTGATAAGAGTAGCCACTTTGCCCCTGTAGTCCTCTGCAAGCAAACAGTTGTTACATTGAAAGTCTAGGCGGTCCACTCTGTCCCGGAATAAACCAAAATAAACACAGCTGCTGCAGCATTGAAAACGTTCAATAGCGACCTCCATTTAAGGCTGCCAGCCATCTAGGCTAGCTAGGCTTCCTTGTCTCTCTCCTTCCATATAATTCTGAACTAAGTGAATAAAAAGAGCTCACACAAATTGTAAAATCCGAAAAGCAGAAATATGTGTCCTCCTTTAAATCCTCTCACAGCGGTGAGCACGAAAGCAGTCTTTGCACATCCTGTTTGTAGCAGCGTTGGCTAACATTGGTAGCTATAAAATGCAGTTCCAGCCAGGTCAGGTTGCAGGGGGAAAAGCAGCATTGAATACAGACACAATTAGCGTGGGACACCGCCGCGGTCCCAACCACATGGGCTAATTGCTTCCCTGCTAGCTTGATACTGATACAGTGCCTTGCGAAAGTATTCGGCCCCCTTGAACTTTGCAACCTTTTGCCACATTTCAGGCTTCAAACATAAAGATATAAAACTGTATTTCTTTGTGAAGAATCAACAACAAGTGGGACACAATCATGAAGTGGAACGACATTTATTGGATATTTCAAGCTTTTTTAACAAATCAAAAACTGAAAATTGGGCGTGCAAAATTATTCAGCCCCCTTAAGTTAATACTTTGTAGCGCCACCTTTTGCTGCGATTACAGCGGTAAGTTGCTTGGGGTATGTCTCTATCAGTTTTGCACATCGAGAGACTGAATTTTTTCCCCATTCCTCCTTGCAAAACAGCTCGAGCTCAGTGAGGTTGGATGGAGAGCATTTGTGAACAGCAGTTTTCAGTTCTTTCCACAGATTCTCGATTGGATTCAGGTCTGGACTTTGACTTGGCCATTCTAACACCTGGATATGTTTATTTTTGAACCATTCCATTGTAGATTTTGCTTTATGTTTTGGATCATTGTCTTGTTGGAAGACAAATCTCCGTCCCAGTCTCAGGTCTTTTGCAGACTCCATCAGGTTTTCTTCCAGAATGGTCCTGTATTTGGCTCCATCCATCTTCCCATCAATTTTAACCATCTTCCCTGGCCCTGCTGAGGAAAAGCAGGCCCAAACCATGATGCTGCCACCACCATATTTGACAGTGGGGATGGTGTGTTCAGCTGTGTTGCTTTTACGCCAAACATAACGTTTTGCATTGTTGCCAAAAAGTTACATTTTGGTTTCATCTGACCAGAGCACCTTCTTCCACATGTTTGGTGTGTCTCCCAGGTGGCTTGTGGCAAACTTTAAACGACACTTTTTATGGATATCTTTAAGAAATGGCTTTCTTCTTGCCACTCTTCCATCAAGGCCAGATTTGTTGTCCAATGGACAGAGTCTCCCACCTCAGCTGTAGATCTCTGCAGTTCATCCAGAGTGATCATGGGCCTCTTGGCTGCATCTCTGATCAGTCTTCTCCTTGTATGAGCTGAAAGTTTAGAGGGACGGCCAGGTCCTGGTAGATTTGCAGTGGTCTGATACTCCTTCCATTTCAATATTATCGCTTGCACAGTGCTCCTTGGGATGTTTAAAGCTTGGGAAATCTTTTTGTATCCAAATCCGGCTTTAAACTTCTTCACAACAGTATCTCTGTTACGGTGAGTGAATGAGGACCCAAAAGCGAACTAACTTAAACAGAGCTTCTTTAATAACCAAACTGTGGTAGGCTCAGATAGACCGGCAGATTCCGACAGGACAGGACAAGGTTACAGCAAACATGACGATAGTCTGGCTCAGGCATGAAACACAACAAACAAGAATCCGACAAGGACAGGAACAAAAACAGAGAGAGATATAGGGGACTAATCAGAGGGAAAAAGGGAACAGGTGGGAAAAGGGGTGACGAGGTGGTTAGGAGGAGACAAGGCACAGCTGGGGGAAAGAGAGGGAGAAAAGGTAACCTAACAACGACCAGCAGAGGGAGACAGGGTGAAGGGAAAGGACAGAGACAAGACACAACATGACAGTACATGACAGTACCCCCCCACTCACCGAGCGCCTCCTGGCGCACTCGAGGAGGAAACCTGGCGGCAACGGAGGAAATCCTCGATCAGCGCACGGTCCAGCACGTCCCGAGAGGGAACCCAACTCCTCTCCTCAGGACCGTACCCCTCCCAATCTACAAGGTACTGGTGACCACGGCCCCGAGGACGCATGTCCAAAATTCTACGGACCCTGTAGATGGGTGCGCCCTCGACAAGGATGGGGGGGGGGGGGGGAAGACGAGCGGGGGCGCGAAGGACGGGCTTGATGCAGGAGACATGGAAGACCGGGTGGACGCGACGAAGGTATCGCGGAAGAAGAAGTCGAACTGCGACAGGATTAATGACCCGAGAAATACGGAACGGACCAATGAACCGCGGGGTCAACTTGCGAGAAGCCGTCTTAAGGGGAAGGTTCTGAGTGGAGAGCCAAACTCTCTGACCGCGACAATATCTAGGACTCTTAGTTCTACGCTTATTAGCAGCCCTCACAGTCTGCGTCCTATAACGGCAAAGTGCAGACCTGACCCTCTTCCAGGTGCGCTCGCAACGTTGGACAAAAGCCTGAGCGGAGGGGACGCTGGACTCGGCGAACTGAGATGAGAACAGCGGAGGCTGGTACCCGAGGCTACTCTGAAAAGGAGATAGCCCGGTCGCAGACGAAGGAAGCGAGTTGTGGGCGTATTCTGCCCAGGGGAGCTGTTCTGACCAAGACGCAGGGTTACGAAAAGAAAGACTGCGTAAGATGCGACCAATAGTCTGATTGGCCCGTTCTGCTTGACCGTTAGACTGGGGGTGAAAGCCGGAAGAGAGACTGACGGAAGCCCCAATCAAACGGCAAAACTCCCTCCAAAATTGAGACGTGAATTGCGGACCTCTGTTCGAAACGACGTCTGACGGAAGGCCATGAATTCTGAAAACATTCTCGATGATGATTTGTGCCGTCTCTTTAGCAGAAGGAAGCTTAGCAAGGGGAATGAAATGAGCCGCCTTAGAGAACCTATCGACAACCGTAAGAATAACAGTCTTCCCCGCTGACGAAGGCAGTCCGGTGACAAAATCTAAGGCGATGTGAGACCACGGTCGAGAGGGAATAGGAAGCGGCCTGAGACGGCCGGCAGGAGGAGAGTTACCGGACTTAGTCTGCGCGCAGACCGAACAAGCAGCCACGAAACGACGCGTGTCATGCTCCCGGGTGGGCCACCAAAAACGCTGGCGAATGGAAGCAAGCGTACCCCGAACGCCAGGGTGGCCGGCTAACTTGGCAGAGTGAGCCCACTGAAGAACGGCCAGACGAGTAGGAACGGGAACGAAAAGAAGGTTCCTAGGACAAGCGCGCGGCGACGGAGTGTGAGTGAGCGCTTGTTTTACCTGCCTCTCAATTCCCCAGACAGTCAACCCGACAACACGCCCCTCAGGGAGAATCCCCTCGGGGTCAGTGGAGGCTACTGAAGAACTGAAGAGACGAGACAAAGCATCAGGCTTGGTGTTCTTAGAGCCCGGACGATAAGAAATCACGAACTCGAAACGAGCGAAAAACAGCGCCCAACGCGCCTGACGCGCATTAAGTCGTTTGGCAGAACGGATGTACTCAAGGTTCCTATGGTCAGTCCAAACGACAAAAGGAACGGTCGCCCCCTCCAACCACTGTCGCCATTCGCCTAGGGCTAACCGGATGGCGAGCAGTTCGCGGTTACCCACATCATAGTTACGTTCCGACGGCGACAGGCGATGAGAAAAATACGCGCATGGGTGGACCTTGTCGTCAGAGAGGGAGCGCTGAGAAAGAATGGCTCCCACGCCCACCTCTGACGCGTCAACCTCGACAACGAACTGTCTAGAGACGTCAGGTGTAACAAGGATAGGAGCGGATGTAAAACGATTCTTGAGGAGATCAAAAGCTCCCTGGGCGGAAACGGACCACTCAAAGCACGTCTTGACAGAAGTAAGGGCTGTGAGAGGAGCTGCCACCTGACCGAAATTACGGATGAAACGACGATAGAAGTTCGCGAAGCCGAGAAAGCGCTGCAGCTCGACGCGTGACTTAGGGACGGGCCAATCAATGACAGCTTGGACCTTAGCGGGATCCATCTTAATGCCTTCAGCGGAAATAACAGAACCGAGAAATGTGACGGAGGAGGCATGAAAAGTGCACTTCTCAGCCTTCACAAAAAGACAATTCTCTAAAAGGCGCTGGAGGACACGTCGAACGTGCTGAACATGAATCTGGAGTGACGGTGAAAAAATCAGGATATCGTCAAGGTAAACGAAAACAAAGATGTTCAGCATGTCTCTCAGGACATCATTGACTAATGCCTGAAAGACAGCTGGAGCGTTAGCGAGGCCGAAAGGAAGAACCCGGTATTCAAAGTGCCCTAACGGAGTGTTAAACGCCGTCTTCCACTCGTCCCCCTCCCTGATGCGCACGAGATGGTAAGCGTTACGAAGGTCCAACTTAGTGAAAAACCTGGCTCCCTGCAGGATCTCGAAGGCTGAAGACATAAGAGGAAGCGGATAACGATTCTTCACTGTTATGTCATTCAGCCCTCGATAATCTATGCAGGGGCGCAGAGACCCGTCCTTCTTCTTGACAAAAAAAACCCCGCTCCGGCGGGAGAGGAGGAGGGGACTATGGTACCGGCGTCAAGAGCTACAGACAAATAATCTTCGAGAGCCTTACGTTCGGGAGCCGACAGAGAGTATAGTCTACCCCGGGGGGGGGGGGTGGTTCCCGGAAGGAGATCAATACTACAATCATACGACCGGTGTGGAGGAAGAGAGGTGGCCCTGGACCGACTGAACACCGTGCGCAGATCGTGATATTCCTCCGGCACCCCTGTCAAATCACCAGGCTCCTCCTGTGAAGAAGAGACAGAGGAAACAGGAGGGATAGCAGACATTAAACATTTCACATGACAAGAGACGTTCCAGGAGAGGATAGAATTACTAGACCAATTAATGGAAGGATTATGACAAACTAGCCAGGGATGGCCCAAAACAACAGGTGTAAAAGGTGAACGAAAAATTAAAAAAGAAATGGTTTCACTATGATTACCAGAAACAGTGAGGGTTAAAGGTAGCGTCTCACGCTGAATCCTGGGGAGAGGACTACCATCCAGGGCGAACAAGGCCGTGGGCTCCTTTAACTGTCTGAGAGGAATGTCATGTTCCCGAGCCCAGGTCTCGTCCATAAAACAGCCCTCCGCCCCAGAGTCTATTAAGGCACTGCAGGAAGCTGACGAACCGGTCCAGCGTAGATGGACCGACAAGGTAGTGCAGGATCTTGAAGGAGAGACAGGAGTAGTAGCGCTCACCAGTAGCCCTCCGCTTACTGACGAGCTCTGGCCTTTTACTGGACATGAAGTGACAAAATGACCAGCGGAACCGCAATAGAGACAGAGGCGGTTGGTGATTCTCCGTTCCCTCTCCTTAGTCGAGATGCGGATACCTCCCAGCTGCATGGGCTCAGCACCCGAGCCGGCAGAGGAAGATGGTAGTGATGCGGAGAGGGGGGCGACGGAGAGCGCGAGCTCCTTTCCACGAGCTCGGTGACGAAGATCAACCCGTCGCTCAATGCGAATAGCGAGTTCAATCAAGGAATCCACGCTGGAAGGAACCTCCCGGGAGAGAATCTCATCCTTTACCTCTGCGCGGAGACCCTCCAGAAGACGAGCGAGCAAGGCCGGCTCGTTCCAGCCACTGGAGACAGCAAGAGTGCGAAACTCAATAGAGTAGTCTGTTATGGATCGATTGCCTTGACATAGGGAAGACAGGGCCCTGGAAGCCTCCTCCCCAAAAACAGATCGATCAAAAACCCGTATCATCTCCTGCTTAAAGTCCTGATACTGGTTAGTACACTCAGCCCTTGCCTCCCAGATTGCCGTGCCCCACTCACGAGCCCGTCCAATAAGGAGAGATATGACGTAGGCGACACGAGCAGTGCTCCTGGAGTAAGTGTTGGGCTGGAGAGAAAACACAATATCACACTGGGTGAGGAACGAGCGGCATTCAGTGGGCTCCCCAGAGTAACACGGCGGGTTATTGATTCTGGGCTCCGGAGATTCGAAAGCCCTGGAAGTGGCCGGTGGATCGAGGCGGAGATGGTGAACCTGTTCTGTGAGGTTGGAGACTTGGGTGGCCAGGGTCTCAACGGCATGTCGAGCAGCAGACACTTCCTGCTCGTGTCTGCCTAGCATCGCTCCCTGGATCCCGACGGCTGAGTGGAGAGGATCCGAAGTCGCTGGGTCCATTCTTGGTCGGATTCTTCTGTTACGGTGAGTGAATGAGGACCCAAAAGCGAACTAACTTAAACAGAGCTTCTTTAATAACCAAACTGTGGTAGGCTCAGATAGACCGGCAGATTCCGACAGGACAGGACAAGGTTACAGCAAACATGACGATAGTCTGGCTCAGGCATGAAACACAACAAACAAGAATCCGACAAGGACAGGAACAAAAACAGAGAGAGATATAGGGGACTAATCAGAGGGAAAAAGGGAACAGGTGGGAAAAGGGGTGACGAGGTGGTTAGGAGGAGACAAGGCACAGCTGGGGGAAAGAGAGGGAGAAAAGGTAACCTAACAACGACCAGCAGAGGGAGACAGGGTGAAGGGAAAGGACAGAGACAAGACACAACATGACAGTACATGACAATCTCGGACCTGCCTGGTGTGTTCCTTGTTCTTCATGATGCTCTCTGCGCTTTTAACGGACCTCTGAGACTATCACAGTGCAGGTGCATTTATACGGAGACTTGATTACACACAGGTGGATTGTATTTATCATCATTAGTCATTTAGGTCAACATTGGGTCATTCAGAGATCCTCACTGAACTTCTGGAGAGAGTTTGCTGCACTGAAAGTAAAGGTAAAAAGTAAATTGTGTCCCACTTGTTGTTGATTCTTCACGAAAAAATACAGTTTTATATCTTTATGTTTGAAGCCTGAAATGTGGCAAAAGGTCGCAAAGTTCAAGGGGGCCGAATACTTTCGCAAGGCACTGTAGCTACCAGCTAGGCTAGTAGCTAGGTACGGCAAAATACTTCAGAGGTTTTGGTCTGGTAGGATCCCAGGACAGATAGTAGCGGTCACAGCAACTGAGGCTAATCGCATTGCGGGATCCAAAATCCAAACTTTGCAAGGAAACACTGTCACAACTAAATCGTTTTTTTTGGTTTATTTTTGTTGTCACTGTATTAGACTAAGCATAGGTGATGAGATGTTGAAATGTTGAAGTTAAAACTGTTTTGGAATATGATGTGGCAGCTCCTGTTTTCTTTGCTACTTGCGGTAATTCTCCTTGGTTCTAAATCAATTTATTAGTCCAAAAATGTCAGAAAGATTACAATGCTTGACCATTCTGTAGGTTATGTAACTGTTTGTTACATGCAACATGTTTTGTGGACTTCACTGGACAGATGTTGCTCTCCAGTTTTGCAATGAAACAAATGTGTGGTTGAATTTATTCTGCCACCTTGTCTTCTTATTGTCTCGGCCTTAGTTCTACATATCGCGGTGTCAAGGCATATACACGAACAGGTTATAGAGCAAACAACGCAATTATCACAACACATAGGTTATAATATGGCTTTCCTTTCTGAATTGGCTTCCCCGATGTTTTTACCCACTCACCGCTACTGCCTGTGCGATTGTATTTCTCTCAACTTGCAGCAGCATCTCCACTTGTTGATTTATTTCTAATTGTGCTTGAGGTACGTCCTGTGGCAATGTAGACACTCAGGCTCCTCAATTCCCTTTGAGCATTTGCAATGTGGTCAACCACTGATGTTTTCAGTCATTCCAAAATTCCTGTATTTGGCTGTCCATTTCCCCGTTGTTATGACATTCGTCGACGTTGCTGCTTCAATCTGCTCCAGTCGCTGCAAAACGTTGCATTTCCTATCATGACTCCTCTTTGAAATTAATCTCAGTCGGTTATTGCTGAATGCAGTAATCCAATATTGCCCGTGTCATGCGAGATTGAAATAGAAACCAATTCACCAGAGCTAACATACAAAGTTAAAAACTGCTTTAATAAAAAAATGTAGGCATGAAAGGTCAAACTCTACACAATTATCAAAAATTAAATATCATCTTGGCTGCCTCTCCCCTGCATGAAGTTAACACACGCAACACACCCTCTAGACTTAAACTGCTATCATTTTATCAGAGATCATATATGATCATTCAGAATGATTCACACTATGACAGATCCTCAGTCTATGAACTCTATGAGCTTGGAGAGGCACTTCTCACTATCTTACCTGTTGGTTTGTGTTCTCTCCCTCTCTGCCTGTATGTCTGTTCATGGCTGTCACGCACCTGCGTGACATGATAGCACCAAAGTCTTAACACATGGAACACACCTTCATGACTCATAATCATGTGATTAATTAAAGACATCTAAGATGAAATTACTCAAATTTGCCAGCTACTTTGCCAGGGGTGGTGTACTGGCAGTTGCCAAGAACCTTATTCACAGTCCTTTGCACTCCTTTGAAAATAACTCTTATGTCCTCTTTTTTTCTTGAATGGTGGCACATCCATTGCTAACTTGCTGACCCTATTTGTATTTATTAGGGATCCCCATTAGCTGCTGCCAAGGCAGCACCTACTCTTCCTGAGGTCCAAACATATTAAAGCACGTACATTACATATAAAACAAAATATAAAACAATACATCATATAACATTTTTTCACCACTACATATCTACAATACAAAATGTATAAAACCACAATACAAAAATATCACAATGTATGTGTCTGTACCTTTATGGGGGTGTCTCTTCACAGTCCCCGTTGTTCCATAATGTGTTTTTTACCTGTTTTTTTTTTAAATCGGATTCTACTGTTTCAATCAGTTACCTGATGTGGAATAGAGTTTCATGTAGTCATGGCTCTATGTAGTACTGTGCACCTCCCATAGTCTGTTCTGGACTTGGGGACGGTGAAGAGACCTCTGGTGGCTTGTCTTGTGGCGTATGCATGGGTGTCTGAGCTGTGTGCAAGTATTTTAAACAGACAGCTCGGTACATTCAACTTGTCAACACCGCTTACAAAAAGAAGTAGTGATGTAGTCAACCTCTCTTCCACTGTGAGCCATGAGAGATTGACATGCATGTCATTAATGTTATCTCTCTATGCACTTTTCAGGGCCAGCCTTGCTGCCCTGTTCTGAGCCAACTGCAGTTTTCCTAAATCCCTCTTTGTGGCACCTGACCACAATACTGAACAGTAGTCTAGGTGTGACAAAACTAGGGCCTGTAGCGCCTGCCTTGTTGATAGTGTTGTTAAGGTTATGTAGCTGTGTCAGTGATTGTCACTATGCCAGTTATTCTGTAGCTAGCAAGTATTCTGGGCTTCAAAATCAAATCAAATCAAATCCAATCAAATGTTATTTGTCACATACACATGGTTAGCAGATGTTAATGCGAGTGTAGCGAAATGCTTGTGCTTCAAGTTCCGACAATGCAGTAATAACATAAGGATATATGAATGAGTGATGGTACAGAGCAGCATAGGCAAGATACAGTAGATGGTATCGAGTACAGTATATACATATGAGATGGGTATGTAAACAAAGTGGCATAGTTAAAGTGGCTAGTGATACATGTATTACATAAGGATACAGTCGATGATATAGAGTACAGTATATACGTATGCATATGAGATGAATAATGTAGGGTAAGTAACATTATATAAGGTAGCATTGTTTAAAGTGGCTAGTGATATATTTACATAATTTCCCATCAATTCCCATTATTAAAGTGGCTGGAGTTGAGTCAGTGTCAGTGTGTTGGCAGCAGCCACTCAATGTTAGTGGTGGCTGTTTAACAGTCTGATGGCCTTGAGATAGAAGCTGTTTTTCAGTCTCTCGGTCCCAGCTTTGATGCACCTGTACTGACCTCGCCTTCTGGATGATAGCGGGGTGAACAGGCAGTGGCTCGGGTGGTTGATGTCCTTGATGATCTTTATGGCCTTCCTGTGACATTGGGTGGTGTAGGTGTCCTGGAGGGCAGGTAGTTTGCCCCCGGTGATGCGTTATGCAGACCTCACTACCCTCTGGAGAGCCTTACGGTTGAGGGCGGAGCAGTTGCCGTACCAGGCGGTGATACAGCCCAACAGGATGCTCTCGATTGTGCATCTGTAGAAGTTTGTGAGTGCTTTTGGTGACAAGCCAAATTTCTTCAGCCTCCTGAGGTTGAAGAGGCGCTGCTGCACGTTCTTCACGATGCTGTCTGTGTGAGTGGACCAATTCAGTTTGTCTGTGATGTGTATGCCGAGGAACTTAAAACTTGCTACCCTCTCCACTACTGTTCCATCGATGTGGATAGGGGGGTGTTCCCTCTGCTGTTTCCTGAAGTCCACAATCATCTCCTTAGTTTTGTTGACGTTGAGTGTGAGGTTATTTTCCTGACACCACACTCCGAGGGCCCTCACCTCCTCCCTGTAGGCCGTCTCGTCGTTGTTGGTAATCAAGCCTACCACTGTTGTGTCGTCCGCAAACTTGATGATTGAGTTGGAGGCGTGCGTGGCCACGCAGTCGTGGGTGAACAGGGAGTACAGGAGAGGGCTCAGAACGCACCCTTGTGGGGTCCCGGTGTTGAGGATCAGCGGGGAGGAGATGTTGTTGCCTACCCTCACCCCCTGGGGGCGGCCCGTCAGGAAGTCCAGTACCCAGTTGCACAGGGCGGGGTCGAGACCCAGGGTCTCGAGCTTGATGACGAGCTTGGAGGGTACTATGGTGTTGAATGCCGAGCTGTAGTCAATGAACAGCATTCTCACATAGGTATTCCTCTTGTCCAGATGGGTTAGGGCAGTGTGCAGTGTGGTTGAGATTGCATCGTCTGTGGACCTATTTGGGCGGTAAGCAAATTGGAGTGGGTCTAGGGTGTCAGGTAGGGTGGAGGTGATATGGTCCTTGACTAGTCTCTCAAAGCACTTCATGATGACGGAAGTGAGTGCTACGGGGCGGTAGTCGTTTAGCTCAGTTACCTTAGCTTTCTTGGGAACAGGAACAATGGTGGCCCTCTTGAAGCATGTGGGAACAGCAGACTGGTATAGGGATTGATTGAATATGTCCGTAAACACACCGGCCAGCTGGTCTGCGCATGCTCTGAGGGCGCGGCTGGGGATGCCGTCTGGGCCTGCAGCCTTGCGAGGGTTAACACGTTTAAATGTCTTACTCACCTCGGCTGCAGTGAAGGAGAGACCGCATGTTTTCGAAGGAGAGACCGCCTGTTTTCGTTGCAGGCCGTGTCAGTGGCACTGTATTGTCCTCAAAGCGGGCAAAAAAGTTATTTAGTCTGCCTGGGAGCAGGACATCCTGGTCCGTGACTGGGCTGGATTTCTTCCTGTAATCCGTGATTGACTGTAGACCCTACCACATGCCTCTTGTGTCTGAGCCGTTGAATTGAGATTCTACTTTGTCTCTGTACTGACGCTTAAACATTCACTATCAGTTTTCACACAGCCAGAAAGTAGCTAGTTATATAAAACATAGCGTTAACTAGTTAGATAAAAACTGACACAGCTACAAATAACTTAAACCGTAAAGCTACTAGTCCGGAGAAAACTCACGTCCGTTCTAACATATCAAAGTTTATTCACATTCATACATTTTTTATTTTAACTTACTTTGTTCTTGCCAACTTTCCTCGGTGTGGTGCGAAATGATGGTGATGCTGCACAGTACTTTTTCTCTTACTCACACACTGCTTGTAACAACCGAGAGTGAGAATGAAGCAGTCAGTGGAGGTGGGGGTAGTGACTCACATTCCAGCAGCAGAGACCTTTACAAAACAAAAGTTCCTCAATGAGTCTGAGGACTCGTTTTTAAAAAAAAGAGTCTAGTGAAATAAAAATTAAAATATTATTATTGTGGCAGGGGGGAGGGTATTTTAACTGCTTCTAACATTGGGGGACTCCCCTCCTACGTCCATGCGCACACACACACACACACACACACACACACACACACACACACACACACACACACACACACACACACACACACACACACACACACTGGACACTGGACACAAAAGCTAGCTCGCTGTTGCTAAATAATTTGACCTGGGATATAAAGTTCATCTCTAAAAGCGTGCATCTTTTCCTTTAAGGCTCTGATATTGGCAGTCTCTGTGTCAAGTGAGATTTTTCCTGTCTGGAGAATCACATTCCTGTCCTCAATGCATTGCAGTACCTGCAATTATGGCAACTGGCATGTAATTCAACACAATGCTGCTCACCTCCTTCTTCAGTTGGGAGTAGGGCTGGTTCAGGGGCATGAGGATGGGGATGGGTAGACAGGGCTGCTGAGCCTGAAGCTGCGACTGTTGGGCCTGGCACCAGGCAGGGGCAGGGACAACTGATTTAGTATGAAAAGCTTGCTAAAAGTTTGCCTGCATTGATTAAATGTCAGCTAAAAGAGGAGCGAAATGTAAACACAGAATATTCTGTGAAGATATTCAGTAACTAATGCCTATTTCACTATGGACTAAGCTAACAGGTTAATTTCCACCACTCACGGACTACACCCACCTTCCTTTGTGAAAAATTGTGTGACATACTGTCGCCCTTTCTTTTCTCTCTCATGTCTTTCTTTTCTTTCTTTTCATTTTTGGAAGCCAGGTTTTTCAATAGGAAGCTGAGACATGATGCTTCACCGGCACTCCTCACTCGCAATTCACTGCTAGCAATACAGAGGCTCACTGGATTTTAACTTTTGGCCAAAAACAAGAAAATAAAAAGAAACGTTAGTTTTATTTGTACATTGTGATTTAAATATTATATTAATTATGATAGGTTAATCATTTAATATTTTTTTAAATGTACCTAATGTTCTAATAATATTTTAGGGCCCCTGTCAGTACCTCATCCCCATACTGTTTTTATTTATTTATTTTTCTGCTCTTTTGCACACCAATATGTCTATCTCTACCTTTACATAACCATCTGATCATTTATCACTCCAGTGTTAATCTGCATAATTGTAATTATTTGCCTACCTTCTCATGCCTTTTGCACACAATGTATATATAGACTCCCCTTTTTTCTACTGTGTTATTGACTTGTTAATTGTTTACTCCATGTGTAACTCTGTGTTGTCTGTTCACACTGCTATGCCTTATCTTGGCCAGGTCGCAGTTGCAAATGAGAACTTGTTCTCAACTAGCCTACCTGGTTAAATAAAGGTGAAATAAAAAATAAATAAAAAAGTCACAGGCCCTTAGAATCATCCTAACTTTCCCCCCATACGGCGCCCCTGACCATGCTGTTTAATCAGCTTCTTGATATGCCACACCTGTCAGGTGGATGGATTATCTTGTTTACAAAATTTGAGAGAAATTAGCTTGTTGTGCATATGTAATATTTCTGGGATCTTTTATTTCAGCTCATGAAACAAGTATACAGTGCCTTCGGAAAGTATTCAGACCCCTTGACTTTTTCCACATTTTGTTAGCTGTATTATAACATTTATTGAATTGTTTTTCCCCCCTCATCAATCTACGCACATTAACCCACAATGACAAAGCAAAAACTGTTAATCAATTTTAGCAAATTTATTACAAATAAAAAACAGAAATGTCACAATTTCAGGGCTCTCCAGAGATGTTCGATTGGGTTCAAGTCCGGGCTCTTGCCGGGCCACTCAAGGACATTCAGAGACTTGTTCTGAAGCCACTCCTGTGTTGTCTTGGCTGTGTGCTTATGGGAGTTGTCCTGTTGGAAGGTGAACCTTTGCCCCAGTCGGAGGTCATGAGTGCTCGGAAGCAGGTTTTTATCAAGTATCTTTCTGTACTTTGCGCCATTCATCTTTGCCTCATCCTGACTAGTCACCCAGTCCCTGTCGCAGAAAAACATCCCCACAGCATGATGCTGCCAACATCCTTTAATTTATTTACAATTGAACCTTTATTTAACTAGACAAGTCCGTTAAGAACAAATTCTTATTTACAATGATAGCCTACACCGGCCAAACCCGGACGGCGCAGGGACATTTGTGCGCTGCCCTATGGGACTGCCAATCACAGCCTGGAATTGAACCAGGGTCCATAGTAATGCCTTAGACCGCTGCGCCACTCGGGAGCCCAATGCTTCACCGTAAGCATGGTGCCAGGTTTCCTCCGGATGTGACGCTTGGCATTCAGGCCAAAGAGTTCAATTTTGGTTTCATCAGACCAGAGAATCTTGTTTGTCATGGTCTGAGAGTCTTAATTTGCCTTTTCGCAAACTCCAAGCAGGCTGTCATGTGCCTTTTACTAAGGAGTGGCAGAGATGGTTGTTCTTCTGGAACGTTCTCCCATTTCCACAGAGGAATTTTGGAGCTCTGTCAGAGTGACTATCGGGTTCTTGGTCACCTCCCTGACCAGGTCCCTTCTCCCCTGACAGCTCAGTTTGGCCGGGCGGCCAGCTCTCGGAAGAGTCTTAGTGGTTCCAAACTTCTTCCATTTAAGAATGATGGAGGCAACCAGGGACCTTCAATCTGCAGAAATTGTTTGTACCCTTCCCCGGATATGTGCCTCGACACAATCATGTCTCGGAGCTCTACAGAAAAATCCTTCAACTTCATGGTTTGGTTTTTGCTCTGCCAACTGTGGGACCTTATATACTATTGCCAGGTCTAAGTCTTTCCTTCCCAAATGTGTAAAAAAGGTGCAGTTTACAGAAAACACTTCTGCTCGTAAGGCTTTTATGTTCTTCTTTAACTTCAGGCTTTAGTCGAGTCGACCAAAAGCAAGAGTGTTTCCTGGTCCATCTCTTCCGCTGCAAAAGAAAGGGTAAATGGGAAAGGGTGTACCTAATCAGATGCACAACTGAATGCATTAAACTGAAATGTTTCTTCCGATTTAACCCAAATGCTCTGAATCTGATGTGCAGGGGGCTGTCTTAAATCGACATCTTCAGTGCCCGGGGAGCAGTTGTTTTTGGGGGTTAACTGCTTTGCTCAAGGGCAGAATGGCTGATTTTTCCACCTTGCCGGATCAGGGATTCGAACAAGCGACCTATCAGTTACTGGCCCAATGCTCTTAACAGCTAGGCCTAAACAGTAGGGGTAAGGTTTTAAGGGATAGTTTCACCCACATTTCTAAATTAAATACTGTGGCAAAGAAGGGTGATGAAGAGTGATAAATGGCAGATATGTGAGAGCAGAACTAATAAACGGGCTCTGCCCGATCACTAAAATGGCCACCCCTGTCAGAACTACAGATCACAAATTGGCCGACCGCCAAAACTACAAGTCCCAGAAGCAAGGGGAACCCTCAGAAGGTGGAGCCGACCCACAGATAAACGGTCAAGAAAAACCAGGAAGAGAGAGAGAGAGTGCTGGAAGGATCTATGAACAATAGAGAAAAAGACAATAGAGATTGGCTGGATGTACCGTGTATGAGCTGGATTGTTTTGGACTTACCTGTTGGCGTTTGGACCTGGACCTACCGAGAACCCGATTCGTGTACCGAACCCTGCTATCCTTGACCTCGCCTACGGCCTGGGTGGACCAGGACGGAGAAACAAACACACAGGTACTGTCCTGTTCGAAATAACTTTCATTCTTGGGTGATTTGGTGACAGTTTACCACTTAATTTGTGACAAACGCTCCTAACCTTGAAGAGGTTTGCCACAATTCTTTGAGAGAGGGTTGTAACACTCGGCCAAATGGTTGAACAAAGGCAAGGGAGTGAAAATGAATAGGGGCGGCAGTGACTTCAAGGTTAGAAAGGCCGGACAATATTTAAACTCCCAAGCTGCCTCAGGGGAAATTTACAGGGAGTGATCCGTCAGCCAGAAGAGGGAGTGAACCACCCTACTGCTGTTGTGTCCTTGAGCATGGCACTTTACCCCTGAGTGTCCATGAACTGTTCCCTGCCTGTGATGTGTGTGTTGTGTGTCAGGTTGGTCACCGTGACAGAATATCTGTGCAAATAACCAATAAAGCAAGTAACATGCTGTCAAGACTGGGCACACAAGTGCACCATTGTGTGCATGTTGATTTTGTACATCCACACCAGATTCGCATCTGACATGCAGGTTGAAATATCAAAACAAACTCTGAACCAACTATATTAACTTGGGGACAGATTGTAACACATGAAAGATTCATGGACATTTAGCTAGCTAGCTCGCTGTTGCTAAATAATTTGTCCTGGGATATAAACAGTGGGTTGTTATTTTACCTGAAATGCACAAGGCCCTTTTTTTTTGATCTTTGTGTCATTTTGACCCATTTTGAGTCACACAAAATCGTGTTTTCTCTACTCCGACATTTAATCCACAGATAAAAGGGAAAACTAATAGTTTCTAGTAATCTCTCCTCCTTCAGTAGCAGTTCTTCTTCTGTGGACTTTATATCTCAACCAACTTTAAGGTGTATTACTAACACCAACTAGACTGGAGTGTGGACCTCAATTCATCTTTCAATCACCCACATGGTTATATGCTCCTAAAAACCAATGAGGACATGAGAGTCTTGCAATGCGTCAAGTGTCAAAAATAGAACCAAATTCTATTTTAGCGGTTGGCTACACAGACGCGCGAGAGCAGTGTCAATGAAATTATTGAATAACACGTACGTGTACATTTATTTTGCAACACTCGAGCACGTAAAGTGAGCGGTGTGGTCAACATGTAAGGTAAAATTAAGGCCTATCTCTGGTGGCTGTGTATGTAATGTATCTAGTCCCAAAGTGGCTGCATGGTTCTAAGAGGCTCTAGTGAAGCTAAGTCTTTCAAGTTTCCATTAAGGTTGTACTAATGGTTATTGATGAAAATGTGTAAGACGTAGATGCTGTCAACCAAAATCTGTGTTTTTTACCCCCAAAGCTCTGTCCTGATTCAGTCAGCTGGCGTCACGAGCGTGGTCGCGAAGCTAACGCTAGCTAGCTAATGTTACCACAGCCAGAGATATTAGCAAACAATGGCTAGATAGCTCATGTTCAAGCTAACATTAGCTAGCTACTTAATTATGATAGTACAACCTATTTAAAACCTGATTGACCATCAAATTAATAATTCATAACATTTGTTACTTACAATTCTCATGGTTTTCAGTCAGCCAAAACACCCGTAGTCTGTCAAAATAACGTTAGCCGTTCGTCAGCCACTCAGTTGCAATAAAACTAGAATACTATTCTGGCGGACTTCACGCGCTGGTGGCGGGAGAATTAACCCACTAGCTGGGTTAAATGTCCATAGCCCAACCTTAATAACCTAGCACCAACAACCCAACCTTGCTGTATTTATAGAAAACAACCCAACTATTGACTCATTGCCTGCAACCCAGCATTTGGGTCATTCAAACAACCCAGCATGTTCTATAGTGTAACTTACATCTCACAGCCATGCATGCAAGAAGCCATGACCTGTCTTTTGCACACTCATTTCTCAATCCTCAGTTTGATTGAAGACCTCAAATTTGTATTTTTGCCCTGAAACTGATTGCTTCTAGAAAGAGAGAAGGAACAACAAATCAAATCAAATTTGATTGGTCACGTACACATGGCTAGCAGATGTTATTGTGAGCGTAGCGAAATGCTTGTGCTTCAAGTTCCGATAATGCAGCAATATCTTACTGAGGTCCTTTGTTACTTGTGTCCCCGCTCTCCGCTATAGTCCCAGCAAGATGTGCTTCTTTCTACAGCTTAGTCAGCTGAGGGACAGCAGTAGACTAGCCCATTCACTGATCCAGGAGACTGTAGCTGGCTGTTACATCCTGTGGTCATGCATTTGTGTAAAGGGAAGGGACGAAGTGTGTCCGAGTCCACGTCCACCCCGTTCTCACACTTAGGGAGGGAAGCCCTAAGTGTGAGAATGGGCTTCCCGGAATCACCTCTTCACTGTTGACGTTGAGATTGGTGTTTTGCGGATACTATTTAATGAAGCTGCCAGTTGAGGACTTGCGAGGAGTCTGTTTCTCAAACTAGACATTCTAATGTACTTGCACAGTTGTGCACCGGGGCCTCCCACTCCTCTTTCTATTCTGGTTAGGGCCAATTTGTGCTGTTTGGTGGAAGGGAGTAGTACACAGCGTTGTATGAGATCTTCACTTTCTTGGCAATTTCTCACATGGAATAGCCTTAATTTCTCAGAAGAATATACTGACGATTTTCAGAAGAAAAATTGAGCCTGTAAAATCGAACCCACAAATGCTGATGCTCCAGATACTCAACTAGTCCTAAGAAGGCCAGTTTTATTGCTTCTTTAATCGCACAACAGTTTCCAGCTGTGCTAACATAATTGCAAAAGGGTTTTGTAATGATCAATTAGCCTTTTAAAATGATAAACTTGGATTAGCTAACACAATGTGCCATTGCAACACAGGAGTGATGGTTGCTGATAATGGGACTCTGTACGCCTATGTAGATATTCCATAAAAAATCTGCTGTTTCCAGCTACAATAGTCATTTACAACATTAACCATGTCTACACTGTATTTTTGATCAATTTGATGTTATTTTACTGGACAATAAAATGTGTTTCTCTTTCAAAAACAAGGACATTTCTAAGTGACCCCAAACGTTTGAACGGTAGTGTAAAATATAATTTATAAGTCCAAAAATGTATGTAGTAACTACAGATAGACTTCATGGGAAAATCAAAAGTGTGCAAGTTTGAGTCCATTAGGCCTATGGATTTTTATCATTATAACCAGCGGGAATTAGATTGAGCAATAAAAGCCCCACTTTTATTCCATAGGCTGGGATATGCACTATGCAGCTGTTGCAAGAGCGCATTTTCTTTACACTGGCTGTCCACTGGTTTCAAAAACAATGATTGATAGGAAGCTTACACTTCTTGGATTCAACCATTATTGGGTTCAAATATATATTTAGATTTGTGAACAGCCATCCACAACAACCACAATCTGTAAGGTGCAAATTTCTAAATGAAAGAGCAGCAGTGTGATTCACATCAATGCGCTATGTAGATATCAGTGATATCCGTATCGCCATAGACTACCCCACTGCTGCCGTCCCCTCCGCTCTGAAATCGGAGTAGATGGCCAGACTGAATTTACGAACGTAACCAAAATGGCTACTTGCATTGTGGAGTCTTTTGTTAACACATGTAGCTAGCTAGCTAAAAAATTAACCATAATCCCAGTTACTACCCTGCATGAATCTGCAGGTATTTAACCAACTAGGTTCAATGTTAGCTAGCTAACATTAGGCTATAACTAGCAAAGCAAATGGCTCTGAGATACGAATAATAAAGTCATACACGAAACGTTAGCTAGCCAGCAATACACTAACTTGAAATGAATGAATGAATTTTCTGTCAAAATTAGAAACTTGTAATATCTGAAAATGTAGCTAGCTAGACTATCTTACCCATAGACATCATGGATGGACGCATCTCCTGTCAGATGCCATTGTTGCCCTTAGTTAGAAGATGTTATCCGGAGACAGGTGTTTTCTCCATCTCCTTAGACATCATACTCGAATTCAGTTGATTTCAAAACTAGGTCCTCCAGAAAGTGGAGAGCAACATCTATGCAGTTTTTTTACCCAATAAAAAAATTAAAGCTGCATTAACAGGATTACCTAGACATTCTGACCAGCTCAAATAGACAGAAGCATGATATATGGCAGACAAATCCAAACTCATCTCTCAGCCAATCATGGCTAGCGGGAAGGTTGCTGACTTTTTCTGAGGCTAAACCAACTAGGCTTGTAATTTACCTCTTAAGGATCATACCCTTTTTTTTTTTTTTTTTTTTTTTCACCTAAAATGACATACCCAAATCTAACTACCTGTAGCTGAGGACCTGAAGCAAGGATATGCATATTCTTGGTACCATTTGAAAGGAAACACTTTGAAGTGTGTGGAAATGTGAAATAAATGTAGGGGAATATAACACATGAGATCTGGCAAAAGATAATACAAAGAAAAAAACATACATTTCAAAAAAACATTTGTTCCATCATCTTGGAAATGCAAGAGAAATGCCATTATATGACTTAGGAGTCTAGGCACAATTTAGATTTTGGCCACTAGATGGCAGCAGTATATATGCAAAGGTTTAGACTGATCCAATGAACCATTGCATTACTGTTCAAAATGTTGTATCAAGTCTGCCCAAATGTGCCGAATTGGTCAATTGATACATTTTCCAGTAGATAACTGCAGAGAACATACAAAAATGATATGGTAATAAAACATTTAAGTTTACACACTCCCAGGAATGTCATAAATGATGAATAATTAGCTTTCCTTCAGAAAACACACTAACCTTCTAGCCAGACACAGCAGGGGTTTAAACTGTAGAACCCAGTTCCTAGATCTGAATATAAAAAGTTATTTATCAAACAAAACTATGCTTCATTTTTTCTCTGGGACCCTCAGGAGGACACATCAGAGCAAGATTACTGAATGTAAGTACGTTATTTACCTTCAGAGGTGAATGTATCAAACCAGTTGCCATTATACGTTTTTGTTGGTGTGCACTCTCCTCAAACAATAGCATGGTGTTTTTGGACAGTGCAGTAAATTGGACAGTGCAGTTAGATTAACAATAATTTGAGCTTTCTGCCCATATAAGACATGTCTATGTCCTGGGAAATGTTCTTGTTACTTACAACGTCATGCTAATCACATTAGCGCACGTTAGCTCAACCTTCCCGCAGGGGGGGACACCGATCCCATTGAGGTGCTAACAATTGTATTCATCGATGGCATACAAGTTTGTTATTAAGGCACATGAAAGTACACATGTTTTTTGAAGGCATTTCTGCCAAAACACGCATTCTGATGATTTTTTTTTTTAAAGCTTACGTTTAAACGGCTCTCCTGTGAAGTAGTGACCCGCGATGTACGCCTAGTTTCCTGAAATGGGTCACAAATAAGCATCAATCAGTGGGTCTTGCAACGGCTATACAGAGATGAACAGTTTACAGATGAGTATAGTGATGTGTCCTATAAGAAGAATTGGTGGCAAATCTGATGGCCGAATTGTAAAGAACATCTTGCAGTTTGAGAGCACCCTTACCTGCCGATCTATAAATTACGTCTCCGTAATCTAGCATGGGTAGCATGGCCATCTTAATCAGGGTTAGTTTGGCAGCTGGGGTGAAAGAGGAGCTATTATGATAGAGGAAACCAAGTCTAGATTTAACAGGTTTGATATGTGCTGAGAGGAGGACAGTGTACCGTCTAGCCATACTCCCAAGTACTTGTATGAGGTGACTACCTCAAGCTCTAAACCCTCAGAGGTAGTAATCATGCCAAACCACATGACCTTTGTTTTGCAGGTGTTCAGAACAGGGTCAAGGGCAGAGTTTATTTTATCTTATTTAACGTTTATTTAACTAGGCAAGTCAGTTAAGAACAAATTCTTATTTACAATGACTACCCAAGCCAAACCCTAACCTGGACGAAACTGGGCCAAATTTGTGCTGCCCTATGGGACTCCCAATCATGGCTGGTCGTGATACAGCCTGGAATCAAACCGGGGTCTGTGGTGATGCCTCTAGCACTGAGATGCAGTGTCTTAGACCACTGCATACCTCGGGAGTTCGACTAAATCTTGCAAAATCTGTTGTGAATGCATTGTAATGTTTTTAAAATTGTATAACTGCCTTAATTTTTATGGACCCCAGGAAGAGTAGCTTCTGCCTTGGCAGCAACTAATGGGGATCCATAATAAATACAAATAGTCAGGCAAGAGCAAGGACAGACTGGTATCAACAATGTTGTGTCTAAATGGCACCCTATATTATAGGGAATAGGGTGCAATTTGGGACACATCCAGCTGGATCCAGGTATTACAAGGATTAGCTCACCACCGCATGCCTCAAGGTCTTCAAAACGTCATGCTAGGAGACTGACTGACTGACAGTGTTTACAGATTAGAAATCACTATCACTAGAAACTCTATTGAAAAATGTATCATTTAATCTACTGACGAAGGGATAATATGTCAAAGGGGTACCAACTGAATGGACCTCCAGTTACAAACAAAGTGTAATCACATAATCGCAAAGTGTAATCGCATAATTGATATCTTTGATAAGCGCTTCACAGTTACACAGTGAACATTAAAGGAGAACATAAAACACAGGTGACATTTTCTGCATCCAAATGGCACATTCATTCTTAAATATAATGCACTACTTTTGACCAGGGTCAAAGTAAGTGCACAATGTAGGGAATAGGGTGCCATTAGGGATGTAGCAATGGACTGGAGATAGACACTTGACGACAGGTTAAACAGGAGGTAAAAACAGTGTTGTCTTACTAATCCGATCATTCTCATCTTTATAAGTTGTTCTGCCCACTCTTATACACCCCATACTTGCTTTGTTTACATTGCTGTAACACCCCTCATGAAAATATAATTTTAATACAATTTCCATATCATTTATGGCCCACTATAATCGTTTATGGCCCACTAACACCTTGCGTGTGGGCTGATCTATTTGTGACCAACTGGGTATTGAACCCGCGTTGTCTGGAGTGATTTAAGACTGTTATCCCACTGAGCTAAGGCCTACCGTTTTTACAAAAAAAATACTGCAACTTTGCTGTCTCCATTGACCACACTGTCTTCTATAACGCTGGCTGCAACACAGTCATCCACAAGGAGTGTCTGTTGAAACGACCCCTTGGGAAAAACACGTTTCGACACCTCTTGGTGCAGAATCTGACTCAAGCAGATATTACGATATCTTGTTACATTCAATCAGTAAACCTGATTGACTATTTTTTTTCATGATTTCTAGCCAGCTGTCTCTGTGAGTGAGAAACTTCCCTCCTCTTTGGAGTCATGTGATACTGTAGCTAAGATTAACTTCTCTTGTCCTTCTCAAAACGAAAGCATCTATGTGCAGAGTAGACTCTACATCCGATGATACATTTTCCGCTTTGAGAGGGACTGAAACCCCTTACACCGAAACTAACGGAGTCAATTCCACCACTGACCCGATGACTCCCACTGAAACACTGTGCAATATTGCAGAAAGATATCCTCATCTCAGTTCGCAGGGCCTGGAATGGATGCCATATGTGGACACTGTGGTGACTGGCAGGCCACGACAGCCACAGAGTTTTGAAGCACAAACACCAGGAGATTTGGTTGAAATGTTAGTCAGAAAGGTTAGCGGCTGCTGACAACTCACACAAAGTGTCCGACCTTTTCGCTTGTGCCTTGGACACCAACTGCTGGTGGGGGAGTCCCGAGACACATGATGAGCCAGTGGGGGGAGGGGGGGGGGGGTCTAGACTACGTGCAACACTAAGGCCGCCCGATAAGGAAACAAATCAAGTTGTAAATGTCCCCACGAGATCGGAGAGGAGCCGACAAGCCCCTCAAAGGGGATAAGCTTAGAATACAGTTGAAGTCGGAAGTTTGCATACACTTAACCTATTTTTGGGTAGGTGGAGGGAGTCTAGAAGTGCATCTAGGAATCTTTGGGTTGCCCGAGAATTTATAACACAGCTTTTGATGATCCTTGGTTGGGGTCGAAGCAGATTATTTGTTGTAATTGCAAACGTAATAAAATGGTGGTCTGCGAGTCCAGGATTATGAGGAAAAACGTTAAGATCCACAATATTTATTCCACGGGACAAAACTAGGTCCAGGATATGACTGTGGCAGTGAGTAGGTCCTGAGACATGTTGGACAAAACCCTCTGAGTCAAGGATGGCTCCGAAAGCCTTTTGGAGTGGGTTTTCCATGTGAATATTAACTTCTTGACGCGGTGATCCCTTCTTGACGCGGTCATCCCTGTCGCGGGATCATTTTCGTCAGCAACCACTGAATAGCATAGCGCAACAGTCAAATAATATTACTAAAACATTTTCATATTCATGAAATCACAAGTGCAATATTGCAAAACACAGCTTAGCCTTTTGTTAATCCACCTGTCGTCTCAGATTTTGAAATTATGTTTACAGCGAAAGCAATCCAAGCATTTGAGTAAGTTTATCGATAGCCTAGCATAGCATTATGTACACTTAGCATCAGGAAGCTTGGTCACGAAAATCAGAAAAGCAATCAAATGAACCGTTTACCTTTGATGATCTTCGGATGTTTTCACTCACGAGACTCCCACTTACTCAACAAATGTTCCTTTTGTTCCATAAAGATTATTTTTATACCCCAAAATACCGATGTTTGTTTGTCGCGTTATGTTCAGAAATCCACAGGAAAGAGCGGTCACGACAATGCAGACGGAAATTCCAAATAGTCTTCATAATGTCCACATAAACATGTCAAATGTTTTTTTAATCAGGTAGTTTTTAAAATATATATTCGATAATATAGCAACCGAGTGTGTAGGTTTTTCAATAACAGTGGGAGGAACAATGGCGGCTTTACTCTGTAGCACAAAAACTTACTCTGAGAGCCCCCACCTATCCACTTACGCAATGTGATCTTTCACGTTAATTTTTCAAAATAAAAGCCTGACACTATGTCTAAAGACTGTTGACACCTTAGTGAAGCCAGAGAAAAGGAATATGGTTGATATCCCTTTAAATGGAGGATAGGCATGCAAAGGAACAGAAGGGTTTCAAAATAAGAGGCACTTCCTGATTGGATTTTCCTCAGGGTTTCCCCTGCAATATCAGTTCTGTTATACTCACAGACAATATTTTGACAGTTTTGGAAACTGTTTTCTATCCTAACCTGTCAATTATATGCGTATTCTAGCATCTGGTCCTGAGAAATAGGCCGTTTACTTTGGAACGTTATTTTTCCAAACATAAAAATAGTGGCCCCTAGCTTCAAGAGGTTAAAGTCAAAAACGTGAAAAAAAAAATGTGAATATTATCTGACTACAAGGTCAGATTAGAAATTCATGTAACTCAGTGAAGAACGCTGTATACGGCCCAGGAGGCCTGTAAACAGTAGCTATAAAATGTGATTGAGTAGGTTGCAGAGATTTCATGACTATAAGTTTTTTTGTAAATTGAATTATGCTATATGCAAATGTTAGCAACACCTCTGCCTTTGAGGTATGCGCGGGTGATATATGGTCACTAGTGTAACCAGGAGGAGGGGCCTCATTTAACAAAGTAAATTCATCAGGCTTAAGCCATGTTTCAGTCAGGCCAATCAAATCAAGATTATGATCAGTGATTGGTTCATTGACTATAACTGCCTTGGAAGTGAGGGATCTAACATGAAGTAGCCCTATTTTGAGATGTGAGATATCACAATCTTTTTCAATAATGTCAGGAATGGAGAGGTCTTTATTCCAGTGAGATTGCTTAAGCTAACACCTCCATGTTAAGTTTTGCCCAACCTAGATCGAGGCATATACACGGTCTAAATGGCGATATCTGAGCTGATTAAGTTTTAGGCAGACTCCACTAAGCTGTCAGCCTGGCCTGCACCGTGCTGCCTGGCCTGCACCCTATCTTATTATAAGATGAGATCACCCCCTCCCAGTTAGGATGGAGTCCGCCACTCCTCAGCAGGCCAGGCTTGGTCCTGCTTGTAGATGAGTCATATTTCGGGAGGGCAGGAAACAGTCTTCAACCAACAATTAAGTTGTGAGACTCTGCTGTAGAGCTCATCACTCCCCGTAACTGGGAGGAGGCCAGAGACAATTACTCGATGCTGACACATCTGTCTAGTTAATTTACACACTGAAGCTATGTTGTGCTTGGTGACCTCTGACTGTTTCATCCGAACATTGTTGGTGCCGACGTGGATAACAATATCCCTATTCTCTCTACATTTGCCAGTTTTAGCCTTAGCCAGCACCCTCTTTAGATTAGCCTTTACGTTGGTAGCCCTGCCCCCTGATAAACAGTGTATGATCGCTGGATTAATTTTTAAAAGTCTAATACTGGCGGTATTGGAGTCGCCAATGACTAGGGTTTTCAATTTGTCAGAGCTAATGGTGGGAGGCTTCGGCGGCTCAGACCCCGTAACGGGTGGAGGAGAGACTGGAGAAGGCTCGGAACCGGTTGAACGTTTCTGTCAGCTGAATGAGCGACACCGGTTGAGCAATCCGACAGCATTTCCTTCCAGAAGTCTTGAGAAAATTGTCCAGCTGCGGGGACTGTGCGACGGGATTTATACTACTATCTGTACTTACTGGTGGCAACGATGCTGTTTCATCCTTTCCTACTCTTAAATCACCACTGCCTAACAATTGCGTCTGAAGCTGGGCTTGCAGCACGGCTATCCTCACCATAAGGAAATAGGTTTCCTGTGTATTATGAGTACAGCGACTGCAACTAGATGGCATAGTGTTAATGTTCATGTTACTACTTAGCTTCGGCTGTTGGAGGTAGAACCATGTCCAGATGAAGTGTTCAAAAGTTGTATGAAAAAAGTTGAGCGAGGGGGAAAAAAAAACTTAAGACATTGGTAAAATGTGTAAAATAAAGATTTAGATTAAATGGTTATTAAAAATGAAAAAGTAAAACCGTAAAGTAGGCAGGAGGCAAAGTACCAACAAAGTATCCAAACAATGTATACATTTTTTTTAATTGAGTTAACAAAAACTCTCTTTTTTGCTATCTTGAGTAAGCCAGCTCAAAAATGCAGGTGTTTCAGGTTAGCTCAGTGCTTTCTGTGGTGGTGGGGCAGCAGGCGGAAAATACAGAGTGTAGGGCCACGAAAGACTGCCACGCCGCCTTCCAGTTCAAGTGAGCACAGCATAACAAGGTGAGTCCAAAAATGTCTTGAATTCTGCTGCATAAATGATGTAATATGCCAGGAAGACATGTACAGTTGAAGTCAGAAGTTTACATATACCTTAGCGAAATACATTTAAACTCAGTTTTTCACAATTCCTGACATTTAATCAGAGTAAAATGTCCCTGTCTTAGGTCAGTTAGGATAACCACTTTATTTTAAGAATGTGAAATGTCAGAATAATGGTAGAGAGAATGAAAGAATCCACAAGATTCCCACAATAAGTTGGGTGAATTTTGACCCATTCCTCCTGACAGAGCTGGTGTAACTGAGTCAGGTTTGTAGGCCTCCTTGCTCGCACACGCCATTACCTTGAACAGGAAAGTTCAGGAAAGTTGTTGAACTGCCATGTAGGCGAGTGAGTGTTCCTATCGACTGGCTCGGAGTGGGCCGTCTACCTAGCAGCTGTTAACTTATAACATTGGGCCATGTGACCTGACCAGGAACAACTCTGGGCCCTAATGATGGGCTATAAGGAGGAGCAGGTTACAAGGTCAGGAAAAACATGTTAATTCTTATAAATAGTGTAGCTACAAATAACTCCACAGTGGATCAGGCCAGAAATAACTTATTCCCACAACAATGTTTAGAAGACATGAAATTGAATACCAATTAATGTAATCTATGTCTATTTTTTTTTCTAAATCCGCAGGGGATCCCACCACAGGTAGAAGATGCATGGCAAGCACATAAACACCCCACGACCACCCCTCTTGCCCTACCAACCCCCACCTCACCCCCAAACATACACTATGGCACAAATCACTTCCTCATTATAGTTCTGATGTAATGTAAGCTACTACCCCCCCCTTCCTCCCCACTGGTAATGGCCTTGACATTAAAAACTGATAAGACAACAACTGACTTAAATGTTTTCCTCTCATGGTATAGGTCTTCATTGGTGTTGTGATTGCTAACTGCTGACAATACAGTTTACACACATACTTACAGAAGACTAAGAGTAAAGTTGAATTGATTATATTTTAATTCACAATTGACTAGATTTTAATCCACAATGTCGAAAGCACATGGACATGGTTAAATTGTCAATTCCCCTGCAGAAACATTTAATCTGACACCAATGCTGGTAGCTATGGTCTGAGAGGGATCAAGAAGAACAGAACCTCAGTAACACAACAGCATTTCAATGCCTTCTCAAAAAATGTGGTTATTTCATTATCAATTTTACCATCCATGATAATGTCAAGGAAATACAAAATAATACTGGTCAATGCCATGTGCAAATTATAAAACATCATTAGATGACATGTGCAGTATGTCCCTACTCTTATATGTTAGGGGTAACTTGTCAGATATAAATGGCTACAGCATTATATGGGTTTAGGAGTACAGTTTGTATCTGAGAGCACATGAATGATACATTGGAGTTTATCATATAAGAATGCACAAGGATTTCAAGTCGAGTTTGACATGGAATTGCTTGTCATCGGGACGTAATTGACACGATCATATAAAATATAAGGGCTTATGAGTGTGATAAGATGAGGTTGGAGTGTATTGTTGGAGTACAATAATTAATGATCAGCTTTTCAGGTATCATGTGTGGAGATAATTGGAGATAATCTTTTGAATTCATAATAGAAAATAAAAATATAATGTTGGGTGGTGTCAATTTAAAGGTTTTAAAGAATTATATTATTTCATCATCCAACTCATCTCCTAATTATAGCTGAATTTAAATGAACTTGATCCCCAACCCTGAAGAGAGGAGTTATGAAGGGGAAAGGGGACGAGGGTGCACAGGAGACCGAGGACATGAGACGTGGATAGGGGACAGGTTGAACAGAGGGGAATGATACATTGGAGTTCATCATATAAGAATGCACAAGGATTTCAAGTCGAGTTTGACATGGAAATTGCTTGTCATCGGGATGTGACTGAGCCCCCTTATTCCCTCTCACCACCACGGCCCCGTCCCCAGTTGGCTCTGCAACCAATCGGCGTAGTTGGCCACCCGGGTGTAAACTCCATAAACCCTCTGGCTCCCACACTCCTCCGGGCCCCCCCATGACACCAGGCCTTGGGCCACCCAGCGCCCGCTTCCGGGCTCCTCCATCACGAACGCCCCCCCGCTGTCCCCCAGGCACGTGTCGCGCCCACCCTCGTAGAAGCCGGCACAGAACATGTTGTCAGTGATGTTGTAGTTGATGGAGCGTGATGCATAGCTGGCCTTACACTCCTCCTGTGCCACCACAGGCAGCTTGACATACTGCAGCACGTCCGACACCATGCCCAGGTCAGAGGAGAGTGCGGTGATGTCGGCGGCCACAGAGGCATTGGGGTTGGAGATGCCCCAGCCGGCCACCAGGCCCAGGGTGTTGAGCTGGGGGCTCTGGGGCCTGTCTTTGCCCTGGGGAGGGGGCAGGCAGATGGGCCGCACCAGCTCCCCCACTGGCACCGCCTGACTCAGCTTGACCAAGGCGATGTCGTTGTTGTAGTTGCGAGGGTCGAAGTGAGGGTGGAGGATGACTTGTTCCACAGAGCGGTTGGTGGCGTTTTGCTTGGCACGGACATCGTGCAGGCCTAGGTAGACTCGGACGTGTTCGGGCGCCACAGGCACTACGGTGGCGCCGCGGCGTTGGGAGCGCAGGACGTGAGCGGCGGTGAGGACCCAAGACTCAGAGAGCAGGGCACCGCTCCCGAACCAGCGGTCCTCCGGGACACGGGACATGTCTTCCACGGTGAGGAGAACCTGCCAGGGGAAGAGACCTGGCACAGTGCTGCGCCCCCCGACGATACGCTTAATCTGTGCTGGGAAGGGCTGGGACGGCTCCCCACATGCTGAAACACACAGACATAGACACACAGTGTGTGATTTGGACTCATGCTCTCGTGATGAGGTAGCCCTGTTTGCAACTTAAAACCAGTGGCACGCTCGGTCCAAGAAAGAATTTTGAAATAGTTTAGACGATGGTTTCCCGAACAGGAGACCGGAACTCGGATCCCTACAGATCGGATCCATACACGCTTACTGTACAAATTCAACAGTTAGGCCTGCAGTTGTGAAGCTTACCTGGCAAACAGGTAGGAGTTTTAGTCCCATGTTCTGAGTTGGTCCACTCTCCCTTCTCTCCACAGGTGTACATACCTGCACAGACAGTCAATAAATGACATACAGTTGAAGTCGGAAGTTTACATACACCTTAGCCAAATACATTTAAACTCAGTTTTTCACAATTCCTGACCTTTAATCCTAGTAAACATTCCCTGTCTTAGGTCAGTTAGGATCACCACTTTATTTTAAGAAGTGAAATGTCAGAATAACATTTCACAGCTTTTATTTCTTCTGACCCACATTCCCAGTGGGTCAGAAGTTTACATACACTCAATTAGTATTTGGTAGCATTGCATTTTAATTATTTATCTTGGGTCAAACGTTTTGGGAAGCCTTCCACAAGCTTCCCACAATAAGTTGGGTGAATTTGGCCCATTCCTCCTGAAAGAGCTGGTGTAACTGAGTCAGGTTTGTAGGCTTCCTTGCACGCACACGCTTTTTCAGTTCTGACCACACATTTTCTAAAGGATTGAGGTCAGGGCTTTGTGATGGCCACTCCAATACCTTGACTTTGTTGTCCTTAAATAATTTTGCCACAACATTGGAAGTATGCTTGGGGTCATTGTCCATTTGGAAGACCCACTTGCGACCAAGCTTTAACTTCCGGACTGATGTCTTGAGATGTTGCTTCGATTTAATCTTAATCTGTATTGACGTTTTGCTTGTTTGATGGTTCGTCTGAGGACATAGTGGGATTTCCTATAAGCACCCTGATTAGTCTCCCGCCCCTTGAAAGCGGCAGCTCTAGCCTTTAGCTTGATGCGGATGTTGCCTGTAATCCATGGATTCTGTTTGGGATATGTACGTTGTATGTACAGTCACGGTGGGGATGATGTCATCCATGCACTTATTGATGAAGCCAATGACTGAGTTGGTGTATTCCTGAATGCCATTGGATTAATCCCGGAACATATTCCAGTCTGTGATAGCAAAACAGTCCTGTAGTGTAGCATCCGTGTCATCTGACCAATTCCGTATTGAGTACCGGTACTTCCTGCTTTAGTTTAGCTTGTAAGCAGGAATCAGGAGGATAGAATTGTGATCAGATTTGCCAAATGGAGGGTGGGGGAGAGTTTTGTATGCATCTCTGTGTGTGGAGTAAAGGTGGTCTAGGATTTTTTTTCCCCTAGTTGCATATGTGACATGCTGGTAAAAATTTGGTAAAACTGATTTAAGTTTGCGGTCACTAGGAGCTCCACTTCTGGGTGAGCCTTTTCTTCTTTGCTAATGGCCTTATAGAGTTGGTTGAGAGCGGTCTTAGCGCCATCTTCGCTTTGTGGTGGTAAATAGATTGCAACGAGTAATACAGATGAGAACTCTTGGTTGATAGTGTGGACGACAACTTATCATAAGGTACTCTACCTCAGGCGAGCAATACCTCGACACTTCTTTAATATTAGACATCGCACACCAGCTGTTATTGACAAAAAGACACACACCCCCTCCCCTCGTCTTACCAGAGGTAGCGTCCCTGTTCTGCCGGTGCATGGAAAATCCCTCCAGCTCTATATTGTCTGGTTATTCATTCAGCCACGTCTCAGTGAAACATGAGATACTACAGTTTTTAATGTCCCTTTGGTAGGATAATCTTAATAATAGGTCATCAATTTTGATTTCTCACGATTGCACGTTAGCAAGGAGAATGGAAGGAATTGGGAGTTTACTCGCTCGCCTCCAGCTTCTCAGAAGGATCCCCGATCTGTGTCCCCCTTTCCCAGCATATTTTCTTCACGCAAAAGGCGTGGATCTGGGCCTGTTCCAGTGAAAGCAGGATATCCTTCTCATCGGACTCGTTAAAGGAAAAAGTTTCTTCCAGTCCGTGGTGAGTAATCTCTTTTCTGATGTCCAGAAGTTATTTTCGGTCATAAGAGACGGTAGTAGCAACATTATGTACACAATAAGTAAGCTTGTTGGCGCCTGCGAGCAGTGTGGGTGCAATAATTGAATAACATAGATTTCTAAATTTATTTTGCAACGCTCGCTCACACGACGCGAGCTGTGTGGTCAGCCTGTAAGTGGTTTCTCATGGTTTTTGTATGCAATGTTCGATTATGTCAATTCTACATTTCTTCAATTTGTGTAAACTGTGAGCAAGAATAAATAAAGTCAAAGCTGCTCGTTCCCTCAATTGCCATTTAGAAAATATCAACGTGACCTAAAAATAGCATATGATGATAATGATTTTCGTAATTGCTCAACAAATCAATGTAGCCTAATGGCAGGCAGGAATTGAGTTTCAAGTAGGCCTACAGATATTCCACAATTTGTATTTGTATTTATTAAGGATCCCCATTAGCTGCTACCGAGGCAGCAGCTACTCTTCTTGCGGTCCAGCAACATTAACACAGTTATATACCGTTTAAAATAATACATTTCATAACACTATACCCAATACATTAAGTGTGTTCCCTCAGGCCACTACTCAACGATCACATATTTACAATACAACATACATGTGTACGTGTGTAGAGTGCAGGTCTTATCATGTGTGCCTGTGTGTGTGTCTCTTCACAGTCCCATAAGGTGTATTTTTATCAGTTTATCTGATTCTACTGCTTGCATCAGTTACCTGATGTGGAATAGAGTTCCATGTAGCCATGGCTCTATGTAGTACTGAGAACCTCCCATAGTCTGTCCTTGACTTGGTGATTGTTAAGAGAACTTTGGTCGCATGTTCTGTGGGGTATGCATGGGTGTCCGTACTATGTGCTAGTTGTTTAAACCCCTTGGTGCATTCAGCATGTCAACACTTCTTACAAAAACAAACACTGAAGTCAAGCTCTCCTCCACTTTGAGCAATGAGAGATTTACATGCATATTAATAATGTTAGCTCTCCATGTGCATTTAAGGGCCAGCCATGCTGACCTGTTCTGAGCCAATTGTAATTTTCCGAGGTCCCTCTTTGTGCTACCTGACCACACAACTGAACAGTAGTCCAGGTGCGACAAAACTAGAGCCTGTAGGACCAGCCTTGTTGTTAGTGTTGTTAAAAGTGCAGAGCAGTGCTTTATATGAAAGTGTTAATTATTTGAAGTGAAGTTTTTAAACTCGTTTTAATTGTTAACTTAACTATTATTCATGATGAACTAGTGTCAATGTTGATTAATCCCAGGTCACAATCCTGCAATAAAGAGCAGAAGGGAATCTGTCTCTAATTTGTATTTTTCTGTGTTTTATTCTCAAATGAACACTACCTTTTTGTTCAGTTGTAAGCTCTCCAATTAGTTTAATTTGATTATCACTCTTTTTTCAGAATATCAGCCATGTGAACCCATTAAGCAAATGATATTGGCATGCAACGGCAATTCAGCCATAGGCCTACAGCAGTGGTTACCAACACCAGTCCTTGAGTAACCCCAACAGCACACTTTTGTTGTAGCCCCGGACAAACATACCTGATTCAACTCATTGAGGGGCTGATGAGTAGTTGACAAGTTGAATCAGGTGTGCTTGTCTGGGGGTACAATAAAAATGTGTACTGTCAGGGATACTCATGGATCGGAGTTTGGAACAACTGGCCTACAGTATGATGGCATTTGCCTTATGGCCATTTGCAATGCACCCATTGACATTGTGCATCTGAAGCAAAGAATAGCTTAACTCACACATTGTTTACATAGTGTTGAGCTATATGTTCTCAATTTAAAAATGATACCAGTAAACAATGCATATGAGGCTAATCACTATACTCGTTTTTGTACATGCATTGTGCTGACATGAAATTGTTTAGTGCAAATCCAACCCCTAGGTAGTGAAATGTCTGGAATCAGATGATAGGCTGTTTAGTTTAAAACATACACACAACTACTACAACCACCAAGTTCAATGACAGATACTTTTCTCCCAGAAGGTCTCATTGGCACTTGGAGTTGCCACTATGATAATGAATATGGTTTGCCTAAAGTGTTTAAACTGTAAAGAAAGAATAGTTAGGCTATAAGAAATATATTTTATTCAATGGGGCAAGAAAAAGCAGAGATGACACACAAAATACTTTTCATTTCACCCATACAACAATATAGACTATTATTGAAATAAAGTATGTTCACAAACATATATCCAAATGACATGTTATATAGTCATACAGTATAAGGGGCATGAGGACAAGGTGAAGGTACTTTGTACTCAAATGGCACAACAGAATCATTTAGATTGACCAAAGCACAGCATAATACAACCATCTTGTACCATCTTGTATTGTATTGAGGGATGTCTCCTTTCATATCTGGAAAAGGACAAAGTAGTAAACTGCTGCAGCATTGCTCAGCTTCACAGTGGGAATCAAGTCGATGGGTGTCTTGATAGAGGTCAACTGGTGAACCTACAGTACATAAACAAATGAAAAGCACACCTGATGTTAGAATATCCTGTAAATTCATTAGGTAATCTATATCATCAGGGCTCTTGATTGTTTAGTTGTGTTTAATTCATTCAGGTGTTTTAGTGTTATATAAAGATTCAATCTATTGTTGGAACAACCAATAGTCAACACAGCAGGTTGTCCTACCCCATTGAGGCCTTTTTCCTATGACTGTAATGTCCATACATTTCCCCTCTTATGAATAAAGTGCTCAACAAATTATCATTGGGTCAGTACCACTGGAGTCTTTCTAGACAATAATATCCTCTTCTAGGCTATTTGGATGTCATATTGTAGAATTTGTTTATCCCCTTTTCATGGTCATGGCTAGAAGGATCCAGCTTTTGTCAAATTAACATCAAATTTGACTTTTTTAGCAGGTTAGTAGTAATTACACAGCAGGTTACGATAATTAGGTTAAGGTTAGGAAAAGGTTCAGCTAAAATGCAAAAAAATATATACTTAACATTAATTTGACAAAAGCTGGATCCCTTCTAGCCATTACCCCTTCTCATAAGTCTAGATTGCATGGTTGCATCTAAGAAAAGGTTGTTTTATTGTTCTGTCATCAGAGTAGGCTTAGGCTACCGTCATCTTAAAAAAGATTCTGCTAATGTCTCCAGTCATATAAAGTGTAGTAGAATTTCATTAAATGTTTATCAAAGGCCACATTTTTCCTGTGCAAAGGAAATAAACCTGTAGGCCTATTCCACTACACACTCATTAATAGCCTAAATTATGACTATCCAATCTACTCATCACATTAGGAATAGTAGGCTTACATTAGTTTGCAAATGCGATGATAGATGCATACAATCCTTCGTTATAATACAGCATTTTTATGGTAAAAAAAAATTGCTTCCTGAAATACTTGAAACTCACTCGCCGCCTATGTAAGAGACATGGTAATCGCTAGACTAAAAGCTATATAGCTAGCTAATGTTGGCTAACTTAGTCTTGTTCTTAACGCCTGTTTAGCATAACAGCCAAACTAAAAATAAAAAAAACTATCATACTTACCAGTGGGTTCAGGTCTTCACGAGCAAAAAGGTTTCTTTGCTTTTCTGACAGTTCTTGAGTCTTGTCTCGTTGGTGTTTCATGATTGCAGGTCATCTGTAAAAAAAAAAAATCCTGTTGTCTTTCCTGCTTTGTTAGAGCAGCTAAATACTGCACAGAAATTGACCGTGATAATTAATCAACTTATTTTAGGCACTGTTAACATGCAGCATGGGGTAGCCACTTGGCTGTAGTTGTCCATATAATTGATGTGGTGGGCTTCCAACATGGCCATCAGGATGTGTCATACATCAACTGGCAACCCTCTATGTTGACCTTGAGATTATTGGTTAGGCTACAGTGAAATGTATGAGCTTTCAGGCCTATAGGCCTAATATACGAATATTGAAGCGGCTCAGGTGTAGCTCAATGGTTTAATACTCGGTAGGTTTATTGATTGTACATACATATGAAAGTAATGTCAATATGTAGCCCAATCTAGCTATCATATAATTTGGTGCATTTTACAATTTGGTGCATCTCGTTTTCATAAAAATAAAATTGAATCCTTGCTTCCCTTGTATACAACATTGCAAACTTTTTAGGCTATTTATATTTAACAATTACGTTTTCAGCGTTCACAGAGAGACAGAAACATCGTCATTCTATGTTTAGCGGAAATCTAACGACGCACTTTGCTGTTCTAAATCAACTAAAATTTTATTTGTCACATACACATGGTTAGCAGATGTTAATGCGAGTGTAGTGAAATGCTTGTGCTTCTAGTTCCGACAATGCAGTAATAACCAACAAGTAATCTAGCTAACAATTCAAAAACTACTACCTTATAGACACAAGTGTAAGGGAATAAAGAATGTGTACATAAGATATGAATGAGAGATGGTACAGAGCGGCATAGGCAAGATACAGTAGATGGTATTGAGTTCCGTATATACATATGAGATGAGTATGTAAACAAAGTGGCATAGTTAAAGTGGCTAGTGACACATGTATTACATAAATATGCAGTAGATGATAGAGTACAGTATATACATATACATATGAGATGAATAATGTAGGGTATGTAAACATTATATTAGGTAGCATTGTTTAAAGTGGCTAGTGATATATTTTACATCAATTCCCATTATTAAAGTGGCTGGAGTTGAGTCAGTGTTTTGGCAGCAGCCACTCAATGTTAGTGGTGGCTGTTTAACAGTCTGATGGCCTTGAGATAGAAGCTGTTTTTCAGTCTCTCGGTCCCAGCTTTGATGCACCTGTACTGACCTCGCCTTCTGGATGATAGCGGGGTGAACAGGCAGTGGCTCGGGTGGTTGATGTCCTTGATGATCTTTATGGCCTTCCTGTGACATCGGGTGGTGTAGGTGTCCTGGAGGGCAGGTAGTTTGCCCCCGGTGATGCGTTGTGCAGACCTCACTACCCTCTGGAGAACCTTATGGTTGTGGGCGGAGCAGTTGCCGTACCAGGCGGTGATACAGCCCAACAGGATGCTCTCGATTATGCATCTGTAGAAGTTTGTGAGTGCTTTTGGTGACAAGCCAAATTTCTTCAGCCTCCTGAGGTTGAAGAGGCGCTGCTGCGCCTTCTTCACGATGCTGTCTGTGTGGGTGGACCAATTCAGTTTGTCTGTGATGTGTATGCCGAGGAACTTAAAACTTACTACCCTCTCCACTACTGTTCCATCGATGTGGATAGGGGGGTGTTCCCTCTGCTGTTTCCTGAAGTCCACAATCATCTCCTTAGTTTTGTTGACGTTGAGTGTGAGGTTATTTTCCTGACACCACACTCCGAGGGCCCTCACCTCCTCCCTGTAGGCCGTCTCGTCGTTGTTGGTAATCAAGCCTACCACTGTTGTGTCGTCCGCAAACTTGATGATTGAGTTGGAGGCGTGCGTGGCCACACAGTCGTGGGTGAACAGGGAGTACAGGAGAGGGCTCAGAACGCACCCTTGTGGGGTCCCAGTGTTGAGGATCAGTGGGGTGGAGATGTTGTTGCCTACCCTCACCACCTGGGGGCGGCCCGTCAGGAAGTCCAGTACCCAGTTGCACAGGGCGGGGTCGAGACTTGTTTGGAGACGAGCTTGGAGGGCACTATGGTGTTAAATGCCGAGCTGTAGTCGATGAACAGCATTCTCACATAGGTATTCCTCTTGTCCAGATGGGTTAGGGCAGTGTGGAGTGTGGTTGAGATTGCATCGTCTGTGGACCTATTTGGGCGGTAAGCAAATTGGAGTGGGTCTAGGGTGTCAGGTAGGGTGGAGGTGATATGGTCCTTGACTAGTCTCTCAAAGCACTTCATGATGACGGAAGTGAGTGTTACGGGGCGGTAGTCATTTAGCTCAGTTACCTTAGCTTTCTTGGGAACAGGAACAATGGTGGCCCTCTTGAAGCATGTGGGAACAACAGACTGGTATAGGGATTGTTTGAATATGTCCGTAAACACACCAGCCAGCTGGTCTGCGCATGCTCTGAGGGCGCGGCTGGGGATGCCGTCTGGGCCTGCAGCCTTGCGAGGGTTAACACGTTTAAATGTTTTCCTCACGTCGGCTGCAGTGAAGGAGAGTCCGCATGTTTTGGTTGCAGGCCGTGGCAGTGGCACTGTATTGTCCTCAAAGCGGGCAAAAAAGTTATTTAGTCTGCCTGGGAGCAAGACATCCTGGTCCGTGACGGGCTGGTTTTCTTTTTGTAATCCGTGATTGACTGTAGACCCTGCCACATACCTCTTGTGTCTGAGCCGTTGAATTGAGATTCTACTTTGTCTCTATACTGACGCTTAGCTTGTTTGATTGCCTTGCGGAGGGAATAGCTACACTGTTTGTATTCGGTCATGTTTCCGGTCAGCTTGCCCTGATTAAAAGCAGTGGTTCGCGCTTTCAGCTTCACGCGAATGCTGCCATCAATCCACGGTTTCTGGTTTGGGAATGTTTTAATCATTGCTATGGGCATCTTCAACGCACGTTCTAATGAACTCGCTCACCGAATCAGCATATTCGTCAATGTTGTTGTTTGATGCAATACAAAACATATCCCAGTCCACGTGATGGAAGCAGTCTTGGAGTGTGGAATCAGATTGTTCAACGCTGGTCCGACCAGACCTCAGCGCGGGAGCTTCTTGTTTTAGTTTCTGTCTGTAGGCAGGGATCAACAAAATGGAGTCGTGGTCAGCTTTTCCGAAAGGAGGGCGGGGCAGGGCCTTATAAGCGTCGCGGAAGTTAGAATAGCAATGATCCAAGGTTTTTCCAGCCCTGTTGCACAATCGATATGCTGATACAATTTAGGGAGTCTTGTTTTCAGATTAGCCTTGTTAAAATCCCCAGCTACAATGAATGGATTCCAGTTCCATATGGATTCCAGTTTGCAAAGAGTCAAATAAAGTTTGTTCAGAGCCATCGATGTGTCTGCTTGGGGGGGGATATATATACGGCTGTGATTATAATCGAAGAGAATTCCCTTGGTAGATAATGCGGTCGACATTTGATTGTGAGGAATTCTAAATCAGGTGAACAGAAGGACTTGAGTTCCTGTATGTTGTTGTGGCCACACCACGTCTCGTTAACCATGAAGCATACGCCCCCGCCCCTCTTCTTACCAGAAAGATGTTTGTTTCTGTTGGCGCGATGCGTGGAGAAACCAGCTGGCTGCACCGACTCCGATAGCGTCTCTCCAGTGAGCCATGTTTCCGTGAAGCAAAGAACGTTACAGTCTCTGATGTCCCTCTGGAATGCTACCCTTGCTCGGATTTCATCAACCTTGTTGTCAAGAGACTGGACATTGGCGAGTAGAATGCTAGGGAGTGGCGCGCGATGTGCCCGTCTCCGGAGCCTGACCAGAAGATCGCTTCGTTTCCCCCTTTTACGAAGTCGTTTTTTTGGGTTGCCGGCTGGGATCCATTCCGTTGTCCTGGGTGAAAGGCAGAACACAGGATCCGCTTCGCGAAAGTCATATTCTTGGTCGTACTGATGGTGAGTTGACGCTGCTCTTATATTCAGTAGTTCTTCTCGACTGTATGTAATGAAACCTAAGATGACCTGGGGTACCAATGTAAGAAATAACACGTAAAAAAACAAAACTGCATAGTTTCCTAGGAATGCGAAGCGAGGCGGCCATCTCTGTCGGCGCCCGAAGTTCTGAATTAGATAAGAGTGCTCTGAGGCAGGCGTTATAGTACGAGCGTTTTCAAGTGCAACGTTAATAAAGACGATTTTGGGAAGCCGCTCGGAAATTTTAAGATTACCTTATGAAGGTTATATCGATGAATTTAGCCTTAAAATGCTTTTTGGAAACCGGGCCCTGGCTCTTATAGGAACCAGAGTTTTTCCTGGTCAGGTTGCATGGTCAAGAACACTTTGGGCCCTAAGATGGGAACATACTGTTGATCTTGGGGTGAATCTGGTACATGGACTCCCTGCAGATGTACTGGATTATAGAACCGAACAGGGTGCTGTTGCTAGAGCTCTCGAAGATGACGTCACCCATGGCAACCTCCCCAGGAGTCCCACAATCCACAACTGAGAGAGGAAGGAGAGGAAAAAGAGTATTAGCAAATACTGTATGGTTTGAAGAAATGGATCGAGAACTGGACAAGGGTTAAAGAGGAAACATGGGACATGAGCAGCACAAACATGTCATTAGATCGGCAGATATAATTTATTCTCCATGTACTTGATAATATTAATAATTTTTTTAATGACTTCAGGGTTCTCCACAGGATTTTTTAAAACACAATCAGTCCCACCGCGACGCCGGCGCGATTTGGACTTCTAACCCCAAATCTAACCCTTGTGTGTTTGAGCTAAAGACTTCTGGTTTATACCATTGGATCTTTTATTCTGCATCTGTTGGTACCAACCATTAGTCTGTGTGATTAAGGGGGGCTGAGCTAGAGTGGTGTTTGTGAGACAAGGAAAATGACGGATCCCGAAAATGACATACCCAAACTGCCTGTAGCTCAGGACCTGAAGCAAAGATATGCATATTCCTGAAACCATTTGATTGAAACACTTTGAAGTTTGTGGAAATGTGAAATTAATGTAGGAGAATATAACACATTAGATCTGGGAAAAAAATAAAATAATTGTACCATCATCTTTGAAATACAAGAAAAAGGCCATAATGTATTATTCCAAACCAGGCACAATTTAGATTTTTCCCACTAGATGGCAGCAGTGTATGTGCAACGTTTTAGACTGATCCAATGAACCATTGCATTTATGTTCAAAAGTTTGTATCAAAACTGCCCAAATGTTCCTAATTGGTTAATTAATAACTTTTTATGTTCATAACTGTGCACTCTCCTCAAACAATAGCATGGTATCCTTTCACTATAATAGCTACTCTTTATTGGACAGTCAGTTAGATTAACAAGAATTTAAGCTTTCTGTCAATATCAGATATGTCTATGTCCTGGGAAATGTTCGTATTATTTACAACCTCATGCTAATCGCATTAGCCTACGTTAGCTCAACCATCCCGCTGAGGACACACCGATCCTGTTTGAGTTTAAAAAAAAACATCAGTAGAGTCCGAAATGGTTTGTGCTACAAACTATTAATGAAAAGCAGACTCTCACGAACATGCACATGTAACTTTTAACAAGAAACACCTGTTAATTGAAATGAATTCCATGAACCTCATGAAGCTGGTTGAGATAATGCCAACAGTGTGCAAAGCTATCATCAGGGGAAAGGGTGGCTACTTTGAAGAATCTCAAATATAAAATATATTTTGATTTGTTTAACACTTTTTGGATACTACATGATTCCATATGTGTAATTTCATAGTTTTGATGTCTTCACTATTATTCTACAATGTAGAAAATAGTAAAAATAAAGAAAAACACTTGAATGATTAGATGTGTCCAAACCTTTGACTTGTACTGTAAATTCATTTTTATTAGGTTTTTGCTTTGACTGACCTATTTCAGTCAAAATTCATAAATGTAACTGTTTATGTAAAAACTTTGAGGCTAAATATAATGGCTGGAAATGCAGATAAATTAAAAGCGCAAAGATTTTTGCATTTTTGAACACCTGTAACTGCCATTTCCTTCTTTCAATTTTGACATAGTGGTGCAGCCAGTCCACAAGGTGACGCAGCGCCTTTCTTACATTCTTTGGGGAAAACCCAGACTATTATAGACTACCGAATGGATGGGAGTCTGATGATCACCAATAACATGACTGATAGAAGAGAGATGAGCCAATGGGAGAAAGCATATTGTAGTGGAACTGTACCTCTCGTCATGTGCTCATGACGCTAAAGAATTCAGTCCTCCATAGTGCTAAATATGGCATGCTTCTCTTTCTGCTCTGAGATTCTATTTTCTAGGCTGTGGTTATTCAATTGAATTTGTATTGGGCTCCCGAGTGGCGCACCAGTCTAAGGCACTGCATCTCAGTGTAAAAGGGATCACTACAGTCCCTGGTTCAAATCCAGGCTGTTTCACATCTGGCTGTGATTGGGAGTCCCATAGGGCGGCGCACAATTGGCCCAGCGTTGGTCAGGGTAGGCTGTCATTGTAAATAAGAATTTGTTCTTAACTGGCTTGCCTAGTTAACTCAATTAATTATTACAGTGAAATAAACACAAACACACTGAATAAGAAAGATTCCAGAGTTTATTGCAGTGTGTGATGTCACACTCCAGAGTCAACAGTACAGTGTGATGTGGGAGACAAGGGGAAAAGATTCCTTATGACTTCCTACAATTGCTTTTCTCTCCTTGTCAATGCCATAACCTTGTGATCTAGAGAAGCACTGAACTTGAAGACAACAAGTCTGTACAGGGACACTGGTTAGATGTCACTGCATGGCTTTAGTACAGTATCTGATTTCTTAGAATGCTGGGCAGAGATCGACGGCTCCTCCGAGATTCAATTTCTGGATGGCGGTGGATGAGAGGAGTAAGGAAAGAGGGAGAGGGAGAATATGGAGAGAGGGAAAGAGGAGACAGAGTACTGTACAATGGAAATATATACACAGAAGGCAGAATACAATGAAAGGACCAGGAAGTTCCTATGTGATATAGAGGCCTCATTAAACATTACATTAATATGATACTCAGATTGAAATCCAATCTACACTGAACCAAATTCTATGCCATACAACACACAAACACATGCAGGCGCACACACACATTACATTATCACTTACTTTCACAAAGTGGGACAAAACTGTTCCATGAGCCATCTTTCTGACACTCGATCTGAAAGTGCTCCAGTTCCTCTCCATCCTTTCAGAAAGAGAGAGAGAGGAAAAATACAATTGATCAACAAAATGTAGCATTTTTCAAACAGCTAAAACAGCTTTTTCCTGCATCACTATGCATAATTCTATGTAAAAAAAAGTTTTATATATATATATATATAGTGGGGAGAGCAAGTATTTGATACACTGCCGATTTAGCAGGTTTTCCTACTTACAAAGCATGTAGAGTGTCACGGTCGTCCTCCTCTTCATCTGAAGAGGAGAGGCGAGAAGGATCAGAGGACCAAAACGCAGCGTTGTATGTGTTCATAGTGAATATTTAATTAAAGAAAGTACTGAACACTGCATACAAAAACAATAAACAAATAACAACCGTGAAGCTACAAATGAGACCTGTGCTGACACAAGCCACTAACATAGACAATCACCCACAAACAAACAGTGCAACCCAGGCTACCTAAGTATGATTCTCAATCAGAGACACCTAATGACACCTGCCTCTGATTGAGAACAATACTAGGCCGAAACATACAACTCCCCAAATCATAGAAAAACAAACAGACTGCCCACCCAACTCACGCCCTGACCATACTAAATAAATACAAAACAAAGGAAATAAAGGTCAGAACGTGACAGTACCCCCCCCCACCCCCCCCAAAGGTGCGGACTCCGGCCGCAAAACCTTAACCTATAGGGGAGGGTCTGGGTGGGCGACTGTCCGCGGTGGCGGCTCTGGCGCGGGATGCAGACCCCACTTCACCATCGTCTTAGTCCGCCTCATTGTCCGCCTCCGTGGCTTCCTAACCACGGCAACCCTTCCAAATGACCCCACTGGACAGAGGGGCGGCAGCTCGGGACAGAGGGGCGGAAGCTCAGGACAGAGGGGCGGAAGCTTGGGCACCTCTGGGCTGAGGGGCTCTGGCGCCTCTGGGCTGAGGGGCTCTGGCGCCTCAGACTCCGGCAGCGCCGGACAGGCGGGAGGCTCCGGCAGCGCCGGACAGGCGGGACCACCTGTAGGGAGACAACAGAGAAACAGCCTGGTGCGTGGGGCTGCCCCAGGACCCACCAGGCTGGGGAGACCTCCAGGAGGCCTGGTGTAAGGAGGCACCTGAAGGACCGGGCGGTGGGGGAGCACTGGAGCTCTGGTGCGCAGCCTTGGTGCCAAGGCTCCACTCCCCCAGGCTGGATCCCTACTCTAGCCCGGACCCTCCAGAGTGCAGGCACAGGTTGAACCGGGCTGTGGGTAAGCCCGGGAGATCTAGTGCCTACTACGCGCACCTCTCCCTTAGGCTCCACTCCCACATTTGTCCAGCACGAGCGGAGCACAGGCATAGGACGCACTGCACCCTCCCAGCGCCCCGGAGACACAGCACGCAGAGCCGGCGCAGGATACCCTGGCCCGAAACGGCGTACCGGCGACCAGACACGCTGAGCAGGCACCATACGCCCTGGCTGGATACCCACACTCGCATGACACTCTCGGGGGGCTACCCTATAGCGCACCGGGCTATAGGCACGTACTGGCGACACCGTCCCTCTCCGTTCAATATCTCCTGCCATGTCCAGGAGTCCTGTGATGCTGGCTGCTGTTGTTGCTGCTGCCGCTGCTGCCGCTGCTGCCGTCGCTGTCCTTTACCACGCCGCTTGGTCCTTGGTTGGTGGGTGATTCTGTCATTGTGTTTGTGGCACCAGATAGGACTGTTTCGTTTTTTTCACGTTTCTTGTTTTGTAGATTGTTGTACTTTCATCTTTATTAAAGATGTACAAAACTAACCACGCTGCATTTTGGTCCGCCTCTCTTTCCCCAGAAGAAAACCATGACAGAGTTCTTCAATTTTTATCATAGGTACACTTCAACTGTGAGAGACGGAATCTAAAACAAAAATGCAAATGAATTACTTAAAAATCATACAATGTGTTTTTCTGGATTTTTGTTTTAGATTCCATCTCTCACAGTTGAAGTGTACCTATGATAAAAATTACAGACCTCTACATGCTTTAGTAGGAAAAGTAGGAAAACCTGCAAAATCGGCAGTGTATCAAATACTTGTTCTCCCCACTGTATATATACACACATGTCTTTTTTTCTGCATATCTAAGCATATCTCTTGAGCTGTCAGTGTCCTCCTGACAGGTTATTTTTTTAAAGAAACAAAATATGCATCTCTATTAAAATCTGGGTAAAATACTGAAAGGAATGTGAGTCTTATTCAGTACATTCAGTACTAAAGTCTACCAACCTTGTCAGCAGGCATGCCAGCTAAGATAGTTAGACAAGCTTGCTACTCTAACTTGATTGATAGCCTGAATTGCTTCTTGATAGCTAGTTATGAGCTGGGAACCTATCTGGGCTAGCTAAAGCCGACTAGCTAAAATTGCTAAGTGGCTAACAGTATTACATACTGTAAGTCAAATCTGAGGGGGCCCCTGTGCACACCTCTGGTCATGGGGTCGATTCCTACTGGAGCCACCCATACGAAAATGTGTGCAAGCATGACTGTAAATCACTTTGATAAAAATGTGTGCTAAGTGGCATTCATATACAGTTGGTTCCAAAATAATTATCACCCTTGATAAAGATGAGCAAAAAAGACTGTACAAAATAAATCATACAAATACTGAGCTATATTAAATGCTCAAAGAAATGTGGGATTTTTAAAATTATTTATACTAATACAATTGCTCAGAGAAGGAGACAAGTAATAGAAAAATACATAAAAAAGAAAGGGACCCATATTTTCAATACTACACCACCTTCCCCGTGTGAGGACAAGGGCACTGAGCCTTTTTCTAAAATGTTTTATGAGATTGGAGAACACATTGGGAGGGATCTTAGACAATTCCTCCATACAGAATACTTCCAGATCCTTGATATTCTTTGGCATGCGCTTATGGACTGTCCTCTTTAATTCAAACCCCAGGTTTTCAATGGGGTTGATGTACGGAGACAGCCCAAAGGCTGGCAGATAGCGATATTAAGTCATTTAATCTAAACCTCCAAAGGGAATGTGTGCAACCACTCAAGGTCCTAAACGATATCATAACTGCCATCGATAAAAGACAGTACTGTGCAGCCGTCTTCATCGACCTGGGCAAGGCTTTCGACTCTGTCAATCACCGTATTCTAATCAGCAGACTCAACAGCCTTGGTTTCTCTAATGACTGCCTCGCCTGGTTCACCAACTACTTCTCAGATATAGTTCAGTGTGTCAAAATGGAGGGCCTGTTGTCAGGACCTCTGGCAGTCTCTATATGGGAGACACAGGGTTCAATTCTCGGGCCGAATCTTTTCTCTGTATATATCAATGATGTCGCTCTTGCTGCAGGTGACTCTTTGATCCACCTCTATGCAGACAACGCCATTCTGTGTACATATGGCCCTTCTTTGGACACTGTTAACAAACCTCCAAACGAGCCTCAATGCCATACAACACTCCTTCCGTGGTCTCCAACTGCTCTTAAATGCTAGTAAAACGAAATGCATGCTCTTCAACCGATCGCTGCCCGCACCCGCCCGCCCGGCTAGAATCACTGCTATGGACGGTTCTGACTCAGAATATGTGGACAACTTTAAATACCTAGGTGTCTGGCTAGATTGTAAACTCTCCTTCCAGACTCATATTAAGCATCTCCAATCCAAAATGACATCTAGAATCGGCTTCCTATATTGCAACAAAGCCTCCTTCACTCATGCCAAACATAACCTCGTAAAACTGACTATCCTACCGATCCTTGACCTGTATGCTCTCGTTGGCTGATCCTCGCTACATAATCCTCGCTACATATTCGTCGCCAAACCCACTGGCTCCAGGTCATCTATAAGTCTTTGCTAGGTAAAGCTCTGCCTTATCTCAGCTCACTGGTCACCATAGCAACACCACCCGCGCTCCAACGGGAATATTTCACTGGTCATCCCCGAAGTCAACACCTAATTTCGCCGCCTTTCCTTCCAGTTCTCTGCTGCCAATGACTGGAACGAATTGCAAAAATCTATGAATTTGGAGACTAACTTTAAAGCATCAGTTGTTAGAGCAGCTTACCGATCGCTGCAGCTGTACACAGCCCATCTGTAAATAGCCCATTCAACCAACTACTTACCTCATCCCATATGTTTTTTTTCTGCTCTTTTGCACACAAGTATTTCTACTTGCACATCTATCACTCCAGTGTTAATTGCAATTACTTCACCACTATGGCCAATTTATTGCCTTACCTCCTTACTTAATTTGCACACAGTGTATACAGATTTTTCTATTGTGTTATTGACTGTACGTTTGTTTATCCCATGTGTAACTCTGTGTTGTTGTTTTTGTCACACTGCTTTGCTTTATCTTGGCCAGGTCGCAGTTGTAAATGAGAACTTGTTCTCAACTGGCCAACCTAGTTAAATCAAGGTGAAATAAAAAATAAATAAATAAATACACTCGTATCCATGGACCGGTTTGTAAATAAAACATTCTCCATTCAGACTGCAAAGGCTATAGTTTCCTCCTTAACCTGATTTAAAAGCAAGAAGTCCAGTGTGTTGTGTACCGTGTTTAGCCAATCAGGTTTTCCCCCTGGCTTGATAAAAGATGTCCTTATTGAACAGTTTTTAATGACACGTATTGGATTTGTTGGCATGAACTCATTTACAGAACATTATTGATAGTTTCACAGAAAGTGAAATTATAAAGTAGAATTCATATATTCTTTCACTCCAGATGCAATTCATGTAATGATTATTTGAACAGGTCTCTCTCTCTCTGTCTTAACTATGCAAGGATAATAAACAGAGTAGCAGCAGCGTAAAAATGGGGGTGGGGTGGGGACAATGCAAAGAGTCCAGGACGCCATTTGATAAATTGTTCAGGAGTCTTATGGCTTGGGAATAGAAGCTGTTAAGAAACCTTTTGGACCTAGACTTGTGCTCCCGTTACCGCTTGCCGTGCAGTAGCAGAGAGAACAGTCTATGACTAGGGCGGCTGGAGTCTTTGGCAAATTGTTGGGCCTTCCTCTGACACCACCTGGTATAGAGTTTCTGGACGGCAGGAAGCTTGGCCCTAGTGATGTACTGGGCCGTATGCACTACCCTCTGTAGTGCCTTGCGGTCAGAGGCCGAGTAGTTGCCATACCAGGCGGTGACACTCTCGATGGATTGTATCGAACACGTTCGATTGGAGAACCATCTAATGAGTGAACATGTAGCTCATCTGAAACATTCTTACAAGAGATTAAAAACATGTATTTAGTTTTGCCAGTATAAAGAAAAAGTTTTAAATCTGCAAGGGATTCCTGTATAGCTATAAAATCTAACTAATTTTGACAAAGCCAGATCAACAGTCGGGGTAATAGCATGTATAGCATGTATAATAGTATCATAAAAAAAGATACGTCCCTTTATCAGAACCCTGTTTCTGTGTTATATTCATATGCTTTTCTAATAATCCATTTCTGTGTTCATGAAATGACTGACTGAGCGAATCCTCACTATCAGTATCTGCAATTTGGCAGTATGCCCAGAACCTTGTTTTGAGAAAGGGATATCTCAGTTTCAAGGTCTCAGCTTAGAGAGAAGAAGCCTTGTGAGGTATTGGTCTGTCACACGCATGACCCTGTATGGGTCGGTCACTTGAATGAAGCAAATGTTAATGATGAATTAATTATGAATCATGAATATGCTAAATCCTGGAAATATAACTTGTCTGTATATAAGGGAACTAATGGGACTGCCCCGGGAATTGCTCCTGATCGACATGTGTACTTGGTGCATTGAGTTGGTTGGAACCTCCCCACCATGCTGATAATAAAGAATTATTCATTTAAGATTGACTTCGAATGTCCCTATGTAGAATTTCCACAACAATAGTCTTAAAGAAAAGCTTTGACTGTGATTTCTCTGATCATTCAGCAGGTTTCCCCTATCAGCATCCAGCCCAATATCATTGTGAATAAGCTTAGAAGTTCTTTCAAAGAGATAGCCCGCTGAAATAAAATGGTGATTAAATGCATCAATGATGGCATTTTTTCCCATAATGAGACCAGTGTCTGAATTAATTTGTTGTGGCAGAGAGGAGGAAGTCAATCCCTTCAGGGTTTAGCCAGGTTCCCATTACAATCCGAAAGAGCGCTTACATAATAATCAGATTTAGCCTTTTTGATTTGTGACTCACCATCCGGATTCAGTCTCATGTAGCAAAATGTGAAGTTGTGTTTTTGACAATGGATAAAAGTAGAGACTCAGAGGTACAAAATGGTAAAACATACACTGCATTTGAGGAACAATGGGAAAGTTGATCACCTTGTAAACTCACTTTTGAGAAAATCGCATTTGAATGTTTTGCTATCGAGTGAAGAGATCTTCTTTGTCTATACACATTCAGCATTGTTCACACCCTCTTAAGCTTTAGCCCCACCCATCTCAGAGCACTCTCTGAGTGCACACTTGATGCTCTGGCCGATGATTTGTTTACCTCTGGACAACATGAAAACAGCCTAAACAGCTCAGCTGGCAACTTTTTTGCAGATGTTTACTGACACCAGACATATTTAACGGGTGTTGTACACAAGTCATGTAACGTTAGCTAACGAGCCAGCCAGATAACGTTAGATAGTTAAACAACAATGAACAAAGTGCCAACAATGCCTAACATTAGGCTCTAACTAGAAAAGCAAACAGCTCTGGGAAACTAATAATAACATCCGCTAGGGAGCCAGCCAGCTAAAGTTAGCCAGCTAGCTAACAGTTCACATTAGCTTAAGATATATAGCTAGCTGGATAGCTAGTAAGCTAAACAATGAATCAGAAGGCTTCAGATAATAACTACAGAACGAAGCCAACCTCAGTGTAAGCTTTGGTTGCGATTGGTATGAACTTTGAACTCTTATTCGCTACAGAAGTGATACCTCCTAGCCGTTGAGTTAGCAACAAAAAAAAACGCGGGCTAGGAAAGAATAGACAGAGTATTCCGTCTACCACACAACGATGTTACTACAACGTATTTAATTTACCACACCACCAGAGACATTCTTCCGAGGACAGGAAGATCTGTTGGCCAACATGACCAGCATCTACGGCCAACAGCTCAGAGTAAATATTTATTGCATTTTCCTTTTCCAAATGGGCGGGAATTTAGAAAGCATAAGATTCTGTATTTACAATAAAGTAGCTGCCTAGACATCGCTTCTCCCTTTGTTCTTCAGTCTTCCTGCTCTTTCACTCAAACGCAGCCCCCTTTTCTTTGTGTAACCAGCTGTCATATCTGTTCCATCCGCTAAGGACGTTTTCCTTTATGACATAATTTGTAATCAAGGTATGATTCATTCTGTGTATATGTAATTCTGTATGATTAGTTAGGTATTTAGTAAATAAATAATTAAACCCAATTTTGTATTGCTGACTCAACTTGTTAGCCAGGGTTCGTGAAGATAACCAAGAATTTACAAATTTCAGATGAGGCTAAAATAAGGTGACAAATAATATTGACTGCTATTGATGTAAAATATTACTAGGTCTTTAAGAGTTTATTCGGAAGATAAAAGCTCTATAAATATTATTTTGTGGTGCCCCGACTTTCCAGTTAACTACATTTACATGATTAGCTCAATCAGGTAATATTAATTACAGATAAAGGATAGCCAAAGACACGACATATATGAAAGGTTTTATTTTAACAAATCTTTGGGCTAATCCAGAGACTGAGGTGGCCTTTTCAAATCTTGACGTTATGGTCAATGAACTATTTCTGTGGATTTCGATGTGTGTTGGGGCTATTGTTTTACAAGAAGATCCACTTGGGGCAAAGTTTCAGCCTCCTGGCAGAGGTAACCAGGTATTTGGCTAAAATGTCTTGGTACTTGGTGAAGTTCCTGATGCCATTTACCTTAACAATGGCCCTAGGACCAGTGGAAGCTAAATATCCCCACGACATAAAAGATGCACCACCATATTTTACAGTAGAGTTATGAGGTTATTTTCTGCATAGCAGCGTTCTTTTGACACCAAACCCACCACTGGCATGCGTCGCCAAATAAATGTATTTTCATGTCATCTGATCTGTCACGCCTTAGAGATCCTTTTTATGTCTCTATTTTGGTTTGGTCAGGGCGTGAGTTGGGGTGGGCATACTATATTTTGTGTTCTATGTTTTCTATTTCTTTGTGGTTGGCTGGGTATGGTTCTCAATCAGGGACAGCTATCTATCGTGGTCTCTGATTGGGAACCATACTTAGGTACCCTTTTTCCCACCTGTGTTTGTGGGAGGTTGACTCTGTTTAGAGCACTTTGCTTTTGAGCTTCACGGTTTATTTTTGTAGTGTTTAGTGTTTTTTTTGGCGTCATTTTGATTAAAATAAAGAAAATGCACGCTCACCACGCTGCACCTTGGTCCTCTCCTTCCAACAGCCGTGACATGATCATAGGACCGATTCCTATTGAAGTGCCAATGGCATTCAGCAAACTCCTGGTGTTTACATTTGTTGGTTGCGCTCAATAAAGTATTTTTCTTTCTTTCTGGCAACCCTTACAAAGAGCCTATTGGCATGGAGGGGGTGTCGAATTGTACATTTAGAGACTTGGTGACCTGAAGATGCGACCAAATTCTGTAAAGCTCAACAGTGGCCCTTGGACTTTTCTTTGACTCCCGAACGATCTTCCTCATTGTTGTGCGTGGGGACAAGAAACGCATACGTCCAATACCAGGAAGATGTGGTGTGTGTGACCCGAGATAGAGATAGCCTGGAAGAGTTATGAATAATGCCTCATTGTCTCATCTTCCTGGCATCTGGGAAACTAAGCCGGGTTGGGGGTAAAACATGTGTAGATAACCAAGGTGGCTTATGGGAAATGGAACCAGTCTAACTAAACATTTTTAGGTCCTATATCATATCAGTTTTTAAAATTTCAGTTAGGCTGCTCAGCTCAACAGTCGAGACTGTGACCAATGACCAAGTCTCTCTCAGTACTGAATTTCCACGACACACATCCAGCCATGATTGGGAATCCCATAGGGTGGCGAACAATGGGCGCAGCGTCGTCTGGGATTGGCCAGGGGTAGGCCGTCATTGTAAATAAGAATGTGTTCTTAACTGACTTGCCTCTTGTAACTACCCATCCCGGATCCGGGAGCGTAATCATCAACTGACACTAATTAGCATAACACAACGGACATAAATATTACTAGAAAATATTAATATTCATGAATTCACAAGTGAAATATATTGAAACACAGCTTAGCCTTTTGTTAATCACCCTGTCATCTCAGATTTTGAAAATATGCTTTACAGCCAAAGCAAGACAAGCATTTGTTGTGTAAGTTTATCGATAGCCTAGCATAGCATTATGCCTAGCTAGCAGCAGGCAACCTGGTCACGAAAATCAGAAAAGCAATCAAATTAAATAGTTTACCTTTGATGCGCTTCGGATGTTTTCACTCACAAGACTCCCAGTTAGATAGCAAATGTTCCTTTTTTCCAAAAATATTATTTTTGTAGCCGAAATAACTCCGTTAGTTCTTCACGTTTGGCTGAGAATTCGACCGGAAATTGCGGTCACGACGCCGAAAAATACTCCATAATATCGACAGAAACATGGCAAACGTGGTTTATAATCAATCCTCAAGGTGTTTTTCAAATATCTATTCGATAATATATCAACCGGGACAGATGGCTTCTTAGTAGGAAAGAGAGAAACAATGGCCACATTTGTCCTTTACGCACAAAACACTCTGAGAGACTTCAGCTGACCACTGATGCAATGTTGACGTTCAGGCTAATTTTTCAAAATAAATGCCTGAAACTATGTATTGTGACACTAGACACATTAGGGAAGCCATAGAAAAAGGAATCTGGCTGATATCTCATTCACTGCTCAATAGGGACGCATAGGAACGCAGAGGTTTCTAAATAAGAGTCACTTCCTTATTGGATTTTTCTCAGGCTTTCGCCTGCAATATCAGTTCTGTTATACTCAGATAATATTTTTACAGTTTTGGAAACTTTAGAGTGTTTTCTATCCTAAGCTGTCAATTATATGCATATTCTAGCATCTTGTCCTGACAAAATAGCCCGTTTACTTAGGGAACGTTATTTTTCCAAAAATGAAAATAGTGCCCCCTAGATTCAAGAAGTTAAATAAAGGTTAAGTAAAAATATATCAAATAAATAAGACAGGGCCTTTAACTGCCTATTGAACGTATTGCGTTTGAGTTGTGGACTCCATGTGACTTTAAAAATCACAAAGGACTTAGGTTGATGCATCTGATAATGAGGACCTTACTTCCTAGACTAGATCCCATCAAGATCTGGTTTATGCAGATGAATCCGAACATTGACTGAAACTTGGATCTCTGGGGACATTCTGGATTGATAATAATATTGATGGTTATAATGTGTTCATAACTGACAGACGGGGTACAGTTGGTGGAGTGGCCATTCTTATAAAACATTATTTATTTGTCTTATTACTGAAATTCATTTCCTTTACCAAAATAGTTTATCTACTATCTTTAAGTCTTTGTCTGGGGAACAATGTATCCATAACTGTTACAGGAATCTACCGTCCTCCCTCAGCTAACCTTTGTGCACCAGAGGAGTTAACTAGTTTGTCATCTTCTTTTACTAAATCCAAGTTATTATCCTTGGTGACCGCTTTTTGACATCTCACACCTGGTCATAAATGTTATGCAGCAAAGGACTGTCTGGCTCTCTAGTATGAACCAAAGGAATATCTTTGTTCAGACTTTTGCCAGCCAAAAACTCTAACGTCCAAAAAGTTAACTTTGGAACAATATTTCTAACATCCAAATGTGGGAAATGGTCAGTGAGTAGATGTAGAAATATAATGTCATATTGTGAGGTCATTAGAAAGGTTAGAAAGGAAATATTGTCATTTGAAAAGTATTTATAGGTATGAAGTCTCCATCCAATACGTTGTGTAGACAATGTGAAAAATGACGAAGACATTTGTGTTAATATGGGAATGTGATTTTAGGAGCCATAAGAGAATATGCCAAAGATATGATTAGATGTTAAGTAGCCACACCCTGAGTGTGTCAGAAGGACGTAGCCGTCCCCTTTTGCCAGAGTGCTTAAAAGGACTGGCAAAGAATAAACATCAGACCAGAAAGACTTAAACGTGTGGACCACAGTCTCACATGGTTAGAAGAACTTAATCTCAACACGAGGTGAAGAAAATTAATTTGCCAGACCACCGCCAGGCTGCAGTTTCGTGTGAAAAGTGGTTTGGAACTTTGACCATCTACCCGAGGAAGAGGAGAAGAAAACTCCCCTCTCAGACAATCACTGTACAGCTAATTAGCTGTTCTTAGGAAACAGCCCATTGGAGACCGGACAACTAAGAAGAAGGACATTGTGACCTCTGGTGGACAATCAGAGCATGTACTAGTGGCCCACAGGAATGGCTCACCAAACCAACATTCTTCCGGAGGCGGGCTAGTTCCGACAGAGAAACGGCGAACGGCATTCACACGTAAATACATTCATTATATTTTCCAAACGTATATCCACAATCATGTCCCTTTCTCTCACTCTTTTCCCCACCCTCTCTCCATAAGCCGTCATATCTTGTCAGTCCACTAGGGACCTTTGTCTCATGTAAGTGTATTCTGTGTTATTATTTAGTTAGTTAGTAAATAAATAATTAAACCAATGTGTGTAGGACTGAATGATGAGCAAAGCTGGGGTTCTTGCAGATCCAAGAAGATTACAACTGTTCAGAATGAGATTGATATGAGGTAATGATTAATAAGTGACTTATTGATATAACTTATACATCTTCTAGAGTTTAATTCAGGAGATGGTAACTCGTTTAACTTCTTATGGATAGGGGGCAGCATTTTCAAATTTGGATGAAAAGCGTGACCAGAGTAAACTGCCGCCTACTCAGTCCCAGGTGCTAATATATGCATGTTATTAGTAGTATCGGATAGAAAACACTCTGAAGTTTATAAAACTGTTTGAATGATGTCTGAGTATAACAGAACTCATATGCCAGGCAAAAACCTGAGAAAAAAAATCCAACCAGGAAGTGGGAAATCTGAGGTTTGTAGGTTTTCAACTCAGCCCCTATTTCAAATACAGTGGGATATGGGTCATCTTGCACTTCCTAAGGTTTCCACTAGATTTCAACAGTCTTTAGAACATTGAAAGTTACCTCTCGTTCCATTGCTTATCTACAGACAAATGAATTCTCCGGTTGGGACATTATTGAACATTTATGATAAAAACATCCTAGAGATTGATTCTATACATCGTTTGATTTGTTTCTACGACCAGTAATAACTTTTTGGAATTTTCATCCGACATTTCCGCTGGACTTGCCCGCGCCTCGTGAGTTTCGATTTGTTTACTAAACGCCCTAACAAAAGGAGGAATTTGGACACAAATTATGGACTTTATGGAACAAATCAAACTTTTATTGTGGAACTGGGCTTCCTGGGAGTGCATTCTAATGAAGATCATCAAAGGTAAGTGAATATTTATAATGCTATTTCTGACTTATGCTGACTCCAACATGGCGGATATATTCTTGGGTTGTGTATGTCGTCTGAGCACCGTACTCAGATTATTGCATGGTTTGCTTTTTCCGTAAAGTTTTTTTGAAATCTGACACAGCGGTTGCATTAAGGAGAAGTATATCTTTAAATCTGTGAATAACACTTGCATCTTTGATTAATGTTTATTTTGAGTATTTCTGTGATTTGATGTGGCTCTGTGCAAATTCACAGGATGTTTTGGAGGCAAAGCCAACGCCAGTAGGGATGACAAAGCGTTATATTTACAGGTGCCATAATTCTGTCCTACTCGAGCATACTAAATGTAACGAGTACTTGTGTGTCAGGGAAAATGTAAGGAGTAAAAAGTACATACATTTTCTTCAGGAATGTAGTGGAGTAAAAGTAAAAGTTGTCAAAAAATATAAATAGCAAAGTACAGATACCCCAAAAAACTACTTAAGTAGTACTTAAAAGTATTTTTACTTCAGTACTTAATACAACTGGAAATCAGCTCTTGCACTGCCACTCCATAATGGCGTGGATAGTAGTGATATTAATAATTATCACCCCATATGAAGGCAATTACGGACTACAAAATGAAAACCAGCCACGTCATGGACATCGACATCTTGCTTCCAGACAAATCACACAACTTCTTTGCCAGGGATAATACAGTGCAACCGACGCCACCCCCTACCAAGGAGTGCAGGCTACCCAGACACGAGTAAGACATTTAAACGTGTTTAACCTCGCAAGGTTCCCGGCCCAGACGGCATCCCAAAGCCAACGCCAGTAGGGATGACAAAGCGTTATATTTACAGGTGCCATAATTCTGTCCTACTCGAGCATACTAAATGTAACGAGTACTTGTGTGTCAGGGAAAATGTAAGGAGTAAAAAGTACATACATTTTCTTCAGGAATGTAGTGGAGTAAAAGTAAAAGTTGTCAAAAAATATAAATAGCAAAGTACAGATACCCCAAAAAACTACTTAAGTAGTACTTAAAAGTATTTTTACTTCAGTACTTAATACAACTGGAAATCAGCTCTTGCACTGCCACTCCATAATGGCGTGGATAGTAGTGATATTAATAATTATCACCCCATATGAAGGCAATTACGGACTACAAAATGAAAACCAGCCACGTCATGGACATCGACATCTTGCTTCCAGACAAATCACACAACTTCTTTGCCAGGGATAATACAGTGCAACCGACGCCACCCCCTACCAAGGAGTGCAGGCTACCCAGACACGAGTAAGACATTTAAACGTGTTTAACCTCGCAAGGTTCCCGGCCCAGACGGCATCCCTAGCCGCTTCCTCCGAGCATGTGCTGACCAGCTGGCTGGTGTGTTTACGAACATATTCAATCTCTCCCTGCTATACCCACATGCTTCAAGATGGCCACCATTGATCCTGTAACCAAGAAGACAAAGATAACTGAACTAAATGACTATCGCCCCGTAGCACTCACTTCTGTCATCATGAAGTGCTTTGAGAGACTAGTCAAGGATAATATTCCCTCAACCTTACCTGCCACCCTAGACCCACTTCAATATGCATAACGCCCAAAAAGGTCCCCAGACGATGCAATAGCCATCACACTGCACACCGCTCTATCCCATCTGGACAAGAGGAATACCTATGTAAGAATGCTGTTCATTGACTAAGGCTCATTCATAGTACACTCCAAGCTCATCATTAAGCTTGAGGCCCTGGGTGTCAATCCCGCTCTGTGCAATTGGGTCCTGGACTTTCTGATGGGATAACTCTTTCTGAGTTGGCCATCTCCACTTCGCTGATCCTCAACACTGGGGCCCCACAAGGGTGCGTGCTCAGCCCCCTCCTGTACTCCCTGTTCACCCATGACTGCGTGGCCATCCAACTCAATCATCACGTTAGCCGACGACACAACAGAAGTGGGCTTGATTACCAACAATGACGAGACAGCCTCTCACTCAACATCAACAAAACAAAGGAGATGAACGTGGATTTTAGGACACAGCAGAGGGAGCACCCCCCTATCCACATCGACGGGACAGCAGTGGAGAAGGTGGAAAGTTAAGTTCTTCGGCGTACACATCACGGCCAAACTGAAATGGTCCATCCACACAGACAGTGTGGTGAAGAATGCGGAAAGGTGCCTCTTCAACCTCATGAGGCTGAAGAAATATGGCTTGTCACCTAAAACCCTCACAAACTTTTACAGATGAACAATTGAGAGAATCCTGTCAGGCTGTACCACCGCCTGGTACGGCAACTGCACCACCCACAACTGCAAGGCACTCCAGAGGGTGGTGCGGTCTGCACAAAGCATCACCAGTGGCAAACTACCTGCCATCCAGGACACCTACAGCACCGGATGTCAAAGGAAGGCCAAAAAGGACAACAACCACCCGAGCATTGTCTGTTCACCCTGCTACCATCCATAAGGCGAGGTCAGTACTTAACTGACTTGCCTAGTTCAATAAAGGTATAAAAAAAACGAGAGATTGAAAAACAGCTTCTATCTCAAGGCCATCAGACTGTTAAACAGCCATCACTAACACAGAGAGGCTGCAGCCTATATACAGACTCGAAATCACTGGCCACTTTTATAAATGGATCACTAGTCACTTTAATAATATTTACATATCTTACATTACTCATCTCATACGTACAGTCATGGCCAACAGTTTTGAGAATGACACAAATATTAATTTCCACAAAGTTTGCTGCTTCAGTGTCTTTAGATATTTTTGTCAGATGTTACTATGGAATACTGAAGTTTATTTACAAGCATTTCAAAAGTGTCAAAGGCTTTTATTGATAATTGCATGAAGTTGATGCAAAGATTCAATATTTGCAATGTTGACCCTTCTTTTTCAAGACCTCTGCAATACCGCAGGGGCATGCTGTCAATTAATTTCTGGGCCACATCCTGACTGATGGTAGCCCATTCTTGCATAATCAATGCTTGGAGTTTGTCAGAATTCGTGGGTTTTTGTTTGTCCACCCGCCTCTTGAGGATTGACCACAAGTTCTCAATGGGATTAAGGTCTGGGGAGTTTCCTGGCCATGGACCCAAAATATTGATGTTTTTTTCCCCGAGCCACTTAGTTATCACTCTTTCCTTATGGCAAGGTGCTCCATCATGCTGGAAAAGGCATTGTTCGTCACCAAACTGTTCCTGGATGGTTAGGAGAAGTTGCTCTCGGAGGATGTGTTGGTACCATTCTTTATTCATGGCTGTGTTCTTAGGCAAAATTGTGAGTGAGCCCACTCCCTTGGCTGAGAAGCAACCCCACACGAATGAGCTCAGGATGCTTTACTGTTGGCACGACACAGTACTGATGGTAGCGCTCACCTTGTCTTCTCCGGACAAGCTTTTTCCCCGATGCCCCAAACAATCGGAAAGTGGATTCATCAGAGAAAATGACTTTACCCCAGTCCTCAGCAGTTCAATTCCTGTACCTTTTGCAGAATATTAGTCTGTCCCTGATGTTTTTACTGGAGAGAAGTGGCTTCTTTGCTGCCCTTCTTGACACCAGGCCATCCTCCAAAAGTCTTTGCCTCACTGTGCGTGCAGATGCACTCACACCTGCCTGCTGCCATTCCTGGGCAAGCTCTGTACTGCTGGTGCCCCGATCCCACAGCTGAATCAACTTTAGGAGACGGTCCTGGACTTTCTTGGGCGCACTGAAGCCTTCTTCACAACAATTGAACTGCTCTGCTTAAAGTTCATGATGATCCGATAAATGGTTGATTTAGGTGCAATCTTACTGGCAGCAATATCCTTGCCTGTGAAGCCCTTTTAGTGCAAAGCAATAAAGGCATATGTTTCCTTGCAGGTAACCATGGTTGACAGAGGAAGAACAATAATTCCAAGCTCCACCCTCCTTTTGAAGCTTCCAGTCTGTTTTTCAAACTCAAACAGCATGACAGAGTGATCTCCAGCCTTGTCATCATCAACACTCACACCTGTGTTAACGAGAGATTACTGACATGATGTCAGCTGGTCCTTTTGTGGCAGGGCTGAAATGCAGTGGAAATGTTTTTTGGGGGATTCAGTTAATTTGCATGGCAAAGAGGGACTTTTAAATTAATTGCAATTCATCTGATCACTCTTCATAACATTCTGGAGTATATGCAAATTGCCATCATACAAAACTGAGGCAGCAGACTTGAAAATTGTGAAAGTTAATATTTGTGTCCTTCTCAAAACTTTTGGCCAAGACTGTATACTGTATTTTATACCATCTATTACATCTTGACTATGCAGCTCAGCTTTAGCATAGCACTATGACAGCAACCACTATAGTTGTTAGTGATCTTGTCAATGCTTTAGACACTAAAATCAAATGTATTGCTTTGTTTTTGGACCTGTCAAAAGTTGTTGATACTGTTGATCATGCTAATTTATTGTCCTGAGATGGTTTGGGATGAGTTGGACCACAGAGTGAAGGAAAAGCAGCCAACAAGTGCTCAGCATATGTGGGAACTGCTTCAAGACTGTTGGAAAAGCATTTCAGGTGAAGCTGGTTGAGAGAATGCCAAGAGTGTACAAAGCTGTCATCAAGGCAAAGGCTACTTTGAAGAATCTTGAATATTGTTTTACACTTTTTTGGTTACTACATGATTCCATAGTTTTGATGTATTCACTATTATTCTATAATGTAGAAAATAGTACAAATAAAGAAAATCCCTTGAATGAGTAGGTGTGTCCAAACTTTTGACTGGTACTGTCAAACATGCAGATTGATATCTTCAAGAGTATAGTTTTTCTCAACATGGTGACTGGGTGGTTGCCAGATGGTCATTCCTTCATATAAATAAAGAGCATTGTTACAGTGGAGAACAAGACTTTAACAAGAGTGTTTTGTCCCAACCTGTCTGTCAGTCTCACCCTTATCAGTCTGTATCCTGGGTCACAGGATACCAGGACGTGGTCTTTGAAGGAGTACTGGATCTGGACCGGATCCAGCTTGCCATAGAGGGGCTTCACAGGGACTGGACACGGACTCCTTCCTGAAAACAAACAGGATACAGGCTAGATAATTAGACCAGGAAACGATTTATTTGCTTACAACGGACTTCATTAACTCATTGATTATTTAAGATATTACAGTTTTATAATTTCCATTGTTGTATTCTACTTGTATTGCGTGTGTGTTCATTTCCACATGTTTTGTTGGGGTGGCTAGACCAAAACCATCAGTGAAGTGGTATTTTTTTTCAGAAATCCTGGTTGGACGACTCTGAATTTTCTGCTTATTCTCTGTAGTGTTCTAGGAATGTTCTGGAAAACCATGGAATTTTGTGAAAGTTACAAGAATTTTAGAAAACACAGAGGAAAACACAAAACACAGGCTAGAACGATAAAATGTTCCCCTATGGTAAGGCTGCCCAATTCCAGTCCTGGAGAGCAGAAAAATACTTCTGGTTCTTGTTTCTACCTGGTAGTCAATTGCACTCACCTGCTGTCCCAGGTCTGAATCAGTCCCTGATTAGAAGGAGAGGATGAAAACCAGAAGTGTTTCGGCCCTCCAGGATCGGAATTGGGCAGCCTTGCCCTATGGGGACAAGCCGAAAAACCCTCTGAGTGTACCGAATGTACGTAATGCCTATCCCAACCCTTTTAGATGTACATGGTTGGGAGAAGTCATGGGCCCTGGTCAAAAATAGAGCACTAAATAGTGATTAGGGTGCAATTTGATACGCAACTAATGTTTCCCCTTCTTCCTTCACACAAATGAAGACATTCAACAGAGTTCCAAAAATGCAACGTTTTTAAAAGTGGACACAATGACATATGAATATTTAGAGTGAGGCTGACCTGAAGAGGTGTAGGAGAGCCTCCAGCCGATGTTCTCTCCAGAGTTATCACTGTGGAAGAACACCTGGACCTTGTTGCTCTCTGTCTGGATCTTGCCTGGTGGCCGGTCACCACAGAACGGACCGTACACCTTCTCTCCAGCCTGGATCTGCAGGTCAAAACACACCACCACTTCATCATCATCATCATAATTTATACAGTGCTTTTCAAAGAATCTCAAAGCACTTCAAAGCACAAAACAATACACGTAATTTAGAAAAACAACACCACAACATCATGAGATGGACAGTCATTAGAAGGTTCATGCCTTGAGTGGTCATCTGAGGGAGGTGGTCAAGCGGGGAGAGAAAGTCCGGATGCAGGCAGGAAAGTCCGGATGCAGGTCTCATCAAGGTGTCTCACTTTTATCATGACCATCATCATAGTCGTCATCACTACAATCATCACTGTCATGGTCATCGATCCTCCTCTTCATCTCATTATCATCATTACTACACAACCCCATGACCAAATACCCTACCCAAACCCTTCCAAAGAAACACTAATACAGTAATTCAATCAGCTTTGGCTTGCAGTCACTCCCTCCCAAGTCTCCTTCAGTGTAAGTTGATTAATTGTGTGCAGGTTGTGAGGCGACATTGACTGGCTCGGTTGTAAAATCTAAGCGTTCCAGATTTTCCAAAGCTGTGGCTGAGGGTGATGGTGGGAAAGCCCAATGTGACCCTGTCTGACTTGGCCATGGTCTGGCCTGGGCTAGCCTGGTCTGGTTGGTTATTCTTGGCGAATGGTATAACAGCTTTTAGGAGCAGAGGCTAAGCCAGCTGTGTGTGTGTGTGTGTGTGCTGCCCACTGATGCTGAAACATTGGCCGGGATTGTATCACCTACATTTTTTTTAATGGTTTGGCTAAATTGGCTCACATATACTGTATACAGATCAGTGGGTCAACAAATGTATGTTAATTGCCTTCACATGGTAATTAAATGATAAACTGTGGTAGTGAATGGCTGTTGTTTACAGATAAATGATGTACCTAAATCTTAGTTTGAACGTTTGGTATGACCAGTTCAGTTCAGTATATCTTCACTGCCCCAGAAGTGCAATTTGAGTTAAATATACACTGCTCAAAAAAATAAAAGGGACACTAAAACAACACAATGTAACTCCAAGTCAATCACACTTCTGTGAAATCAAACTGTCCACTTAGGAAGCAACACTGATTGACAATACATTTCACATGCTGCTGTGCAAATGGAATAGACAACAGGTGGAAATTATAGGCAATTAGCAAGACACCCCCAATAAAGGAGTGGTTCTGCAGGTGGTGACCACAGACCACTTCTCAGTTCCTATGCTTCCTGGCTGATGTTTTGGTCACTTTTGAATGCTGGCGGTGCTTTCACTCTAGTGGAAGCATGAGACGGAGTCTACAACCCACACAAGTGGCTCAGGTAGTGCAGCTCATCCAGGATGGCACATCAATGCGAGCTGTGGCAAGACGGTTTGCTGTCTCTGTCAGCGTAGTGTCCAGAGCATGGAGGCGCTACCAGAGACAGGCCAGTACATCAGGAGACGTGGAGGAGGCCGTAGGAGGGCAACAACCCAGCAGCAGGACCGCTACCTCCGCCTTTGTGCAAGAGGAGCAGGAGGAGCACTGCCAGAGCCCTACAAAATTACCTCCAGCAGGCCACAAATGTGCATGTGTCTGCTCAAACTGTCAGAAACAGACTCCATGAGGGTGGTATGAAGGCCCGACGTCCACAGGTGGGGGTTGTGCTTACAGCCCAACACCGTGCAGGACGTTTTTAATTTGCCAGAGAACACCAAGATTGGCAAATTCGCCACTGGCGCCCTGTGCTCTTCACAGATGAAAGCAGGTTCACACTGAGCACATGTGACAGATGTGACAGAGTCTGGAGACGCCGTGGAGAACGTTCTGCTGCCTGCAACATCCTCCAGCATGACCGGTTTGGCGGTGGGTCAGTCATGGTGTGGGGTGGCATTTCTTTGGGGGGGCCGCACAGCCCTCCATGTGCTCGCCAGAGGTATCCTGATAGCCATTAGGTACCGAGATGAGATCCTCAGACCCCTTGTGAGACCATATGCTGGTGCGGTTGGCCCTGGGTTCCTCCTAATGCAAGACAATGCTAGACCTCATGTGGCTGGAGTGTGTCAGCAGTTCCTGCAAGAGGAAGGCATTGATGCTATGGACCGCCCGTTCCCCAGACCTGAATCCAATTGAGCACATCTGGGAAATCATGTCTCGCTCCATCCGCTCCATTTCACCACAGGCTGTCCAGGAGTTGGCGGATGCTTTAGTCCAGGTCTGGGAGGAGATCCCTCAGGAGACCATCCGCCACCTCATCAGGAGCATGCCCAGGCGTTGTAGGGAGGTCATACAGGCACGTGGAGGCCACACACACTACTGAGCCTAATTTTGACTTGTTTTAAAGACAATACATCAAAGTTGGATCAGCCTGTAGTGTGGTTTTTCACTTTAATTTTGAGTGTGACTCCAAATCCAGACCTCCATGGGTTGTTAAATTTGATTTCCATTTATAATTTTTCTGTGATTTTGTATTTAAGAAAAAGTATTTAATAAGAATATTTCATTCATTCAGATCTAGGATGTGTTATTTTAGTGTTCCCTTTATTTTTTGAGCAGTGTATAAAGGCAGGTATAAATAACACATTATAAAACCATATAATGCTACAACATTGGAAAGGTGCGATAAGTACGATAAGCAGTGGTGTAAAGTACTTAAGTCGTCTTTTGGGGTATCTGTACTTTACCATTTAGATTTTGACAATTTTTATTTTTACTTCACAAGATTTCTAAAGAAAATTATGTACTTTTTACTCCAAACATTTTTCCTGACACCCAAAAGTACTTTTTACATTTTTAATGCCTAGCAGGACAGGGAAATTGTGCAATTCACGCACTAATCAAGAGAACATAGCTGGTAATCCCAATTGCCACTGATCTGGAGAACTAACAGACCCACAAAACATACATTCTTTGCTGGTGAACTATGTCTGAGTGTTGGAGTGTGCACCTGGCTATCCATAAATTAAAAAGCTTTGCTTAATATAAGGAATTTGAAATGATTTATACTTTTACTTTTCATACTTAAGTATATTTAAAACTAAATACTTTTAGAATTTTAGTCAAATTGTACTTTACTGGGTGACTTTCACTTGAGTCATTTTCTACTAAGGTATCTTTACTTTTACTCAAGTATGACAATTGGGTACTTTTTCCACCACTGACGATAAGTGCAAAATGCAAGTGGTGCAAATGTACAAAGGCCAAAAATCAATCAAGCAAGGTTAATCACACTTTAGAATTCACTGCAGCTATTGCCTTGGGGATCAAAGATGCTTGCACAGTCCACGTGCGGCAAAACTTGTGCCTGTGGGACCTGCCTTGTTGATAGTGTTGTTAAGGAGTAATCAGATCAGATTACTTAAGTGTTCTGAGCCACACAGGTCGGAAGTCACCTTTCAGTGGGAATGGAAGCTCTTCTATTTGAAATCTCCAAAACGGAAAAATGTGCTCTCCTTGCTTACTTTCCACAGAAACTTTTTAACCAAATAAGTCAGATCCCCCCACTTACTGAATCATCTCACATTAACAGGATTTGTTTGTTAAAAGGACATTTATGATTAGTCAACACAGCTCCATCCTGTTCACTTCAAGCACTAGGATGAAACTCATGACAAATCAGCTGCTTACTAAACTAACCCTATTTTCAGTAGAAACGAGTACACCAAAAATTGTGTTTCTGCAAACTTTGCATAGTATTTGCATAATTGATACTCCAACTCATGAAATAATTTGATTTATATTTTCAATTGAAGTCTGTCATATCAGACTGTTATGTTAGAAACAAATCAAAATGTACTTGTAACATGATTCGTAAACAACAGGTATAGACTAACAGAGAAATGCTTACTTACAAGTTTCAAAATATGCAGAGTGACTTGAGATATGGCTTTTGCTTTGCAACTCTGCCTAGAAGGCCAGCATCCCGGAGTCACCTCTTCACTGTTGACGTTGAGACTGGTGTTTTGCGGGTACTATTTCAAGAAGCTGCCAGTTAAGGACTTGTGAGGCGTCTGCTTCTCAAACTAGACACTCTAATGTACTTGTCCTCTTGCTCAGTTGTGCACCGGGGCCTCCCACTCTTTCTATTCTGGTTAGGGCCAGTTTGCTCTGTTCAGTGAAGGGTACACAGCGTTGTACCAGATCTTCAGTTTCTTGCTGATTTCTCGCATGGAATAGCCTTCATTTCTCAGAACAAGAATAGACTGAAGAGTTTCAGCAGAAAGTTATTCTGGGCCATTTTGAGCCTGTAATCAAACACACAAATGCTGATGCTCCAGATACTCAACTTGTCTAAAAGTCGGACAGTTTTATTGCTTCTTTAATCAGAACAACAGTTTTCAGCTGTGCTAACATAATTGCAAAAGGGTTTTCTAATGATCAATTAGCCTTTGAAAATTATAAACTTGGATTAGCTAACACAATGTGGCACTGGAACACAGGAGCGATGGTTGCTGATAATGGGCTTCTGTACGCCTACAGTGGTTCCTCCTTTAAAAGTTGTGTCATACTGCGGCACACCTTGCGTGCTGCTGCAGCATTCTGTGGCACATCATTTAATTCTGAGAAGCATTTGATAGTATTCTGTATTGTCATTACCAGAGAATTTAAAACCTTTTTTTGTAATAAGATAGTATATGGGATTGATAAAGAAATTTGGCTTAATTAATTTGATTAATATTATAGCGCTTCAATTGGTGACGTCACTCGCTCATCGATCGCTAGACCATAAATAGTCAGAAGTTTCTATTTTTTCCCTACTTTTCATTACACAGACATAAGCACAGTTAACACCATCGATGTGCGGATGTTTACTTTCTACATCCGCCGTGGAGACCATATTTCCCAGCATGTCTGTCTATTTCGCCAAATATCTCGCAAAGAGCATATTTAGATTTTTTTCAAGTCGGGTGTAACCAGTGTGAAATGGCTTTCCTGTTAGCGGGGTACGTGCTAATAGTGTTTCAATCAGTGACATCACTCGCTCTGAGACCTGGAAGTAGTTGTTCCCCTTGTTCTGCAAGGGCCATGGCTTTTGTGGAGCGATGGGTAACGATACTTCGAGGGTGGCTTTTATCTATGTGTGTAGAGGGTCCCTGGTTCGAGCCCAGGTATTGGCGAGTAGAGGGACGGAAGCAAAACTGTTACACGGGCACCATTTTAAATCAGGATAATCTCCTCTATGTAATTATATATGTCTGGGCAGCGAGCTCGTTTGTCATAGATCGCTAGACCAGAAATAGTCAGAAGTTTTTATTATTTCCCTACATTTTGATTACGCAAACATAAGCACACAGTTGACACCATTGAGGTGCGGATGTTTACTTTCTACACAAGTAGTTTTTTTCCAGTTTCGTCTGACGAACAGATTGTAGTGGTAAAAAAAAGGGGATACATTTTTTCAAAACAGGCTCATGCGAAAGTTTGATTCCATTAATTTGCTATGGGCTCGCGCTAGTGTTCCAGTTCAGCCAATGTTCTTAAGCCGTTTTGACTCGTTCTATTGTCCAGCGTATAGATAGCCAGAGCGAATTTACGAAAGCACCCGAAAGTCCATTGAGAAAGCACAACGACTATGCCATTTAGCTAAGCTAAGAATGACGAGAATAATCAAGTGGGTAGTTAGATAGCCTATAGTTAATATACTGGCAAGTTTGATGTATAACTACTAACATTAGGTAGCTAGCTAACATACTGCAGTAATGATATGCTATGTGGTTCGCAAGGACAGTGTAGCTAACAAATTGTCAGCCAACATAACGTGTAAGGTAACTTACTTGAAAAGTCAGTGCTTTATTACATTGAGTAGCAAGCTACCCCTTGGTCGTTAGGGCAAATCTGGTCTGTGATAGGAGGGGGGGGGGGGGGGGGGGGTTCACACCTAGCTTGGCTATTAGACTATTCTTTAGTAAAGGTTGAATTGTCTATTGTTCAGCTATTAGACCTCCTCCCCAACTTGCAAGAAATTTCTGTTCCCATCTCATTCCATTCCCTCTTCCACGCGTCATCTTTCTGCTCCTGAGTGGCTCGCTTGTGGGCGTGCTGGCAGGATATGGCAGCAGCTTTGGTTGTGCATCAAGAATTCTGCATACAGTAGCACGTTTGTATGAAGGTGTGGTTATTCACAGGCAAATTGTTATATGCTATGGAGGTACATTTGTGTCTTTTGTCGAGAGCAAAACCTTATTTATTTTAAATAAAAAATAATTGTTCTGAAAGCAACTTTTTTCCGACACAAAGGAAGTCAAAGTGGACACCTATGAAGATGGCATCTCAGGTAAGCAGCACTGGGCTGTATTGACGTATCCTAAAAATGACATCTGCTGCTTTAGATTGAATGGTCATATCTCAGTTATTGTTTTCATATCTATAAAGAAATACGCTGTTTTCTTTACTTTCAGAGAGCGAGCTGATCAAGGGGTCGAAAATGAAGATATTGACAGATGTTCACTGTCCCAGGAACAGGCCGTGGAAACTTTATTGCTGGCAAGTGTCCATAACCAGAGGTAATTAAACTGTTCTGTGTTCTTTTTCTCCATCTATGCCTGTCTTTTTTTTTACATGGAACCTGTCTCACATGCATTAATTTAAAAAAACTTCAATGTCACCTGCTAATTTTCAGATTTACAACACAAACACAGCCATTTTCACTGGAATATCTGTTCTGTCAAGTCATGATTTCCCTGGGAGTTAGCCTTGCAATAACCAAGTGGTGAGACACATAGCCCTATATATTTAAGTGTTTCAGGTACACTCCGATAGGTGTCTGCGTCACATACAGTATCTTCTATTGACATGTCCTCATGTCTGTTTTCCAGCATAAAGTACTCTGTAGCCACTTAGAGTGGACACCAGGTGAGACCACACTCACACAATAACAGTCTCTCTTCTTCACTTCATCCCTCTCCCCCTTCTCCCTAAATCTTCTAGGTTATATCAGCTGTTCTGGTGAACCCCTCCCACATCTGAACTGGCTGACACAGAGGGCACAGCATGATCATAGGTGAGATGTCACTTGGTCGGATCAACAGGAAGTATTATTAAAGAGATGCTTTACATTGAAATACAGAGAGAGATGTAGTAGTCCCAGAGTTAATGATCCAAGGTCAGTTTTGCATCCTGATTTAAGATGACTGAAAAAAAAGAACAAGGCGTAATCATGCTCTCTCGAGTTTGAGAGAGGAAGCCAGTCCTGTCATCGCCACCTCACCCGCTCTTGAGATAACCTTCGGGCCAACTGGGGGCCCAAGGCTGATTAGGAGACACCACAATTGTGATGAACTAAGAGCATATTAGGGTTGCACTGTAATTCATGAATCACATGCTCTCTGCCGCTGTTCTTACTTCTTTCCCTTTCTGTCTACACCTCTCTCCGCACCTGGTCTTTCTTCCTCGTTTTATAATGCACACCATATGTGCATTGAAGTAGAGATTGAACTTGTATTGATAATTTTACAATTATCATAACTATAATGCATTTATGTATTTATAACACCTGGATAATGAATTTCTTTCAATAAAGCTTTTCACATTCTCCACTGGTTGAAATTAAGTATCTCATTGAAATACTATCCCGTGTCTTCAGATTAATAGAGATGAAGGGAGTTAGATATGCATTTTTGTTGTTTTTTACAGTATATATATATGAATTGCAAATCACCCCCTTGTGGTGGTCTGGAGTAATGAAGTCGTGACGCTGGGTACCTCTAAGTACCTCTACAACTTTTAAAAGGAGGAACAACAGTATATAGATGGTACACCTACTGGAGAGCTTTTCTTTGTCTGCACCCATTCATCATTGTTCACATCCTCTTAAACCTTAGTCCCACCCATCTCTTTAAGGATTAACATGTGAGGCCGTGTGTTCAACACATGCTAAATCAAATAAAATCTAAATGTATTGTCACATGCACAGGATATAAAAGGTGTAAACGGTACAGTAAAGTGGTTAATTGCATAGTAGCAATATCAAAAAAATAATGTTTCCAGATAAAAATATTTTATCAATATTTAATCAATATTAGATGACGCTTACCCGACACACTTGTCTAAATTGATGGGTCATGTGAAGGAAATGGTATAACCACCCCCCAGCCACATCTAGTGGGTCACTATTGTCTAGACATGTTCACATGTTAATGAAATAAAATAGATGGCTGTCACACCCTGACCATAGTAAGCTGTTTTTTCTCTGTGTTGGTTGGGGCGTGATAGTGACTTGGGTGGGTCATCTAGGTGTTTTTATATTTCTATGGTGGCCTGATATGGTTCCCAATCAGAGGCATCTGTTTATCGTTGTCTCTGATTGGGGATCATTTAGGTAGCCATTTCCTCATTTGTGTTTGTGGGATCTTGACTATATGTAGTTGCCTGTCAGGACTATTTTGTATAGCGTCACGTTTCGTTTGTTCATTTTGTTGGTTTGTTCGGTGTTCATTCATTAAAAGAGAATGTACGCATACGACGCTGCGCCTTGGTCTACTCATTACGACAACCGTGACAGAAGATCCCACCAACAAAGGACCAAGCAGCGTGCCCAGGAGGAGGAAGTATCCTGGACTTGGGAGGAAATCCTGGCAGGACAAGATCGCCTTCCTTGGCGGGAGTCGCCTAAGAGCATGAGAGGACAGCAACGACGTCGGGGAGGAAGGCCACAGAAACCACAAGAAATTGTTTTTTGGGGGGCACATGGAGCAGTCGATGGAGCCGAGGAGTGAACCAGAGCCAGTCAGGGAGTCGAGTGAGGAGCTTGACGCAAGATTCTGGAGAGAGTTGCTGGCGTTGAGAGCGCTGCAGAGCGGGCGTGCGTCCAGTGCGCCTTCACAGCCCAGTGCGTCCTGTTCTAGCTTCCCGCACTTGCCGGGCTGGAGTGAGCATCCAGTCAGGGAGGGTTGTAGCTAGCTAGCTAGCTCAACAATGAACTGGCATAATCCCAACTCATACTACTACCAATACAATCATTGTCACAGCTGTAGTATGAATCTGCAGGTAGCTAAAGCTAACATACTAGGTTCAATGTTAGCTAGCTAACATTAGGCTACAATTGATTTTAATAATATTACTACACAGATCATACACGTAACGTTAGCTAGCTAGCCAGCAAGCTAAAGTTTGCTAGCCTACTAACAGTACCTTGCAATAAAAATAACTTTCTGACAAAATTATAAACTTGTCTGAAATGTATCTTACATGGATGACCGCTTCACGGCAGACTGTAACCATTTAACTCTGTTTTGTTTGTAGTTACATCTTGTTAAGCCAGCGTTGTGTGTAGTCACTACCATTCACACTGACCGTGGCGTGTGCAGAAAGTAGCCCATCACTTTTTCCAACTGATCTGTCAATAGCGCCTGCTAAATTCAGGACATCAATGTTGTTGAGAAAAGTAGCAAAATGTTTGTAGTTCTTGATGGATAACGTTATATCTTTCAAAAACGGCGCTCACTTTACAGACAGACGCACGCTACATGGCTGACCAATCCAAACTCATCTCCCGGCATATCCAAACCATCCATTATCTCAGCTAGTGGGAAGGTTCCAAACTTTTTCCGTGGCTAAACAAACTAGCCTCATAATTTAACAATTGTAGTCATATTTATTGATGGAATACAAGATTGTTAAGGCACATGAAAGTTAACATGTTCCATAAGGTATTTCTGCAGAAAGAATGCATTTTGATAAAAAATGTCATGTTTACGTTCAAATGCTGCTCCTGTGAAGTAGTGACGTGCGACATACGCCTACTTTCTATATGTTTGATATGGTTCCATTCATTTCATTCCAGTCATTACAATGAGCCTGTCCTCCTGTAGCTCCTCCCACTAGCATTTACTGGTACACAGTCTTTAGCGGTTTTTGAACACCCATACTAACACACTGTATACTACATGCTTAATGAGTATATGCTACATACTATTAGTTCATTTTAGTATACTGTAAATGAACGGTATCCTTTCAGTGGCGCATACTAGTGCTACGCCTGTCTACCGAAAGTTGATGCTGTTGCTATGCAACATTTTGCAAGCATAAAAAATTCCTAGTTAGAGATCTTACGACTTCAATCTGGAGTGCGCTCAATGTGCTCTCTGGGCGTTCGTAAATTCAGAGCGTTGTCAGATTGTTAGTTAGGAAATTCATAGTGTTTCACTCTCGGGGAAATTCAGAGCGAACACTGGATGCTGGCCAAGAAGTAGGGTTGATGCGAGCGTTCTGACCTTACAACGACAGTCAAGCACCCAAGCTAACTGGTTGGCTAGCTTTCTAGCTACTTCCAGACACAAATGAGAGAACACCTCACTCTGACCATTTTACTCGCCCTAGCATAGCTAGTTCGGCTGTTTTCCATATTTAAAAAAAACATAGTTACCCTTTTCTTGCGAAACAGAACTTTGTTAAACGTGGTTTCCCCAATTAGCCAGCTAGATTGCTAGCTAATGATATGGCTATGTTAGCAAACGGGTTGCTATAATCAGAATACAGCAACAATACTATACTATTCTACTATACTAATAGCACCTAGACAGTTTGCTAGCTAACAAATCTTACCACCACCAGCTAGGGAAGTCAGTTAGTGAACAAGATATAACATTTCACTTTATTTGTGAGATTAGAATAGAAACAACTTTCAAATGAGAAATACAATTATCTATAAAAACATAATCATGCAATAAATCACTTATAAATGCTCACTCACCGTGTTCTCTCATTTGTGTCAAATGTCCTCCCAGAGCATGCAGACTGTTTGAAATGTAAGCTCAGCCATCACCATTGAGTCAACCAATCACATAATTCTACCTTCGAGGCAGAGCTGCCTCCAGAACAGGATTTATGACGAAAAACGCTAACCTGTGAGGGGCAAGCTTTAAATTAAGAGCATTCAATGTGTTCTGATAGATGAGACGTCAAGGATTAAAATAAATACAGCTTTGAGTCCAAAGTGCCCTTTACTTTTCCATATAACAAAATACATGTAATTTACAGTAGGCCCATCGACATTCATGATCGCTATTTCACAGTTACAGGGATGACATTGCATCATACCCCGGGTTGTTCTGAACAGAATGTTCGCCACTATGGTGAAGTAAATTAACAGTGGAAAACTCCATTCTTGGCAAACCAAAAGCACTACCAAAAGTGTATTTCTCTGAAGTGCCTTGTGAAAGTAAGATTGTATTTTATAATTGGCTCAGGAATGGGCAACTTTGATGGCGGTGAGAACCACAAACAAATTATTATGGGCCCCAATGGCTTGCGGGTCTGCGTACCCACATCCATACCCACACATGCAGTCAGAGCCGGCCCTAGCCTTTTGGTGGCCCTAAGCAAAATCATCTTGCCAGCAAAACATTTTAGCGGCCCCCCTCTTGACCACAAAGATAAACAAAATAAGTTTTAGAGCAGGGATGGGCAATTTGGATGGGGTTGGGGCCAACAAAACTCAGAACTCATTATGAGGGGCTGCAGTGGCTCACTGGTCTGTGTACCCACATCCATACCCAGTCAGAGCCTGCCCTAGCCTTTTGGGGGCCCTATGCAATAAAATAAAAAAGTTTAATTAAGATTTAGAGTTAATTTCCTGCTGTTCTACACATTTTTCCAGGAGGCGTAGAGAATATGTTGCAGTTTTAAAGCAAGCTTGCTGCAATTCTACACATTTTGCCATAGGGTGGAGATAAATATTAGCAGATTTTAATAAGCTATCTGTGTGAGAGTGACAAACAAAATCAATGGGGGCCCGCCGGTGGGTCATTTGACCATGATTAATACATGTTTAGATTGCTGGCCAATTGACTAACTTAGCAGTCTAAGAATTTTTTTACTGACATGGGCTAATTGAGTGACTATCTGATGCACATCCAAAAAAAATTTTAAACGACTATTCTAACTCTCAACAGAAGGTTGAGAGCCCGACTTAGTTCCATTATTTCAATATTAAAAAAATATATTTTGGGGAAATTGATCCACACATGGGTGGCAGCCCACAGGCAACCAGTTGCCCATCCCTAACTTAGATAGTCATGTTGCCAATAAAGTTAGATTTCAAATAATGCCCACCTGATGCAGTTTGCGATTTGTAATGGAACGTTTTTGGATTGTATAAAATAAAACAGTGGGGATGGAGGGTTGTATTCCAAACAACACACTACAAGTGTGCTCGCTTCAGTTCCTTAAAGGCATAGCAAGAGAGCTAAAAAAAAAAAGCACCTAATAGTTGAAAGCTCTTTCCTTGAGTCATAAAAGTGCATTGAAATTACTTAGGAACTGTGCACACTTTGGAGAGGTGTGTGGCCACTTGGAGACATCCGTTACCTTCTGTTCATTTACACGGCTTCTAACATACAGAAGAACAAAATACCTCACTCGCTCCCAGGAATGGCTAATTCTTGAAATTCCTTTTGTTGCTACTGATCTAGGTAAAATGTCCTTTAGTTTGTACACTCCACATACATGGAACGAATTTCAGGACACAGATTACATTTCCTAGTGCCTTCCGGTCACTTAAGGCATTGCTGAGTGACCTGTTCACAGAGGAGTGTTTTTTTAAATGTTTATTGTCTTGTTGGGGTGGAAAATTGGGAAACTGATTGTTATTGCTATTATTATTATTACTATTGTTATTACTATTATTTATTGATACATTTCATATTTAATGTGTATTATTGTATTACAGGGCTCATTTGGAAAAAAGACATGGATCTCAATATGACTCCCTTTAAATAAAGGTTGAATACAAATAAAAGTAAATAAAAAAACCTTGACATAGTCGTAGGGACAGGTGACGTCAGGGTGGTCCTCAATGTCGAAGGTGTCATCAAACTCCAGGCTGAGCAGGAATCCATCTTCCAGCTCAATGTGGTACAGGCAGTCAGAGCTTTTGGGGTAGGGGTTGGGGAAGTCGGAACTGGAAAGCACCCCTGACCGCTCCGTATACACATTATCACTGCACTCCACTGGAACACACACACACACACACACACACACACACACACACACACACACACACACACACACACACACACACACACACACACACACACACACACACACAGACAATTAATCAATGAATACATTCTATGCACACACTAATAAAATAGGATTTATGATCATGTGTGATAAATACTCCACAAGTTTCATGAAAATCCACCATACACACATACTGTAATAACCCATTTATAGACAGTGCATAGAACACACACTTATTTCCAGTGACAGTTTTGAACATGTACAGTGAACCATCTGGAGCAGTAAGAGAAGATTATAGCATCTGCAACACATACTGTAACTCTCTGAACTAGACAGACATTTTTCACATATCTTCAGCTGCTTGAATGTAAATATTTGTCATCAATCAGTGACGGCTATCAGTGAGATAGAAAGAGGGGAGTGAATGGATACAAAACAGACCTTCCTAACTATAACACAATCACTCATGCATTCATGCACAAATGCATGTGAGCGGTCGCGCACACACACACAGGATTTGGGTGCGTAGAAGGTTGCTTAATGTCCCAGAGGTGCCATAGAAGGGTGATGACATGTGGTCAGTGTTGGTCCACAACACAACCAGTTCACTTGTGGCACAGAACAAGGAATCTAGAACTAATAGTGTGGAAAAGGCTCACATTTTTCTCACACTTTTTGTTAACTGTCCCTTTGAATGCAGGTGCCTCTAAGCCATAGAGATGTATCAGTCCTCAAATAGCGCTTCCCATGTTTTACAGGCTTTTGGGCACTATAGATCTCAATACATCTCTATGCTCGGTGCACACCTTCAACCAATTTCCTTTGTTAAATACCTGAGTTCCTTTGTCTTTTAGTTCAGTGACAAACAATCCAGTCAGTTGTAAAGAACCTCTCCAGCATTATCAATTTTATTTATGTTATCTGTGTGTCCAATACCCTGTGGATGATTTAAAGGGATTAAATAAATGGGAGTTCAAACTCTAAAACACAACCTAAATTCTCTCTCCCCATCTTTGTCCTGTAACCGAGACACCTGCACCTGAATCAGCTCCTACCTCACCCAGTGCATTCAAAATAGGCAAGCTGCCATAACAAGTGGTCCTTTGGCCGGATATGGAGTGGGATACAGGTGTTACCATGGATGGGGACCTCAATGGCAAACCTCAACCTGACTCTCCCATAGCTAGGCCAGGCACACGTGAGCTGCAAGCAAGTGGAACCTTCACTGTCTCACAGTCAAGTCCAGCAACAGCTATGCCTAAAGAGAAGCCGGTTTTGGGAGGAAATAGCTGGATGGGGCCCTCGACGCATTTGAGAGACAATGAGGTTTACCCCCACATAACCCGATCTCAGAAGAAAATATTCAACAACCACAGCAGATATCTGTCTCAACACTCTCCATCCAAGCGCTCTTCCTTAGAGCCGATGGAGGCCTCAACACATGAAGGCCTGCTATTTCACCAGTCTCTGGAAGACACTTCATGGAAGAGGCACAATGGGGGATCAAAACAATGTTCTGTAAATCTCTAAGTTCCACTAAATCATCTCATTCAATGAGTATGGAGGGCCACTCTTCATACCAGTCATCTCAAAGGATGGGGTGGAGTCCCATCAGAGGCCCTGAGTAACTCAAGCTGCTGCTCTCAGAAAGTGTATGACGCTCCTTGAACTAGAGGAGGTCAAACACCAAATCATAGAGGACACTCAAGCTGATGAAGAGTGTAGGCATTTGGACACTCAAACATGACAAGCATTTGAAGCACATGAAACCATAGCCAAACGTCTAGAAGGACAGTGACGTCTTACTGCATGCTGAAAGAGATCTGGAGGATGCTCGGATGATATCAGCCTTCATAGAAAGGAACCAACAGGAAAGCCCTGAACCTGACCCAGAGCAACAACCACAAAGGATTGTGCCTGACCCCCACCATAGAACTCATGGCCCTCTTCAACAGCGTGAGGAGGGGCTTACAGGAGCAGGCAGAGCATCACAACCTGTCATGTTGTCAATCTCCTCTGCCAGTGAGGAGACAGAGGGGGAGCCACAGGTTCAAGATCCAGGTCCGGATCAGGAGGAGTTCAAGATGAGTCAGAGACGGAGGTTCAAGATCCGGATGGATCACAGTATCAGTCACCATTACCACGATCTCCTTCTCCATCACCTTATCGGCCTCTTCCTAAACCTGCCCCGAAACCACCACCTCGTCCACAGACTAATGGGTTTCAAACCCAAACCCCACTTTCTCCTGCGCCATACCCAGCTCCTTATGGTCAGCACCGAAAATGGGGGTTCTCTACCTTTACTGCCCAAACTGCTCACTACGAGTGATTTTAAGCAGTCAGTCATCCTACATCATGGTGAGGAGGCAAGAGACATTTGGCTACCAGCTTTCTGAGATTGTGTCATTATGTGTATGAGAAGGATTTATGTTGTAAAATGTGCTGAAGCGAATGTTTTACTGTTTATTTTTAGCACATAAGTCAATGGAATTAAGTAAAATCTCTCTCTATACTTGTCTGGGACACCTGCACCTGTATCAGCTCTTACCTCACCCAGTGCATTCAAAATAGGCAACCTGTCATAACAAATAGCCTAAGGGAAGTAGCCTTGTCCAAGCCAAAACAGCCCATAGGGCAGGAATATATCTCCTGTTTCTGTAGTGTGAGGCAGCTTGATGTACAAGTACACCCCCGGCCTGGACAAAATGCTAGTTTAACGCAGGGCCTTACCCCCAATCTAATCTATGTCCTTAATGCTGAGTGCTAAGCATAGAGGCCTTAGTGCAGTGGCCTATAATGCCAGAATTAGGCCCAATTAATTGTGTGGCAATTGCCTGCTTTACATAACAATTCCGAATCCTTTAAATCTAAAAGAGATTGTGACCTTAACTATCTTAAAGTAGGAATTCCAGTTCCTAACCCTAATACAAGTCATTGAGGAGTTTACCACAGCAGTCACGGGTTTCATTAATAAGTGCATCAACGATATCGTCCCCACAGTGAAAGTACGTACATATCCCAACCAGAAGCCATGGATTACAGGCAATATCCGCACTGACCAAATAAAATCAAATTGTATTTGTCACATACGCTGAAAATAACAGGTGTAGAACTTACATGCTTTCTTCCAAGCCCTTAACCAACAATGCAGTTAAGAAAAATATGTGTTAAGTAAAAATAAAAACAAATTGGTTAGTCGAGGTAATATGTACATGTAGGTAGAATTAAAGTGACTATGCATAGATAATAAACAGAGAGTAGCAGCAGCGTAAAAGAAAGGTAGCCATTTGATTAGCTATTCAGGAGTCTTATGACTTGGGGGTAGAAGCTTTTAAGAAGCCCTTTGGAGCTAAACTTGGCGCTCCGGTACCGCTTGCCATGCGGAAGCAGAGACAACAGTCAGGGTGGCTGGAGTTTTTGACAATATTTAAGCCTTCCTCTGACACCGCCTGGTAGAGGTCCTGGATGGCAGGAAGCTTGGCCCAGTGATGTACTGGGCCGTACGCACGACTCTCTGTAGTGTCTTGCGTTTGGAGCCGAGCAGTTGCCATTCAGCCAGTGATGCTCTCGATGGTGTAGCTGTATAACTTTTTGAGGATCTGAGGACCCATGCCAAATCTTTTCAGTCTCCCGAGGGGGAATAGGCTTGGACCATGTTAGTTTGTTGGTGATGTGGACACCAAGGAACTTGAAGCTCTCAACCTGCTCCACTACAGCCCCGTTGATGAGAATGGTAGCATGCTCGGTCCTTCTTTTCCTGTAGACCACAATCATCTCCATTGCCTTCATCATGTTGAGGGAGAGGTTGTTATCCTGGCACCACACAGCCAGGTCTCTGACCTCCTTCCTATATGCCGTCTCATTATTGTCGGTGTTCAGGCCTACCACTGTTGTGTCATCTGCAAACTTAATGGTGTTGGAGTCGTGCGTGGCCATGCAGCGAGTATAGGGAGTACAGGAGGGGACTGTGCACGCACCCTTGAAGGGCCCCCATGTTGAGGATCAGTGTGGCGGATGTGTTGTTACCTACCCTTACCACCTGGGGGTGGCCTGTCAGGAAGTCCAGGATCCAGTTGCAGAGGGAGGTGTTTCGTCCCAGTACCTTAGCTTAGTGTTGAGCTTTGAGGGCACTATGGTGTTGAACACTGAGCTGTAGTCAATGAATAGCATTCTCACACAGGCATTCCTTTTGTCCATGTGGGAAAGGGCAGTGTGGAGCGCAACAGTGATTGCATCATCTGTGGATCTGTTGGGGAAGTATGCAAATTGGAGTGGGTCTAGGGTTTTTGAGATAATGGTGATGATGTGAGCCATGACCAGCCTTTCAATGCACTTCATGGCTGCAGACGCGAGTCATTTAGGCAGGTTACCTCAGTGTTCTTGGGCACAGGGACTATAGTTATCTGCTTGAAACATGTTGGCATTACAGACTCAGTCAGGGACAGGTTGAAAATGTCAGTGAAAACACTTGCCAGTTGGTCAGTGTATGCTCTGAGTATAAGTTCTGGTAATCCGTCTGGCCTTGTGAATGTTGACCTGTTTAAAAGGTCTTACTGTTACACCCTGATCTGTTTCACCCATCTTTGTGCTTGTCTCCACCCCCCACCAGGTGTCTCCCATCATTATCTCCTGTGTATTTATACCTATGTTCTCTGTCTGTTGCCAATTCGTTTTGTTCGTCAAGCCTATCAGCATGCTCCTGTCTTTTTTATTGTTCCTGTTTTCTAGTTTTCCCGGTTTTGACCATTCTGCCTGCCCTGACCCTGAGCCTGCCTGCCGGCCTGTACCTTGCCCCGCCACCCAGGATTACTGACCTCTGCCTGCCCTTGACCTGCCGTTTTGCCTGCCCCCTGTTCTAGTCATAAAATGTTGTTACTTCGACACTGTCTGCATCTGGGTCTTCCCTAAAACGTGATACTTACTCACATCGGCTATGGAGAGCGTGATCACAGTCGTTCGGAAGAGCTGATGCTCTCATGTATTTTTCAGTGTTGCTTGCCTCGACGTGAGCATTGAAGGCATTTAGCTCGTCTGGAAGGCTCGTGTCACTGGACAGCTAGCGGCTGTGCTTCCCTTTGTTGTCTGTAATAGTTTGCAAGCCCTGCCACATCCGTCGAGCGTCGGAGCCGGTCTAGTACGATTCAATCTTAGTTCGTCGGAGGGCAGAGCGGGATTTCTTATAAGCTTCCGGGTTAGAGTCCTGCTCCTTGAAAGCGGCAGCTCTACCCTTTTGCTCAGTGCGGATGTTGCCTGTAATCTATAGCTTCTGGTTGGGGTATATACCTACAGTCACTGTGGGAACGAGGCCATCGATGCACCAAAAGGCTAGAGCTACCACTTTCAAGGAACTGGAACTAATCCGGACACTAAGAAATCCCACTATGCCCTATGACGAACCATCAAACAGGCAAAGCGTCAATAAAGGACCAAGATTGAATCTTACTACACCAGATCTGACACTCATCAGTTGTGGCAGGGCTTGCAAACTATCACGGATTACAAAGGGAAACCCAGCAGTGAGTTGGCCAGTGACGCGAACCTATCTAAAACTAAATACCATGTATGCTTGCTTTGAGGCTAGCAACACTGAAGTATGCATTAGAGCACCAGCTGTTCCGGACGATTGTGTGATCACTCTCCGTAGCCGATGTAATACCATTAAACAGGTTAACATTCACAGGGCCAGACTGATTACCAGAACGTGAACTTAGAGCATGCGCTGACCAGCTGGCAAGTGTCTTCCCTGATATTTTCAAACCTGACCCAGTCTGTGATACCTACATGTTTCAAGCAGACAACCATAGTCCCTGTGCCCAAGATCACCAAGGTAACCTGTCTAAATGACTATTTCCCTGCAGCACTCAAATCTGTAGCCATGACATGCTTTGACAGGCTAGTCATGGCTCACAACATGCTAGTAAGACAAAGGAGCTGATCGTGGACTACAGGAAAAGGAGGGCCGAGCAAGCCAACATCCATATCAAAAGGTTCTACAGCTGCACCATTGAGAAAATCTTGATTGGCTGCATCACCACTGGGTATGGTAAATGCTTGGCATCCGACAGCAAGGCGCTACAGAGGGTAATGGGTACGGCCCAGTACATCACTGGGGTTGAGCTCCCAGCCAGACCAGGCGGTGTCAGAGGAAGGCCATAAAAATTGTCCAAGACTCCAGCCACCCACTTCATACTGTTATCTCTGGTACCGCACGGCAAGCGGTACAGATGCACCGAGTCTGGAACCAACAGGACCCTGAACAGCTTCTACCCCAAACCAAAAGACTCCTAAATAGTTAGTTAACCTGTCTTGGCCAAGCGTTCTGCTAGCGGCTCAACATTCCGCTGAAAAGGCAGCGCGCGAAATTCAAAAATATTTTTTATAAATATGTAACTTTCACACATTAACAAGTCCAATACAGCAAATGAAAGATAACATCTTGTTAATCTACCTATGGTGTCCGATTTCAAAAATGATTTACAGCGAAAGCACCACATGTTAGATCATAGTCAAGTCACAAAAAACACAGCCATTTTCCAGCCAAAGAGAGGAGTCACAAAAAGCAGAAGTATGGATAAAATAAATCACTAACCTTTGATGATCTTCATCATATAACACTCATAGGACATCATGTTACACAATACATGTATGTTTTGTTCGATAATGTGCATATTTATATCCAAAAATCTCAGTTTACATTGGCGCGTTATGTGCAGTAATATTTTGATTCCAAAACATCCGGTGATTTTCCCAGAAATACTCATAAACATTGATAAAAGATGCAAGTGTTATTCACAGAATTAAAGATAGACTGATCCTCTATGCAACTGCTGTGCCAGATTTTAAAAAAACTTTACAGAAAAAGCACAATCTGAGAACGGCGCTCAGTACCCGTTTATAAACAATTAGACAATTCCACCATCTTGGAGTCAACATTAGTTAGAAAAAAACACTATAAATATTCAGTTACCTTTGATGATCTTCATCAGAAGGAACTCCCAGGAATCCCAGTTCGACAATAAATGACTGATTTGTTCCATAAAGTTCCATAAAGGCCATAATTTAGCCACCTGTTAGCGTGTTCAGCCCAGTAACCCATCTTCATGTAGGCGCGACCATTTTCTCCATGACAAAATCTCAAAAGTTCCGTTACAGGTCGTAGAAACAAGTCAAAACATGTCTGCAATCAATCTTGAGGATGTTTTTAACATATATCATCAATAAGGTTCCAACCGGAGAATTTCATTGTCTGAATAAAAGCCCTGGAACGAGAGGATACTCTCTCGGGAGCACGCTTCATGAGACTGAGGCGCTCTGCCAGACTACTCACTAAAAGGGGTCTCATGAGCCCCTGCTTTATAGTATAATCTTAAAACTAGGATCTAAAGATGCATATTATTATTAGTATTGGATAGAAAACACTCTGAAGTGTCTAAAACTGTTTGAATGATGTCTGTGAGTATAACAGAACTCATATGGCAGGCAAAAACCTGAGAAGAAATCCAAACAGGAAGTGGGAAACCTGAGGTTGATTGATGTTCAACCCATCCCCTATCGAATACACAGTGTGATATTGGATATGTTGCACTTCCTAAGGCGTCCACTAGATGTCAACCGTCTTTAGAAACTTGAATGAGGCTTCTACTGTGATGTGGGGCCGGTTGAGAGCTTTTTGAGTCAGTGGTCTGGCAGAGAGCCAGGTTCTGGTCATGCGCATTTCACATGATAGCGACCTGTGTTCAATGGCATTTCTACAGACAAAGGAATTCTCCGGTTGGAACGTAATTGAAGATTTATGATAAAAAAAACATCCTAAAGATTGATTCTATACCTGTAATATAACTTTTTGAAGTTTTCGTCCGACGTTTCGGCTGGAACTGAACGAGCGTTTGGATTTGTGTTCTAAACGCCCTAACAAAAGTAGCTACTTGGACATAAATAATGGACATTATCGAACAAATCAAACATTTATTGTGGAACTAGGATTCCTTTGGAGTGCATTCTGATGAAGATGAAAGGTAAGGGAATATTTATAATGTTATTTCTGATTTCGGTTGACTCCAACATGGAGGATAAAAAAAATAATTCTGAGTGCCGTTCTCAGATTACTGCATGCTTTGCTTTTTCTGTAAAGTTTTTTTGAAATCTGACACAGCGGTTGCATTAAGGAGAGGTATATCTATATTTCCTTATCTAACAATTGTATTTTCATCGACATTTATAATGAGTATTTCTGTAAAATGGTGTGGCTCTCTGCAATATCACTGCATGTTTTTGGAACTAGTGAACGTAACGCGCCAATGTATACTGAGATTTTTTTATATAAATATGAACTTTATCAAACAAAACATACATGTATTGTGTAACATGAAGTCCTATGAGTGTCATCTGATGAAGATCATCAAAGTTTAGTGATTAATTATATCTCTATTTGTGCTTTTTGTGACTCCTCTCTTTGGCTGTGTTTTTCTGTGAGTTGGTGGTGACCTAACATAATCGTTTGTGGTGCTTTCGCTGTAAAGCCTAATTTAAATTGGACACTGTGGTGGGATTAACAACAAAATTACCTTTAAAACGGTATAAAATACATGTATGTTTGAGGAATTTTAATTATGAGATTTCTGTTGTTTTGAATTTCGCGCCCTGCACTTTCACTGGCTGTTGTCATATCGATCCCGTTAACGGGACTGCAGGCCTAAGAAGTTTAAGTCTCCTTTTTCTGCCAAAAAGTAATGCTTTTTCAGGGCAGACCTTGTTGATTGAGGACCTCTATGTAGATGAATGTGATTGCTTTGGTTTATTGTTTGCTGAATTATATTGTTTTATTATTCTGCTTTTATTGTAATGTAGACAGGGCTCTCTTGTAAAAAATAAAATAATAAAAAAAATAATCATTCTCTATGTTTTTCCCCAATTATGTTGATGACATCCTGAAAAATGTGTCACAGTCTGTGCGTGTTCCCTTCCTATAAATACGTATGGATTGATGTTTAAAAAACATAGATGACCTGGTAAAGAAGCTAAAAGCTTTTTCTTCAGAAACAGATCATGCCTTTATTTAATCAGTAGGTAGCAGATTAAAACAGTCAACCTTCATCTGTTCTTAATTATGGTGATTATTATTTATTAAAGTCGAGCTGATAATTCTCTTAAAACTTTTGGAAGCCATCTACTGCAGTGCCCTTAGTTTTGTTATAGGTGACAGTTTTGATTCTCAACACTGCATCCTGTATTAAAAGGTTTGCTGGACTTCGCTAAAGACCCGTAGACCTCTACATTGCTCCCATTCTGCTGACATGGCTCTACTTCACAAACTTCCGTCTTATCTAACTTTGCTGTTTAAGTAGACACCTGAGTTGTCCAACCCGTTCACAGGATTGGTTAACTTTTGAGGTTCCTAGGGTCTCCAAGAAGCTAGGTGATTCTTAATGTTCTGGTGCCGTTCAGGATATTTAAAGTATTCATTGGGGACTTATTTTTGGAGGAATGTAGCTGTTTTTCTGGGTGATGTGCTTCCCACAACAGTTTTTAATAATACAACAAACACAATATACCCAAACGATATATTACAGTACCAGTCAAAAATTTGGAAACACCTACTCATTCCAGGGTTTTTCTTTATTTTTACTATTTTCTACATTGTAGAATAGTGAAGACATCAACACTTGGAAATAACACAAATGGAATCATGTAAACTCCGCAAAATATAAATGTCCTCTCACAGTCAACTGCGTTTATTTTCAGCAAACTTAACATATGATGAAATGGTAGCAGTTTTACGGGCGCCCAACCAATTGTGCTATGCTTTTTTGCGTTATTTGTACCTGAGGTCGACCGATTATGATTTTTCAATGCCGATACCGATTATTGGAGCACCATAAAAGCTGATTTTTTTTATATTCTTTATTTATTTGTAATAATGACAATTACAACAATACTGAATGAACACTTATTTCAACTTAATATAATACATAAATAAAAATCTATTTAGCCTCAAATAAATAATGAAACATGTTCCATTTGGTTAAAATAATGTGAGAAGAAAGTAAAATTACAATGTGCCATGTAAAAAAGCTAACGTTTAAGTTCCTTGCTCAGAACATGAGAACATATGAAAGCTGGTGGTTCCTTTTAACATGAGACTTCAATATTCCAAGGTAAGAGGTTTTAGGTTGTAGTTAATATAGTATTTATAGGGCTCTTTCTCTCCATACCATTTGTATTTCATATACATTTGACTATTGGATGTTCTTATAGGCACTTTAGTATTGCCAGTGTAACAGTATAGCTTTTGTCCCTCTCCTCGCCCCTACCTGAGCTTGAACCAGGAACACATCGACAACAACCACCCTCGAAGCTTCGTTACCCATCGCTCCACAAAATCCGCGGCCCTTGCAGAGCAAGGGGAACAACTACTACAACTACTCCAAGTCTCAGAGCGAGTGACGTTTGAAACGCTATTAGCGCGCACCCCGCTAACTAGCTAGCCATTTCACATCGGTTACACCAGCCTAATCTCGGGAGTTGATAGGCCTGAAGTCATAAACAGCTCAATGCTTGAAGAATTGCGAAGAGCTGCTGGCAAAATGCACGAAAGTGCTGTTTGAATGAATGCTTACGAGCCTGCTGCTGCCTACCATCGCTCAGTCAGACTGATCTATCAAATATCAAATCATAACATAATAACACACAGAAATATGAGCCTTTTGTCATTAATATGGTCGAATCCGGAAACTATAATTTCGAAAACAAATGTTTATTATTTCAGTGTAATATGGAACCATTCCGTATTTTATCTAACGAGTGTCTAAATATTCCTGTTACATTACACAACCTTCAATGTTATGTCATAATTACGTAAAATTCTGTCAAATTAGTTCGCAACGAGCCAGGCGGCCCATACTGTTGCATATACCCTGACTCTGCGTATGTACCCTGATTTCTGTGAGTTTTTTGTTCTTGTTGTTTTGTAGTTTTCTATTCAATACCATTACAGTATCCATTGACTTAGGACTCAATTTGCAGTTCCTATGCCTTCCACTAGATGTGAGCTGCCCAGTGACACGAGCCTACCAGACAAGCTAAATCACTGAGGCATGCATGAGAGCATCAGCTGTTCCGGACGTTTGTGTGATCACGCTCTCAGTAGCCGACGTGAGTAAGACCTTTAAACAGGTCAACATACACAAGGTTGCGGGGCGAGACGGATTACCAGGACGTGTGCTCCGGGCATGTGCTGACTAACTGGCAGGTGTCTTCACTGACATATTCAACATGTCCCTGATTGAGTCTGTAATACCAACATGTTTCAAGCAGACCACCATAGTGCCCAAGAACACAAAGTAAACCTGCCTAAATGACTACCGACTCGTAGCACTCACGTCCGTAGCCATGAAGTGCTTTGAAAGGTTGGTAATGGCTCACATCAACACCATCATCCCAGAAACCCCTGACCCCCTCCAATTTGCATACCGCCCAAACAGATCCACAGATGATGCAATCGCTGTTGCACTCCACACTGCCCTTTCACACCTGGACAAAAGGAACACTTATGTGAGAGTGCTATTCATTGACTACAGCTCAGCGTTCAACACCATAGTACCCTCAAAGCTAATTTCTAAGCTAAGGATCATGGGACTAAACACCTCCCTCTGCAACTGGATCCTGGACTTCCTGACGGGCTGCCCCCAGGTGGTGAGGGTAGTTAGCATGGCCAGGCACGACTCTAACACCATCACTAAGTTTGCAGACGACACAACAGTGGTAGGCCTGATCACAGACAACGACGAGACAGCCTATAGGGTGGAGGTCAGGAACCTGGCCATGTGGTGCCAGAATAACAACCTATCACTCAACATAGCCAAGACTAATGAGATGATTGTGGACTACAGGAAAAGGAGGACCGAGCACGCACCTATTCTCATCGACGGGGCTGTAGTGGAGCAGGTTGAGAGCTTCAAGTTCCTCTGTGTCCATATCAACAACAGATTAGAATGGTCCAAACACACCAAGACAGTCGTGAAGAGGGCACAACAAAACCTATTCCCCCTCAGGAAACTAAAAAGATTTGGCATGGGTCCTGAGATCCTCAGAAGGTCCTACAGCTGCAACATCAAGAGCATGTTTGCACGTACTGCCTGGTACGGCAATTGCTCGGCCTCTGACCGCAAGGCACTACAGAGGGTAGTGCGACGGCCCAGTACATCTAAGCTTCCTGCCATCCAGGACCTCTACACCAGGCGGTGTCAGATGAAGGCCCTAAAAATTGTCAAAGACCCCAGGCACATCAGTAATAGACTGTTCTTCTACTACCGCATGGCAAGAGGTACCGGAGTGCCAAGTCTAGGACAAAAAGGCTTCCCAACAGTTTTTACCCCCAAGCCATTACACTCCTGAACATGTAATCAAATGGCTACCCGGACTATTTGCATTGTGTGCCCCCCCTAACCCTATTTTTATGCTGCTGCTACTCTCTGTTTATCAAATATGCATAGTCACTTTAACTATATATTCATGTGCAAACTACCTCTATTGGGCCGACCAACCAGTGCTCCCGCACATTGGCTAACCGGGCTGCATTGTGTCCCGCCATCCACCACCCGCCAACTCATTTTTTACGCAAATATTACTCTTTGTTCATCATATATGGATAGTCACTTTAACCATATCTACATGTACATACTACCTCAAATCAGCCTGACTAACAGGTGTCTGTATGTAGCCTCGCTACTGTATATAGCCTGTCTTTTTACTGTTGTTTTATTTCTTTACTTACCTATTGTTCACCTAACACTTCTTTGCACTATTGGTTAGAGCCTGTAAGTAAGCATTTCACTGTAAGATCTACACCTGTTTTATTCAGCGCACGTGACAAATAAACTTTGATTTAATGTGTAAATATTTGTATGAACATAACAAGATTTAACAACTGAAACAAACTGAACAGGTTCCACAGACATGTGACTAACATAAATTGAATAATAAGTCCCTGAACAAAGGGGGGGGGGGGGGGGTCAAAATTACAGAAAAGTAACAGTCAGTATCTGGTGTGGCCACCAGTTACATTAAGTACTGCAGTGCATCTTCTCCTCATGGACTATACTAGATGTGCCTGTTCTTGCTGTGAGATGTTACCCCACTCTTCCACCAAGAGTTCCCAGACATTTCTGGGGGGAATGGCCCTAGCCCTCACCCTCCGATCAAACAGGTCCCAGACGTGCTCAATGGGATTGAGATCCGGGCTCCTCGCTGGCCATGGCAGAACACTGACATTCCTGTTTTGCAGGAAATCACGCACATAACAAGCTGTATGGCTGGTGGCAAAGTCATGCTGGAGGGTCATGTCAGGATGATCCTGCAGGAAGGGTACCACATGAGGGGAGAGGATGTCTTCCCTGTAACGCACAGCATTGAGATTGCCTGAAACTACAAGCTCAGTCTGATGATGCTGTGACACATCACACCAGACCATGGCGGACCATCCACCTTCAAATCGATCCCGCTCCAGAGTACAGGCCTCAGTGTAACGCTCATTCCTTCGAAGATAAACGCAAATCCGACCATCACTCCTGGTAAGACAAAACCGTGACTCGTCAGAGAAGAGCAGTTTTTGCCAGTCCTGTCTGGTCCAGCGACGATTGGTTTGTGCCCATAGGCAACACTGTTGCCGGTGATGTCTGGTGAGGACCTGCCTTACAACAGGCCTACATGCCCTCAGTCCAGCCACTCTCAGCACTGATGGAGGGATTGTGCGTTCCTGGTGTAACTCGGGCAGTTGTTGTTGCCATCCTGTACCTGTCCTGCAGGTGTGATGTTCCGATGTACCAATCCTGTGCAGATGTTGTTACACGTGATCTGCCACTGCGAAGACGATCAGCTGTCCGTCCTGTAGCGCTGTCTTAGGCGTCTCACATTACGGACATTGCAATTTATTGCCCTGGCCACATCTGCAGTCCTCATGCCTTGCAGCATGCCAAAGGCATGTTCACGCAGATGAGCAGGGACCCTGGGCAGAAAGGCCTCTTTAGTGTCCTAAGTTTTCATATCTGTGACCTTAACAGCTTACAGACGGTGTCTTAACGACCGTTCCACAGGTGCATGTTCATTACATGTTTTATGGTTCATTGAACAAGCATGGGAAACAGTGTTTAAACCCTTTACATTGAAAATCTGTGAAGTTATTTGGATTTTTACAAATTATCTTTGAAAGACAGGGTCCTGAAAAAGTGATGTTTCTTTTTTTGCTGAGTTTATGAATGTGCAATAAATGTTATTCAAAGATTAGATTCCACGTGGTTTTTGCTGTTAACACATTGGGGGAAAGATCCGATAGGCCAATACATTGGAATCGTACTGCCTTCATAAATACATTCGTATTTCGCAGAGCATTAGCTGCTAAACACTTTGTTTCCCCCTCCCAAAATATATTGCCGACACACAATACAAATTTCAACATCAAAAACAGTTGGCATGTAGGGAAGGAGGTTGGAATGCACTCAAAAAAGGGCGTGGAATGGGGAATCTTCAATATATAATGCATCATAATTGACAGTTATTGACAAATACAGTAGGTCGTGTGTGTAACACAGTGCTCTATCGTCTCCTAGTGAGAGCGTGTCATAAAAAATGAACTCTTTAGTGTCTCCAACTGTACTTTGCAAAGATGAAAATCCTAGAACCTCTGGCTATGAGTTTGGGGAGACGGTAAACAATACCTCGACATGTCCTGTTATCAGAATGCAGCAGGTAGCCATAGCGACAGGAGCAGTAGTAGCCACCAATGTAGTTGTGGCAGAAATGGTCACAGGCCAGATCCTCATCGTTCCTGTCCCTACACTCATCCACATCTAGAGAGAAAGACAGAAAGAGAGAGACTTTTTACTCAAGCCCTGCACTAACATACCTGATTCAACTAATCACCTAACCCTTGATTAGCTGTGTTAAAATAGAATACAAATTAACTTTTATTAACTATTACAGTGCCTTGCGAAAGTATTCGGCCCCCTTGAACTTTGCGACCTTTTGCCACATTTCAGGCTTCAAACATAAAGATATAAAACTGTATTTTTTTGTGAAGAATCAACAACAAGTGGGACACAATCATGAAGTGGAACGACATTTATTGGATATTTCAAACTTTTTTAACAAATCAAAAACTGACAAATTTCACACCAGGCAGGTCCGAGATACTGTTGTGAAGAAGTGTAAAGCCGGATTTGGATACAAAAAGATTTCCCAAGCTTTAAACATCCCAAGGAGCACTGTGCAAGCGAACTTTAAACGACACTTTTTATGGATATCTTTAAGAAATGGCTTTCTTCTTGCCACTCTTCCATAAAGGCCAGATTTGTGCAATATACGACTGATTGTTGTCCTATGGACAGAGTCTCCCACCTCAGCTGTAGATCTCTGCAGTTCATCCAGAGTGATCATGGGCCTCTTGGCTGCATCTCTGATCAGTCTTCTCCTTGTATGAGCTGAAAGTTTAGAGGGACGGCCAGGTCTTGTTAGATTTGCAGTGGTCTGATACTCCTTCCATTTCAATATTATCGCTTGCACAGTGCTCCTTGGGATGTTTAAAGCTTGGGAAATCTTTTTGTATCCAAATCCGGCTTTACACTTCTTCACAACAGTATCTCGGACCTGCCTGGTGTGTTCCTTGTTCTTCATGATGCTCTCTGCGCTTTTAACGGACCTCTGAGACTATCACAGTGCAGGTGCATTTATACGGAGACTTGATTACACACAAGTGGATTGTATTTATCATCATTAGTCATTTAGGTCAACATTGGATCATTCAGAGATCCTCACTGAACTTCTGGAGAGAGTTTGCTGCATTGAAAGTAAAGGGGCTGAATAATTTTGCACGCCCAATTTTTCAGTTTTTGATTTGTTAAAAAAGTTTGAAATATCCAATAAATGTCGTTCCACTTCATGATTGTGTCCCACTTGTTGTTGATTCTTCACAAAAAAATACAGTTTTATATCTTTATGTTTGAAGCCTGAAATGTGGCAAAAGGTCGCAAAGTTCAAGGGGGCCGAATACTTTCGCAAGGCACTGTATATCATATTTTTTTTTTTATTTTTTTTATTTCACCTTTATTTAACCAGGTAGGCTAGTTGAGAACAAGTTCTCATTTGCAACTGCGACCTGGCCAAGATAAGGCATAGCAGTGTGAACAGACAACACAGAGTTACACATGGAATAAACAATTAACAAGTCAATAACACAGTAGAAAAAAGGGGAGTCTATATATACATTGTATGCAAAAGGCATGAGAAGGTAGGCAAATAATTACAATTATGCAGATTAACACTGGAGTGATAAATATAAAAATATTGGTCCTGGGCTAGAACAAAAGCCTGAACAACCCATGGGTCTAGCCTGGCCCAGTATTGAAGAACACTGATTAACAATGTTAGATGGTTCCTCACCCTAAAACTAGTCTATGGGTCATAAAAGACTGTCATCCAAGGTCCGGTTTCCTTTAAACAGCCAACACCATCTAACCAGCTAACTTTAGCGACCATTAGCTAACAATGAATGGAAGTGACAGTACAGGCCGCTCACCGACAGCGCTGTAGTGGGACTCGAAGCCCAAGAAGCGTTCCTCATTGGAGAAGTCGGACCGGAAGGAGACACTGAAGGAGCTCCTAGGGGAGCTCATGACCTGCTCTCCTGGGACCTGCTCTGTGTCACTGTCCTCGCGCCCACAGAACACTGCCAGCTCCTCTCCATTAGCCTCCACCTGCAGAGAAAGAGTAGAATGGACGTGTGAGCACAAAGTCACATACAGCTGCACGTATGCAGACACATACACAAAAATATGTAGGCCTACAGTACATGGCATTGACATGAATTGACACCTTTATCAGCTATTGACTTGATTTTCTCATGTAAAGCTTTTCATAAATCGCATTTCAGATTAATGTTGGAATGTTTTAATGGAATGTTTTTGTTGAAGTTTTCTAATGATTACCGATAAATGGCCTTTTTGTCCACTAATTAATCCATTCCAAATATCTCCCCCGTGTCTGTCTGTCTGACTGTCTGTCTGTCTGTCTGTGTCTGTCTGTCTGTCTGTCTGTCTGTCTGTCTGTCTGTCCAGATGTACGCACAAACACTTTTTAGAACACCAGTCTTATCTGGGTCTCTGATAGCATGTTTACACTGAGTGTGTCATTGAACGTTCGGTTAACCCCAGCTACAACAGAGCAGCATGTGGGAGATTAAGAGACACTTTTGTATAGCCACACTGGCCACAGTCCCAATACCACACAACACTAGAACATTTCTACAACTACAAGCAAAGAAACAATCACAGTAATACCACAGATATTATAAAGCACTTCTCGTGTGCTTATTCACTCCGATGTAAATGTGCAAGCATACATTCACAAACACACAGGCACACACATTCACAGATCAGCATCAGACATATACAGTAAATCTTCATTCAAGAAGAGGACAACACAATGTTATCTGTGTCGGTCACCGGTCGCAGGACTGAGAACTGTGGGTAGATGAGCAGTGTTATGTATGTGAGCGTCCGAGTGTGTGTGTATGCACAAGGATCTCTATGCATTCTGCACCCCAGGGGGTGGGGGTCTGGACAAGGTGGTGGAATTCAAGCAGACGCCTCACAATGGAACTTATTGATGAGCTGTGAATTTGGCAGTGGGAAGTGGGAGGCTACTTATGCCATTATTAGAGTTTGGACGCGTTCCGGGGTAAAGTTTCCACTAGATACAGATCCAATTCTAACCTTAGCCATTAGTGGGGAAAATGCCAAACTGACCCAAGATCAGCATCTAGTGGCAATGCATAAAAAGGTTACATTTTTTGGGGGGGGGCATTGGAACACGTGATTTCCGAGATAAGTAATGTGTGGCGTGGCAGTGACGGTAATGATCAAGCCTTACAAACATAAAAACAAGCGCATACACACAATCACCCCCCACCCCGACACAAACACAAAACCACCCCCTTGTAAAACACAGACACATTGCATTGTGGAAAAGCAGTCATCTGGTTCCTCTGTTGTTCTTTTGTGTCTGGCTGCTGGTGTGGTGCTGGGTGCATTGCGGTGGTGCCCTGTAGGGTTATTTGAATATGAATATGAGCTTGGTGGGAAGTGAATGCTTCAGAGTCGCAGTGGAATGAATGCTAATTTATTTATTTTTTATTTTATTTCACCTTTATTTAACCAGGTAGGCTAGTTGAGAACAAGTTCTCATTTACAACTGCGACCTGGCCAAGATCAAGCATAGCAGTGTGAACAGACAACAACACAGAGTTACACATGGAGTAAACAAAAAACAAGTCAAAAACACAGTAGAAAAAGAAAAAAAAGTCTATATACATTGTGTGCAAAAGGCATGAGGAGGTAGGCGAATAATTACAATTTAGCAGATTAACACTGGAGTTTGCAAAAGAGGGTTTGCAAAAGAGCAGAAAAGTAAATAAATAAAAACAGTATGGGGATGAGGTAGGTAAATTGGGGGGCTATTTATCGATGGACTATGTACAGCTGCAGCAATCGGTTAGCTGCTCAGATAGCAGATGTTTAAAGTTGGCGAGGGAGATAAAAGTCTCCAACTTCAACGATTTTTGCAATTCGTTCCAGTCACAGTCAGCAGAGAACTGTAAGGAAGGGCGGCCAAATGAGGTGTTGGCTTTAGGGATGATCAGTGAGATACACCTGCTGGAGCGCGCGCTACGGGTGGGTGTTGCCATCGTGACCAGTGAACTGAGATAAGGTGGAGCTTTACCTAGCATGGACTTGATTCTAGATTTGATTTTGGATTGGAGATGTTTGATATGAGTCTGGAAGGAGAGTTTACAGTCTAGCCAGACACCTAGGTGCTTATAGATGTCCACATATTCTAGGTCGGAACCATCCAGGGTGGTGATTCTAGTCGGGCGTGCGGGTGCAGGCAGCGAATGGTTGAAAAGCATGCATTTGGTTTTACTAGCGTTTAAGAACAGTTGGAGGCCACGGAAGGAGTGTTGTATGGCATTGAAGCTCGTTTGGAGGTTAGATGGCACAGTGTCCAAGGAAGGGCCAGAAGTATACAGAATGGTGTCGTATGCGTACAGGTGGATCAGGGAAGAGCAACATCATTGATATATACAGAGAAAAGAATCGGCCCGAGAATTGAACCCTGTGGCACACCCATAGAGACTGCCAGAGGAGCGGACAACATGCCCTCCGATTTGACACACTGAACTCTGTCTGCAAAGTAGTTGGTGAACCAGGCAAGGCAGTCTTTAGAAAAACCGAGGATACTGAGTCTGCCGATAAGAATATGGTGATTGACAGAGTCGAAAGCCTTGGCCAGGTCGATGAAGACGGCTGCACAGTACTGTCTTTTATCGGTGGCGGTTATGATATCGTTTAGTACCTTGAGCGTGGCTGAGGTGCACCCGTGACCGACTCAGAAACCAGATTGCACAGCGGAGAAGGTACGGTGGGATTCGAGATGGTCAGTGATCTGTTTTTTGACTTGGCTTTCGAAAACCTTAGATAGGCAGGGCAGGATGGATATAGGTCTGTAACAGTTTGGGTCCAGGGTGTCTCCCCCGTTGAAGAGGGGGATGACCGCAGCAGCTTTCCAGTCCTTGGGGATCTCAGACAATATGAAAGAGAGGTTGAACAGGCTGGTAATAGGGGTTGCAACAATGGCGGCGGATAGTTTCAGAAATAGAGGGTCCAGATTGTCAAGCCCAGCTGATTTGTACGGGTCCAGGTTTTGCAGCTCTTTCAGAACATCTGCTATCTGGATTTGGGTAAAGGAGAAGCTGGGGAGGCTTGGGCGAGTAGCTGCGGGGGGCGGAGCTGTTGGCCGAGGTTGGAGTAGCCAGGAGGAAGGCATGGCCAGCCGTTGAGAAATGCTTGTTGAAGTTTTTGATTATCATGGATTTATCGGTGGTGACCGTGTTACCTAGCCTCAGTGCGGTGGGCAGCTGGGAGGAGGTGCTCTTCTTCTCCATGGACTTTACAGTGTCCCAGAACTTTTAGGAGTTAGAGCTACAGGATGCAAATTTCTGCTTGAAAAAGCTGGCCTTTGCTTTCCTGACTGACTTCGTGTATTGGTTCCTGACTTCCCTGAACAGTTGCATATCGAGGGGACTATTCGATGCTATTGCAGTCCGCCACAGGATGTTTTTGTGCTGGTCGAGGGCAGTCAGGTCTGGAGTGAACCAGGGGCTCTATCTGTTCTTAGTTCTGCATTTTTGAACGGAGCATGCTTATCGAAGATGGTGAGGAAGTTACTTTTAAAGAATGATTTGTGTGAGATAGAGGGCATCTACCTTAGATTGTAGAACTGCCGGGGTGTGCAAATAACACCATCGGCAGGACACCAGCACCCTGCCCACCCCCCCACACACACACAACATTAGTGTAACTTGTTTACCCCCAGCGGGAGATTGGCTCTGCAGAAGAATTATCCATACAATTTGCAACTCTCTCTCAGCTATTTTCTGGTTATCATAGGGGATGTAATGACACTCTGGTTGTGTTCCAATTCTCTACCCTTCACTTCCTCATGCATTGAAAAGCATTTGATTGGTGCTTCTTGAAAATGTTCTTTCCTCCAAGAAAACATTAGACAGTGGTTGAAGTACTGTATTGCAAACAGGTAAGTATTTTGTGCAAATGGGGAATATGATGACACCCTTCATAAAAACATAAGATGCTGCCATTTGTCGTTACCGAGAAGAACAAAAATAAAGGAATATATTTCCTATATATTTCATTTTTATAACCATTGCAGAATAAATTCCTCACCTTTTCTGGCAGTGATGGGTTCATATTTCTGAGGTAGCCATACAACAAATTACCATACGCATCTCTTTTCATTGGGGCTATGTAAATACAGTGCCTTCAGAAAGTATTCATACCCCTTGACTTATTCCACATTGTGATGTGTTACAGCCTGAACTCAAAATGGATTAAATATAAAAACAAATTTCACCTATTTACACACAATACCCCATAATGAAAAAGTTAAATCATGTTTTTAGAAATGGTTGTAAATGTATTGAAAATGAAATACAGAAATCTAATTAAAGTATTCACACGTTCGAATCACCTTTGGCAGCGATTTGCACACCTGGATTGTACAATATTTGCCCATTATTCTTTACAGAATTATTCAATCTCTGTCAAATTGATTGTTTGTTATTGCTAGACAACCATTTTCAAGTTTTGCCACAGGATTTTCAAGCAGCTTTAAGTAAAAACTGTAACTTGGCCACTTGGGAACATTCTTCATGGTAAGCAACTCCACTGTAAATGTGGCCTTGTGATTTAGCTTATTGTTCTGCTGAAGGTGAATTCATCTCCTAGTATCTGGTGGAAAACAGACTTAAATAGGTTTTCCTCTAGGATTTTGCATGTGCTCCATTACGTTTCTTTTTTTAATACTGAAAAAGTCCACAGTCCTTAACGATTGCAATCATACCCATAACATGATTCAGCCACCACTATGCTTGAAAATATGGAAAGTGGTATTCAGTAATGTGTTGTATTGGATTTGCACCAAACATAACACTTTCTATTTCAGAACAAAAAGTGAATTGCTGTGCCACATTATTTGCAGTATTACTTGAGTGCCTTGTTGGAATATTTTTGTTCTGTACTGGCTTCCTTTTCACTCTGTCAATTAGGTTAGTATGGTGATGTAACAACACTGAACAAAAATATAAGCGCAACATGTTTAATGAGCTGAAAACACATATCCCAGAAATTTTCCATACTCACAAAAAGATTATTTCTCTAAAACTTATGCAAAGATTTTTTTACATCCCTGTTAATGTGCATTTCTCTTTTTCAAGATAATCCATCCACCTGGCAAGTGTGGCATATCAAGAATCTGATTAAACAGCCTGAGGCATATTGCACAGTCTGAGGCATATTGCACAGGTGCACCTTTAATTGGGGACAATAAAAGGCCACTCTAGAATGTGCAATTGTCACACAACACAATGTCATAGATGTTTCAAGATGAGGGAGCATGCAATTGGTATTCCGACTACACGAATGTCCACCAGAGCTGTTTCCAGATAATTAAATTATAATTTCTCTACTATAAGACGCATCCAACATCGTTTTAGAGAAGTTGACAGTTTGTCCAACCGACCTCGCAACTGCAGACCACATGTAGTAAACACACCTTCACATCTGGATTCTTGAAATTAATGAAATTGTGGGTTTTCACCACCAAAGAATTTATGCAAACTGTCAGAAACCATCTCAGGGAAACTCATCTGCATGCTTGTTGTCCTCACCAGGATCTTGACCTGACTGCAGTTTGGCATCCTAACTGACTTCAGTGGGAAAATGCTCATCTTCGATGATGACTGGCCCGCTGGAGAAGTGTGCTCTTCACGGATGTATCCCGGTTTCAACTGTACCCGGCAGATGGCAGACAGTGTGTATAGCATCGTATTGGCGAGCAGTTTGCTGATGTCAACATTGTGAACAGAGTGGTGGTGTGGTTATGGTATGGGCAGGCATAAGCTACGGACAACGAACACAATTGATCTATAGCAATTTGAACGCACACAGATACCGTGACGAGATGCTGAGGCCCATTGTGTCATTCATCTGCCGCCATCACCTCATATTTCAGTATGATAATGTACCGCCTCATGTCTCAAGGATCTGTACACAATTCCTGGAAGCTGAAAATGTCACAGTTCTTCCATGCCCTGCATTCTCACCAGAAATGTCACCCATTGAGCACGTTTGGGATGCTCTGGATCGATGTGTACGAAAGGTTGTTCCCGCCAATATCCAGCAACTTCACACAGCCATTGATGAGGAGTGGAACAACATTCCACAGGTCACAATCAACATCTTGATCAACTCTATGCGAAGGAGACATGTCGCGCTGCATGATGTAAATGGTGGTCACACCAGATACTGACTAATTTTCTGATCCACGCCCCTACCTATTTTATAAGGTATCTAACCAACAGAGAATATCTGTATTCCCAGTCATGTGAAATCCATAGATTAGGGCCTAATTAGTTTATTTCAATTGACTGATTTCCTTATATGAACTGTAATTTAGTAAAATCTTTTAAATTGTTATTTTGCATTTATACTTTTGTTCAATGATAATCCATCTTCAGTTTTCTATCACAGACATTAAACTCTAAGCTGTTTTAAAGTCACCATTGGCCTCACGGTGAAATCCCAAAGCAGTTTCCTTCCTCTCCGGCAACTGAGTTAGAAAGGACACCTGTAGATTTGAAGTGACTTGGTGTATTGATACACCAATCCAAAGTGTAATTAATAACTTCACCATGCTAAAAAGGGATATTCAATGCCTGCTTTTTGTATTTTTACCCATCTACTAATAGATGCCCTTCTTTGCAAGGGATTGTAAAAACTCCATAGTCTTTGTGGTTGAATCTGTGTTTGAAATTCACTACTTGACTGAGGGACCTTACATATGATTTTATTTGTAGGGTACAGAGATGAGGTAGTCATTCATAAATCATGGTAAACACTATTATTGCTCACAGTGTGAGTCTATGCATCATCATTTGACTTGTTAAGCACATTTTTACTCCTGAACCCATTTAGGATTGCTATAACAAAGAGGTTTAATACTCATTTCAGCTTTACATTTTTTATTAATTTGTTTTAAAAAATTAAAACAATTCCACTTTGACATTGTGTTATTGTCTGTAGGCCAGTGACCAAAAAAATTCTACATTTAAATCAATGTTACATTCAGGCTGTAACAGAACAAAATGTTAAAAAGTCACGGGGTGTGAATGATCCCATAGGCAGTGCATCAAGAAAGTGTTTATTTAACTTAGATGTATGTATGTTACTACTCTACTGTAATTTTAAGCCTAGACAATGTTTCAGAACTCGCGGTCAGTCCAGCATATTCAGGTTGGGGGAAAAGTAAATGTAAAACATGTTTTCAGTCAAACGTTGTGCTGACAGAATGTGCCATTGGTTTCTATTTCAGAAACTGTCACAATCCATAAATTACTGAATACTTTTTTTTTACATTCTGCAAACACAGTAGATAGACTGGTAGTATGTAAAATATTTGACAGTACATGTAGGCTACAGTATTGCTGTGCAATAGGAGCGCAACATCATAAGCCCATTTAATCTCTGAGTCTATACCAAGACAGGACATGAAAACACAAACATCTATAGATAAACAAAATATCAAAACAACAATTCATTGTTTGCATATAAATGTGGTCTGTAGTCTACTTTTAAATTGTCTCCAATATACAATCAATCTTGAAGAATGTGTTGACAGGGTAGGTAACAACACATCTGCCATGCTGATCCTCAACATGGGGGCCCCCTCAGGAGTGCATGCTCAGTCCTCTCCTGTACTCCCTGTTGACCCATGACTGCATGGCCAGGCACGACTCCAACACCATCCTTAAGTTTGCCGACGACACAACAGTGACAACGATGAGACAGCCTATAGGGAGGAGGTCAGAGAACTGGCCGTGTGGAGCCAGGATAACAACCTCTCCCTTAACATGATCAAGACAAAGGAGATTGTGGACTACAGGAAAAGGAGGACCGAGCACGCCCCCATTCTCATCAACAGGGCTGTAGTGGAGCACATTGAGAGATTCAAGTTCCTTGGTGTCCACATCACCAACAAACCATCATGGTCCAAACACACCAAGACAGTCGTGAAGAGGGCACGACAATGCCTATTCCCCCTCAGGAGACTGAAAAGATTTGCCATGGGTCCTCAGATCCTCAAAAAGTTATACAGCTGGTATGGTAACTGCTCAGCGTCCGACCTCAAGGCACTACAGAGGGTAGTGCGTACGGCCAGTACATCACTGGGGCCAAGCTTCCTTTTCTCAAAAGTGCATTGTTGGTTAAGGGCTGTAAGTAAGCATTTAACTGTAAGGTCTACACCCAATGTATTCGGCGTATGTGACATACAATTGGATTTGACAGGCACTTGCTATGTTTAGTTTGAAAAGGTCACTGCAAAATATCGAAACATTCTGCCCGCACCTACAGAAATGTGATCAAAAATGCCATTGCTCTTTCTTTTACAAACTGCCGTGGCCTAATTCCATTATTGCCAAATTACACAGGAAATAAAGGGTGCTATAGTGACTACAAAAGGCGAATGGAGTGCATTTTTCAGGTGGAGTTAATGCACACAATTTTACGACAGATCATAAAGTATACAAGAGCACACTTCGGGGAGTGTTCATGAGCACATTTTGGGAAAGGGTAGAATTGGACCATGGCCGAAGATACTATGTCAGACACAGCAGAGGACGGGAGCATTTCCCCGGAATGCTTTGCTGCAGTAAGAGCACTCCACACTACAGTTCCATGCTGCTTATGATGTTGCCATGCTAAACCCTGTTCAGAATTCCAACCATTCTGGCATAACTCTGGTTCCTAGAAATCAAGAGATGGGTCGGGCACCAAAGCCTGGCAAACCAACCCGAACTGGCACCAGCTCCGACCAGGCTCCTGTGCCAGTGCCGCCTGGCACATCATCCATTATCATTCTCTTCACTGGCATAGCATATTACACTGGCCCATGCTGGCACACTGACATATTTGGCTGGCTAAACCCATGCACCTTCTCAGGGACAAACTAATGCCAAATAGTTTGGCAATATGCCAGGGTCTATTGTGCCAGGCAGGCAAATCTATTACAAAAAAAGCTCTTCCAAGAATAAAAATGTTTGTCATGAGAGTTGAATATTCATTTACATTCCTAATTGAATTGACTGAACTAAATCAAGGTGGGACATGTGAATTGTGTCCCTTTTCGAGGCATTTTCTCCGTGTGAATGGCTGGCCACACACATACGCAGTCACGATTCACTTACCTTGACATAGTCGTACTCACAGAGGTAGGAGGGTTCTAGGTCGAAGTGCAGGAAGTAAAGTCTGATTTGGAACCCGTCGGGAACGCTTATGTTCCAGCGGACCTCGGACTCTTTAGGGTAGGGTTCTGGAAAGTTCGGGGAGTTGATCGTGCCATACATGTCACTCAGACAAATTACCTGAGCTCCAGCGGGGACCATGGACAGTAGGTCTAACAGGAACGGTAATAATCTGGAGAGAGAGGTATTATGATAAATCTATCTTTATCGACATGTTATAATAAAAACTAATTGTCACAATGGAAAGTAAATCGCAACTCAAATGACTATGACATAGATGGAAAAACGTTCCTTTTTGGGTATATTTTTCTTAAGGTTATTTCTGATCGTTTCCCCCAACAAAATGTGTATCCTAGTTTAAGACTAAAGTAGGCTAAATCACAAAGCTCGTTGGATACAGCAATTTTAAATTCACAACCCTCCCCCATGCAGCGACAGAATAAACAGTTATTCATTTAAAACAAACAATAACAATCCCATAAACATTTTAGGTTATTGCTACTGTGGGTTACAGAGGACAATTCGTATAAGTAGTATATACTAGCCTACACCTACCCCATCATTGCCGAAGTTGCAGCCATGATACGCTTACTGTGCGAAACAGCTGAGCTTCTTTGAACAAGACATCCCTGCACAAACACGAACACACTTTCCCAACCAGTGTGTGTGTACGTCATTTCTACCAACCGCATGCGCAACATTCAGAATGGGATCAGCTGGAGATTGGGACAACACGGCAGTTGTGTAACCAATATTCCACTTCTAGCAGAGGCAGTGGTCTATTGCTATAACACATCGTGTTATAATCGTGTAATAACCAAAAAAGACTGCACTTGAAGAAACTTTCAAAGTTTTTGAAATGTTCCAGATTGACTGACTTAAAAAATATACATTATGATTCTGGGTTTCAATTACCTTGTGTCATGCTATGGAAATGTGATAAGCATGATGAGTTTGCCATTTGTGAAGAAAATAAAACGTTTATTCTATCAAGACATGAGAAGTGTGCATGACAAGGACAGCAGGAGGGCACCTGATTGGTAGTGCTAAACATGAAGTCATTGACAATTGTGAAAAACATATCCTACCACATTCCCATTAAAGTGAGATGAGAAAACGATGGTTAATATAGCTATTTTGTGATCATTTTAGTAGAATTAATATTGTAAGGCAAAATATTGGGGTTGAGCAACATTGCCATGTTGACACATGGTTCATTTTCATAAATTTCGACCCTATAGCATTCATTACTCAAAAATTGACAAAAACATGAAATGATGGCTGATAATGCGTTACTTTCAGCAAATGTACTAAAACCAGAAATATGGAGATAAGACAGATATTGTGCACTTCTCGCCAGCTGTTACTTCCGTCCCAATGCTGCGTGTCCATCTGTGCTACCGGCAGGAACAAAAGTAACATTGCAGTAGTTCTGTTCAAGGTCTATTTAATTTAAACTAATTTACCCTATACATTAAATTACAGTAGCTAATAGTAGAAGACATAAATTGTTTGTCATGGAATGTTGTCTCAAGCTCTGTCGATTTCATAGTAATAAAAAAACAAAAGTGTCACTTTCGTCCCGGTTCTCCCATACTTCCCAAAAATCTAAAAGCATTGGATTGGTGGAGGCAGGGGCTAGAGAGTGGGCTTAGTAGGCTCGTGCTGTACCAGTATTTTCCTTTCAAATAAATGAATGGAAGTGAACAAGTGGTTCCGTCGTTGTCATAGCGCCGTGAGGTCACCTAGGCAGAGAGCTCCTGTACATTTTGTAAATATTTGTCATAATTGTTTTTATAGCATTTTTCCCTACAAACTTTATTTTATTAATTAACTATTCGCTGAATTGTTTCTAATCCAGTACGTTTTCAAGACTGAAGTTGGCGGTTGATTTTTGGCTACCTAGCTAATGTTAGCTGGCTAGCATGCAATGTTTTGATTTCATTATGCCTACTGTCCGGAGGTTGAAGATGGCGAGAAGCCCGAAAACATACAGTTGAAGTCGGAAGTTTACAGGTTGGAGTCATTAAAACTCGTTTTTTCAACCACTCCACAAATTATTTGTTAACAAACTATAGTTTTGGCAAGTCGGTTAGGACATCTACTTTGTGCATGACACAACTCATTTTTCCAACAATTGTTAACAGACAGATTATTTCACTTATATATCACTGTATCACAATTCCAGTGGATTAGAAGTTTACATACACTAAGATGACTGTACCTTTAAACAGCTTGGAGAATTCCAGAAAATGATGTCATGGCTTTAGAAGCTTCTGATAGGCTAATTGGCATCATTTGAGCCTATTGGAGGTGTACCTGTGGATGTATTTCAAGACCTACCTTCAAACTCAGTGCCTCTTTGCTTGACATCATGGGAAAATCAAAAGAAATCAGCCAAGACCTCAGAAAAAAATGGTGTGCCTCCACAAGTCTGGTTCATCTTTGGGAGCAATTTCCAAACGCCTGAAGGTACCATGTTCATCTGTACAAACAATAGTATGCAAGTATAAACACCATGGGACCACGCAGTCGTCATACCGCTCAGGAAGGAGACGCGTTCTGTCTCCTAGAGATGAACGTAATTTGGTACGAAAAGTGAAAATCAATCCCAGAACAACAGCAAAGGACCTTGTGAAGATGCTGGAGGAAACAGGTATGAAATTATCTATATCCACAGTAAAACGAGTCCTATATCGACATAACCTGATAGGCCGCTCAGCAAGGAAGAAGCCACTGCTCCAAAACAGCCATAAAAAAGCCAGACTACGGTTTGCAACTGCACACGGGGAGAAAGATCATACTTTTTGGAGAAATGTCCTCTGGTCTGATGAAAAAGTATATATATAACTGTTTGGCCATAATGAACATCATTATTTTTGTAGGAAAAAAGGGGGAGGCTTGCAAGCCGAAGAACACCATCCCAACCATGAAGCACGGGCATGGCAGCATCATGTTGTGTGGGTGCTTTGCTTCAGGAGGGACTGGTGCACGTCACAAAATAGATGGCATCATTAGGCAGGAGAATTATGTGGATATATTGAAGCAACATCTCAAGACATCAGTCAGGAAGTTTAAAGCTTGGTCGCAAATGGGTCTTCCAAATGGACAATGGCCCCAAGCATACTTCCAACGTTGTGGCAAAACAGCTTAAGGACAACAAAGTCAAGGTATTGGATTGGCCATCACAAAGCCCTCACCTCAATCCCATAGAAAATTTGTGGGCAGAACTGAAAAAGCGTGTGCGAACAAGGAGACCTACTAACCTGACTCAGTTACACCAGCTCTGTCAGGAGTAATGGGCCAAAATTCACCCAACTTATTGTGGGACGCTTGTGGAAGAATAGCCAAAACGTTTGACCCAAGTTAAACAATTTAAAGGCAAGGCTACCAAATACTAATTGAGTGTATGTAAACTTCTGACCCACTGGGAATGTGATGAAAGATATAAAAGCTGAAGGAAATAATTCTCTACTATTATTCTGACATTTCACCTTCTTAAAATAAAGTGGTGATCCTAACTGACCTAAAATGTCAGGAATTGTGAAAAACTGAGTTTAAATGTATTTGGCTAAGGTGCATGTAAACTTCCTACTTCAACTGTAGGTGTACAGAGTTGAAAGAGAGCATGACTGTATGGAGTACTACGTAATAAGGCTACTTCTGAATTTACTATAGAAGTGTGGTGTGATTTCTGGCGCCTCGTGACTGCCGTAGCATCACCAAAGTGGGTGCTGCATTTTGGTAGTAGTGAAGAGTAGCTAGCTAGCTCAGTCCTGAATCCTGTGTGTTTAGAGAGGTAGTCACATGAAACAGAAGTCAAAAAGTTATTTTTAATTTCACCTTTATTTTATAAGGGAGTCCCATTTAGACCAAGACATATTTTACAAGGGAGCCCTGCATGAACACAATTTATAATATGTATAACATAGCACACAAAGCTATAATCAATTTAAGAAGCAAGCATGGTCCTCCATTAACAACGTGAACTGCCTTAGAGGCACCAGAACATGAAGTTGCGGAGAGCTCTGGAAATCATTCCCTATAAGGGTAGCAAATAAACTGAATGCAGATTTACCTAATTCCATAGAGTTCAACAGGACCTCTAGAGTTAGCCATCCTTGTGATCGGTCTGGTGACTCGGATGTCTGTAATTTAACAATGAAGTAAGGTATGGCAGAAGTTTGCACAATAAGGCTATACAGTATAAACCAAAAAAGAGGGCAGTGCATTGATCTACCAGACTTAAGAGGGGGCCAGCCTACTTTCTGATACAAAATGAATAAAGTGCATTCACTATGATAAACTGCGTCCAATGGTTTCAATACAGCGGCAGCCACATTCATATACTGTAGATGATACCACCATAGTTTATAACCAGTATGAATGTCGACTGAATTATTTGTTTTCTGCTATTTAACAAAATGCTTGCCCTATTCCTATAAAGGAAGCCCATTTTAATTATTAACTTCTTAAAGAGATGTTCTGGAACCAATTCGTCAGGATTTTTTGTACCCTCCCACTTCGGCTGGTTGTGTCAATGTATAGTTCGTACATGCATAATCTATGAGCAGAATAACTGTTTTACATCCATTAGTCATGAAATCTCTAGTTTGAAAGCAACTGTTTTCTACACACATTTTGGCCCACGTGGGCCAGCCAATGAGCTTAAGCCCCTCACCATTTGAGTGACAGCTAGCAAGATACACATTGATGCGAGACAGACAGTAACTAGGAAACGGAGTCATTGCATGGATTGTGTAAACAATTGCCATATTCATCATGTCAGCCGAAGAGGTAAGGTATGCAAGCTCTGCAAGCTATGCGTAGTGAATTTATGAACTGACTTACGAACTAATGTATTTTATAAAAATCATTGTTTTTTTAGTTGAGCTAGGCTAGCTAGTAAGCTATAGCCACAGCCACATATAGAGTCATGTATTTAGAAACATGAAATACATGGCTATAGCTAGCTAGCTAGATTATATTAGAAGATTCGAAAAAGGAAAATCAGCCACAGTCGATATATTGCAAATGCAAATATTAAATTGATAAAGCTACAGGATAAGCAGTACCCATTCATAACGTAGTAATTACTTCTTATTTAACCTTTATTTAACTAGGCAAGTCAGTTAAGAACAAACTGTTATTTACAACGATGGCCTGACAAAAGGAAAAAGGCCTCTTGCGGGGACATATGAAATCTAAAAATCGTAAGTCTATTATTAGCTTCCCATATATTGACAATAAACTTGAGGACGTGGTCCATGGATGACAGGACGATGACGGGCTGTGCAAGGTACATACACCCTTAGACAACTGAAGTACTGGGCCAGCCACTCTTAAATATCACCTGGGTCAACACAGGTGAAACAATTTCCCACTAACGAGATGACAAGCTAGCACAAGCACTGACTAATGAGGTGACACCAATCTGCACCCCTTGTGCTAACGTGCAACTACAAAATATAAATGGAAAAAAACAAAGCCTGTAACATGGACTATGTCTTCTAGGAAGTAAGCCACATTCTTACACAAGAATAATACAGAACTACAGTAGCAGTTAAAAGGTTGGACACACCGACTCATTCAAGGGTTTTTCTTTATTTTTACTATTTTCTACATTCTTTTCAGATTATTCAAAGTAGCTTCCCTTTGCCATGATGACAGCTGTGCACACTCTTGGCATTCTCTCAACCAGCTTCACCTGGACTGCTTTTTAAGCAGTCTTGAAGGAGTTCCCAAATATGCTGAGCACTTGATGGCTGCTTTTCCTTCACTCACCTCCTTCCAAACCATCTCAATTGGGTTGAGGTCGGGTGATTGTGGAGGCCAGGTCAACTGATGCAGCACTCCATCACTCTCCTTCTTGGTCAAATAGCCCTTAGACAGCCTGAAGGTGTGTTGGGTCATTGTCCTGTTGAAATACAAATGATAGTCCCACTAAGTGCAAACCAGATGGAATGGCGAATCGCTGCAGAATGCTGTGGTAGCCATGCTGGTTAAGTGTGCCTTAGATTCTAAATAAATATATATTTTTTAAAATCACCGTTATTTAACCAGGTAGGCTAGTTGAGAACAAGTTCTCATTTAGAACTGCGACCCGGCCAAGATAAAGCAAAGCAGTGCAAAAAAAACCCCCAACAAAACAGAGTTACATGGAATAAACAAATATACAGTCAATAATACAATAGAGAAAGACTATATGCAGTGTGTGCAAATGAGGTAGGATAAGGGGGGTTGAGGCAATAAATAGGCCATAGTGGCTAAATTATTACAGTATGGCAAATTAAACACTGAGGTGATAGATGTGCAGTTGATGAGTGTGCAAGTAGCGGTACTGGGGTGCAAAGGAGCAAAATAAATAAGAATATGGTGATGAGGTACAGTGCCTTGCGAAAGTATTCTGCCACCTTGAACTTTGCGACCTTTTGCCACATTTCAGGCTTCAAACATAAAGATGTAAAACTGTATTTTGTGAAGAATCAACAACAAGTGGGACACAATCATGAAGTGGAACGACATTTATTGGATATTTCAAACTTTTTTAACAAATCAAAAACTGAAAAATTGGGCGTGCAAACTATCGGTCGGATAGTCAGTTTTACTAAAGTATGTTTGGCAGCATGAGTGAAGGACGCTTTGTTATAAAATAGGAAGTCGTTTCTAGATTGAATTTTGGATTGGAGATGCTTAATGTGAGTCTGGAAGGAGAGTTTACAGTCTAACCAGACACCTAGGTATTCGTAGTTGTCCACATATTCTAAGTCAGAACCGTCCAGGCTGGGTAGGTTTTGGCAACGATCGGTTGAAGAGCATGCTTTTAGTTTCGCTTGCATTTAAGAGTAGTTGGAGGCAACGGAAGGAGTGTTGTATGTCATTGAAGCCCGTCTGGAGGTTAGTTAACACAGTGTCCATAGAAGGGCCAGAAGTACACAGAATGGTGCCGTCTGCGTAGAGGTGGATCAGAGAATCACCAGCAGCAGGAGAGACATCATTGATGTATACAGAGAAAAGAGTCTGCCCAAGGATTGAACCCTGTGGCACCCCCATAGAGACTGCCAGAGGTCCGGACAACAGTCACTTCGATTTGACACACTGAACTCTGTCATAGAAGTAGTTGGTGAATCAGGCAAGGCAGTCATTTGAGGATCCAAGGCTGTTGAGTCTGCAGATAAGAATACGGTGATTGACAGAGTTGAAAGCCTTGGCCAGGTCGATGAATACAGCTGCACAGTATTGTCTCTTATTGATGGCAGTTATGATATCGTTTAGGACCTTGAGCGTGGCTGAGGTGCACCCGTGACCAGCTCGGAAACCAGATTGCATAGGGGAGAAGCTACGGTGGGATTCGAAATGGTCGGTGTTCTGTTTGTTAACTTGGCTTTCGAAGACCTTAGGACGGCAAGGTAGGATAGATATAGGTCTGTAGCAGTTTGTGTCTAGAGTGTCTCCCCCTTTGAAGAGGGGGATGACCGTGGCAGCATTGCAATCTTTGGGGATCTCAGACTATACGAAAGAGAGGTTGAACAGGCTAGCAATAGGGAAGGCAACAATTTCGGCAGATCATTTTAGAAAGAAAGGGTCCTGATTGTCTAGCCCGGCTAATTTGTAGGGGTCCAGATTTTGCAGCTCTTTCAGAACATCAGTTATTTGGATTTGGGTAAAGGAGAAATGGGGAGGCTTGGGCAAGTTTCTGTGGGGTGCGCAGGGCTGTTGACCGGGGTAGGGATAGCCAGGTGGAAAGCATGGCCAGCCGTAGAAAAATGCTTGTTGAAATTCTCAATTATAGTGGATTTATTGTTGACAGTGTTTCCTAGCCTCAGTGCAGTGGGCAGCTGGGAGGAGTTGCTCTTATTTTCCATGGACTTTACAGTGTCCCAGAACTTTTAGGAGTTTGTGCTACAGGATGCACATTTCTGTTTGAAAAAGATAGCTGTTGCTTTCCTAACTGCCTGTACATATTGTACAGATAACTTTCCTGAAAAGTTGCATATCGCGGGGGCTGGTCAAGGGCAGTCAGGTCTGGAGTGAACCAAGGGCTATATCTGTTCGTGGTTCATCGCTATAACATCGCTATTACATCTACTAAATTTGTGTGACCAATAAAACCATGTCTTTGTTGATTTGAACATTAAGTTGTTAATTACACTTTGGATGTTGTATCAATACAAAGATACAGGCGTCTTTCCCAACTCAGTTGCCAGAGAGGAAGGACATCACTCAGGGATTTCACCATGAGGCCAGTGGTGACATTTAAAACAGTTACGAAGTGTAATGGCTGCGATAAGAGAAAACTGAGGATGGATCAACTACATCTAATTGACAGGGTGAAAAGTAGGAAGCCTGTACAGAATTAAAATATTTCAGAACATGCATCCTTTTTACAACAAGGCACTAAAGTAATACTGCAAAAAGTGTGGCAAAGCAATTAACATTTTCTTCTAAATACAAAGTGTTATGTTTGGGGCAAATCCAATACAACACAATTGAGTACTACAGTACTCTCTAAATGTTCAAACAGGATGGTGGCTGCATCAAATAAAATAAAAAAATCTTGTCACAATTTTTTGTCACGAAATGCTTGTGCTTCTAGTTCCGACAATGCAGTAATATCCAACGAGTAATCTAACCTAACAATTTCACAACAACTACCTTATACACACAAGTGTTAAGGAATGAATAAGAATATGTACATAAAATATATATATGAATGAGCGATGGTATAGAACGGCATAGGCAAGATGCAGTAGTTGGTATAGAGTACAGTATATATATACTGTAGATGTGTCACGTCCTGACCTTAGTTCCTTTTTTTTGTCTCTATTTTAGTTTGGTCAGGGCGTGAGTTGGGGTGGGCATTCTATGTTTTTGTTCTATGTTTTGTATTTCTGCTTTTGGCCTGGTATGGTTCCCAATCAGAGGCAGCTGTCAATCGTTGTCTCTGATTGAGAACCATACTTAGGTAGCCTGTGTTCCCACTATGATTTGTAGGTAGTTGTTTTCTGTCTTTGTGTGTCTGCACCAGACAGAACTGTTTTGTTTGTTCCACTTTGTTTTTTGTTCTTGTGTTCAGTTTCTTTATTAAATTTACCATGAACACGTACCATGCTGCACCTTGGTCCTCTTCACCTTCTTCCACCTACGAATATCGTTACAATATGAGATGAGTAATGTAGGGTATGTAAACATTATATGAAGTGACATTGTTTGAAGTGGTTAGTGATACATTTATTACATACATTTTTCCATTATTAAAGTGGCTGGAGTTGAGACAGTATGTTGGCAGCAGCCACTCAATGTTAGTGATGACTGTTTAACAGTCTGATGGCCTTGAGATAGAAGCTGTTTTTCAGTCTCTCGGTCCCTGCTTTGATGCACCTGTACTGACCTCGCCTTCTGGATGATAGCGGGGTGAACAGGCAGAGGCTCAGGTGGTTGTTGTCCTTCATGATCTTTATGGCCTTCCTGTGACATTGGGTGGTGTAGGTGTCCTCGAGGGCAGGTAGTTTGACCCCGATGATGCGGTGTGCAGACGTCACCACCCTCTGTGAGAGCCTTACGGTTATGGGCGAAGCAGTTGCCGTACCAGGCGGTGAATACAGCCCGACAGGATGTTCTCAATTGTGCATCTGTAAAAGTTTGAGTGTTTTTGGTGACAAGCCGAATTTCTTCAGCCTCCTGAGGTTGAAGAGGCCTTCACCACGCTGTCTGTGTGGGTGGACCATTTCAGTTTGTCCGGGAACTTAAAACTTTCTACCCTCTCCACTACTGTCCCGTTGATGTGGATAGGGGGGTGCTCCCTCTGCTGTTTCCTGAAGTCCACGATCATCTCCTTTGTTTTGTTTATGTTGAGGTTATTTTTGAGGTTATTTTCCTTGCACCATACTCCCAGACCCATCACATCCTCCCTGTAGGCTGTCTCGTCGTTGTTGGTAATCAAGCCTACTACTGTTGTGTCGTCTGCAAATTTGATGATTGAGTTGGAGGCATGCTTGGCCACACAGTCATGGATGAACTGGGAGTACAGGAGGGGGCTGAGTATGCACCCTTGTGGGGCCCCAGGGTTGAGGATCAGCAAAGTGGAGGTGTTGTTTCCCACCTTCACCACCTGAGGGCGGCCTGTCAGGAAGTCCAGGACCCAATTGCACAGTGCGGCATTCAGACCCAGGGCCTCAAGCTTAATGATGAGCTTTGAGGTTACTTGGTGTTGAATGCTGAGCTATAGTCAATAGACAAGTTTTCCTCTTGTCCAGATGGGATAGGGCAGTGTGCTGTGTGATGGCGATTGCATCGTCTGTGGACCTATTGGGGCGGTTAGCAAATTTAATTAGGTCTATGGTGACAGGTTAGATGGAGGTGATATGATCCTTGACTAGTCTCTCGAAGCACTTCATGATGACAGAGGAGTGCAACGGAGCTAAAGTCATTTAGTTTAGTTACCTTTGCATTCCTGGGTACAGGAACAATGGTGGCCCTCTTGAAGCATGTGGGGACTGCAGACTGGGATACACATCTGCCAGCTGGTCTGCGCATGCTCTGAGGACGCGGCTAGGGATGGCGTCTGGGCCGGCAGCCTTGCAAGGGTTAACATGGTTAAACGTCTTACTCACTCGGCCGCGGAGAAGGAGAGCCCACAGTCCTTGGTAGTGGGCTGCGTCATTGGCACTGTGTTATCCTCAAATCCTCAGATCCTCAAAGCGGGCAAACAAGGTGTTTAGCTTGTCTTGAAGCAAGACGTCGGTGTCGGCGACGTGGCTGTTTTTCCTTTTGTAGTCCATGGAATGTCTGTAGACCCTGCCACATACGTCTCGTGTCTGAGCCATTGTCTCTATACTGACGTTTTGCCTGTTTAATTGCCTTGCGGAGGGAATGACTACTTTGTTTGTATTCTGCCATTTTCCCAGTCACCTTGCCATGTTTAAATGCGCTTTCAGTTTTGTGCAAATGCTGCCATCTGTCCACGGTTTCTGGTTAGGCTAGGTTTAAATAGTCACAGCTGGTATAACATCTCCTATACACTTCCTGATCAAGGCAGTTACCATTTTAGTATATTCGTCAATGTTATTCCCAGAAGCCACCTGGAATATATCCCAGTCCTCATGATTAAAATAATCTTTAAGCGTGGATTCCGATTGGTCAGACCAGCGTTGAATAGTCCTTAGCACGGGTATTTGCTGTTTGACTTTCTGCCGATAGGAAGGGAGGAGCAAAATGGTGTCATGGTCAGATTTGCCGAAATGAGGGAGGGGGAGGACCTTGTATGCATCCCGGAAGTTGGAGTAACAGCGGTCTAGTGCTTTAGCTGTGCGAGTACTACAGTCGATATGCCTCTAGAATTTAGGCATCCTTTTCTTCAAATTTGCTTTGTTAAAATCCCAATAAATAAAATAAATAAATAAATACAATACAATAAATGCAGGCTCAGGATATATGGTTCCCAGTTTGCATAAATTTCAGTGAAGTTCCTTTAAGGCTGTCGTGGTATTTGCTTGAGGGGGGATATACACAGCTGTGACTATAATCAAAGAGAATTCTTTTGCGAGATAATACGGCTGGCATTTGATAATTAGGTATTCTAGGTTGGGTGAACAGAAGGACTTGAGTTCCTGTATGTTATCACAATAACACCATGATTTGTTAATCATGAAACATACACCCCCTTCTTCTTCTTCCCAGAGAGATCTTTATTCCCATCGGCGTGATGAACTGAGAATCCAGATAGCTGGACCAACTCCGACAGTATGTCCCGAGAGAGCCATGTTTCTGTGAAACAGAATATGTTACAATCCCTGATGTCTCTCTGAAAAGAAACCCTTGCCCTGATCTCGTCAACTTTGTTTTCCCGGAACTGAACATTAGCGGGTGGTGTGCTTGCCTCCTAAGTCGGACAAGAAGATTGCTCCGATTCCCACCGGCGTTGTTTTGGATCGGATTCTGGAATCAGTTCAAATGCCCTGGGTGGTTGTATTCCTGGTCGTAATGCTGGTAGTGCTGGTGAGTTACAGCCGCTCTGATATCCATTCGTTCTTCCCGGCTGTACGTAATAACACAAGATTTTCTGGGCTAACAATGTAAGAAATAATATATTTAAAAAAAATACTGTGTGTGTGTGCATGTGCTTTCTTGTGCGTAAGGATATACACCGTTTTTTTCAAAGAGCATTTTCTTCCATTTTCTGGGAATTTCTGGGAATATGACTAAATAGGACTGTCTGACAATACAGCTTCCAGTTAGGTGTGAGCTCAGTGTGAGTTTGTGTGTGTGTGCATCAACAGCATAGATCTCATGAGACTAGCGGTTAAAAAGTTGTTCCTATGAATTAAATATTACCCTATGAATGATTGTATACATTCCATTTGGAAAAGGTCCATGTATATAGTAATAGTAAAGAGAAAGGACATGCACCTTGGTAGACAGAGTACATCTGTGTTTGAATCACTAGGGGGTGCTGGTCATCCTCTGTGCAGCGGTCTGTGCCTTAAGGTTCCTATTGTCACTGCTAGGCTGCACAACCTAATTCCCTACCATTCACCTTGAATTGTATCCCAATTGTAGGGGGCCCTCAAGCAGTAAAGGAGCATGTCCCATACAGGCAGTTTTTTACATAAACGCAGCTGTTAAGTGGTCAATTCTGAGGAATCCTGGGAGGCTTCGACCTATGACCAGGGTGGAATTAAAATGCTTTGATTGAAGTACTAAAAGGACAAAAAAAGATACACACACACTCTCTCTCTCTCACTCTGCTCACCCTTGTCTACCTGGGTTCCTCCCAATTCCTCACTTGTCAACGCCATCGCCATGAGTAAGGACTGTGTTCAATCTCCCATTGTTATAAAACAATGGGAGAGCTATTGCTCTTTGCACATTAAGAGTAGGCTCATTCTCGTTAGCTTACCCCACTAATCAATACATGCAATACATGCTTAATATGATCCACTGCCGCCCCTCGCAACACAATGGACCATTTACTTTGGTCGGCTTCTCAACAACAAACCTCAACACTAATGAGGGAGAAAGGGAGCGAGAGGGAGAATTTGTTAAGTGCATTAACTAAACAATTGAATCCGGCATTAGTCAGATATTAACTTCTGATGAAATCATACACAAAATGAATATCGATCAGATTTGTCCGTCTGTTACAAGTCATGCAAGTACTTTGCATGACTCTACAATATCTGTCAGTCTGATATTGAAATGTTACGGTGACATCAACTTCTGGCAGACACTTAAAATAAGCTGCTTGTTTTGGGTTTGTGTATTTGCTCTGACAGGAAAGTGCTTCAGTCTCTTAAGTGTAATGTCAATGTGGTTAGTCAGTTTTTAGCACAGTGTCTGGTTGTATAATGGGCCCATTCTATGCATTCTCATAGCATCTTGCCCATAATGTGACAATCAGCAGTTGAAACAATATCAAAGTGTTTGCCTGCCACTGTTTCGCTAAAAAGCTGAGGGATAGGCCTGGAGAAATGTAACCATTCTCAAATTCAATGTCAAAGCTATGGATGCAGGGACTGACCATCCATGATATCAAAAGTATAGTAGTAATCATGTTTCGAGCCTATACAGTGATTGTTTACATTTACTTTGTTTACAAACATTGGAGTAAAAAAAGCTGATATTTTGGGTTCTGACAGTGAATGACAGTTGAACCAAAGGGTACATAACAAGAATGGATGCAGCTACTGCAGATCACCCCTTTAACATGTAATCCTTGTTGAAATGATCAGTGTTGTCTCAGTGCACATTACGTGGCATTGGTTTTTGGAGGCTCACAGTTTGAGAGGTAAGTTAATGCTGTGTATTTATGCTGTGGCATTCACTGTTGTGCTGTATCGTGGCTGTATGGCCAGTGTATGGGACTCTGTGTGTGTGTGTGTGTGTGCGTGCGTGCTTGGGGGCTTATTGTAGAGGGATTGTCAGGCCGGGGATGGGGGGATTGTTACTGCGTAGTCCGGGGGTTAAGAGGGTCCGCTATCTACACAGACCATATTCCCTCTGCCGCTTTGTTTTCCTGAATGACAGAATTAAGAGACTTTGTGTCCTTTGTGTTGGTAATGGCATCATTCATACGGACAACAATAAACCAGAAAACCGTTTATCAATCTCTCCCTTAATTTATTCATCCTTTATTCCTTCTTCTTCTGCCTGCTCTCTCCATCAGGGTATACCACAAGATATTACGGGACAGTAGGGACTCACTCTATCCCGACCTCTCTTACATCTTCGCTCCTCGTCCTCCTTTTTGCCCATGTCCCCCAAGGCAGTTAAACCCTTGCACTCTTCACAGCTCTTTGGGATTTTAACAGGAGACCAAAGTAAAAAGCTGCCGGTGTGTGTGACATGATGTCCTTTAGCACCTTCCAAGTGTTGATTGAGTGAGAACAGAGGTGGGAGGAAATGAGGGCCAGGTAATCTCACATGAGCATCTTCAAATAAATCCCTTCGGGGGGGGGGATGTGGCGTCCAATGCGATGCCTATCACACTCTCTTCATTCACTTCATCCTTAGAGAATTGTGAACTGCCGTAGCGAAGTGGTCTGAGCAGCACAGTTTGACACTACGCATCATGAGTTCACTCCCAATGCCAGACAATCATTTGGCGCTCCCGAGTAGCGCAGCGGTCTAAGGCACTGCATCTCTGTGGAAGAGGCGTACAGACACCCTGGTTTGATTCCAGGCTGTATCACAAGAGGCCGTGATTGTGAGTCCCATAGGGTGGCGCACAATTGTCCCAGTGTCGTCTGCGTTTGGCCGGTGTAGGCCATCATTGTACATAATAATTTGTTCTTAACTGACTTGCCTAGTTAAATGAAAGGTTCAATAGTTTTTTTTAAATATCCTCACTGCCAGGGTTTCGCTGTCGTTACAATCGGAGAAGCATCTTCAGACAGGGAGGGATAAGGCCAGCAATCGATTGGCTCCTCTCATCAAGGGTTGGGAATGAGTGACATCATCGGGCGGTGTAGTATAATAAATGACAATGTGCTGTGGGAGGTGAATGGTAAATAATGTCAATTGAGGTTCTTCAATTCATCTCATCACCTGAAAGTAGGGTGGCGACTCTCTCACTCTGTTAATGCTCTGAAACACACAAACATACACCTTGGTTATGACTGTCCATCGATGTTGATGATGACCTTGCTCCCAGTTGTGGTAATTGAGAGCGGTTGAGTTTATGCCATTGCAAGACCCGCATGGTTTGCCATATGAGGGGCAGGTGAATTCTCCACCAGAGATGGGTGCCCCTGCTGCATGCTGGTGTCGTTGCACATACAATTCTATTCTCTTCTCTCTGATTATGTCCTGGAGGTGTGTGACACACAGGTGGTCTTCCAGTCCATTCTTCAGCTGGCCATAAAGGATTTGCAGAGGGAGGAGCTGAGGAGGCATGTGCATCACATGTACCAGCCACCGCAGGTTTCTTTGGGCAAGGAGTGCATCAATGCTGATGGATTGTGTTCAGTTGTAGCTTTCTCATATGTATATACTGTTTTCTATACGGTATTCTACGGTAACTCATTCACTTAATAATGCTTACATATCTTGCATTACTTATATGTACGTATATACTGTTTTCTATACTATTCTACTGTATCTTAGTCCGTTCCGCTCTGACATCGCTCGTCCATATGTATATAGTCTTAATTCATTCCGATTTAGATTTGTGTATTGGGTATATGTGTTGTGTAATTTGTTAGATATTACTGCACTGTCGGAGCTAGAAGCACAAGCATTTCTCTACCCCCGTAATAACATATGCTAATCATGTGTATGTGACCAATGCAATTTGATTTGTAGGGTACCCTGTCCTCCCATTTTAGGCCAAGAATTCGTTGTGGACATCAGATGTTAAAGGCTTCAAGTTTTTGATGTACCTTCTGTACAGTGTCCAGGCTTCAGGTTGATATGCACACTGCCTTGTATAATGTGGTCTTGGTGGGATTGTCCGTTTCCTGTTCTGGAATACCCTGGACTTGAGGTGAAGCGAGGCACATCTTTGAGTTGTGGAATGTCGATCTGGAAGGTGGGCAATTCTTGACGGGGGGTGAGTTGTTGCACAATGATTTGAACCTTTTTGATGTTGATGGTGAGGCCGATGGAGTTGTAGATGGAGACCACGTTTAGTTAGTGCTGCATGGAGAGGGGAGCACAGTCATCTGCATATTGTAGATTAACATTTGACAAAGAGCTGCCGTTAGTTTCAGAGTGGGTGGCATCCTAAATATTTCTAAAAATAAAAGCATTGGGGACAAATCATTGACAAAATATTTTAATAAATCATGTGGAAATTGAGCAAGTTGAGGTGACTAAAGTAACCCTGGATTGTAAAATTATATACTACAATGTAGAAAGTAGTCCAAATAAAGAACAACCCTTGAATGAGTAGGAGTTCTAAAACTTTTGACCAGTAGTGTATATTTGTCTTTATATAACAAAATATTGTTAAATAGGAATAAATCATTTAAGCTGTTTTTAGATTGATTTTATATTGACATTGCTAGCTACTTATTTATCTCAGCCAGACAGTTTTATTTAGCTAACGTTATCTTGCTTGCTAACTGTTATTGTTGCTGCTTTCTGTTTATCTAGCTAGCTAACTAACTGTTATTGTAGTTGCTTACTGTTTGTATGTAGCTTGCACTTTAATGGCATCCCTAAAGAGATTTTATTTTTTCTTTCCAACCAGGCGAAGTACTGTGAAGGCACCACTGATCTTGACAAGAGGTGCAACAATCGTAGGGGGCAGTAAAATTCACAATTCAAGGTAATGTTAAGCAGTTAATTTCTATTACTGTTACTGTTAGATGACTGGAAAGATTTATGTCCAACCATTTAACAACCATTTTCCATCTAGCTAACGTTAGTTGGTCATCTAGAGTGGTTGCTCAACTAAAAGTTTTGAGATTATGCTGCGGAATTTAGAGGTAATTTGTGGTTTAGTATGGTACCCTGGGTCACTGCTTCATTGCTCTAGACCAGCGCAAGGGGGAGTTAGAGCACTGATTATGCTTTTGGGTCCCAAGGCGCTAATGTGTCTCTAACTGACAATGAATGGGTGACATAAACTAAATAGAAACTGATAATTGAGCACAACATTTATTTTCAATTAACTGAATGATGAGGATGAAGAAGGTGATTGAATTTAGAATTTACACTTATTTTTTTGTTTCTACTCGTCAGTATTACTTACTAAAACTGTTGTTACAATAAGGTTTTTATTCTAAGAGAAACTAAAATGTTCAATTATATTCCATGATATTCTTAAGATATATGTGTTGTCTGAATATAAGAAAGTGATGTCTGCTAAATAATCAAGTTGATGGCGCAGTCATATAGCCTCGGCACATACATGAAGTTGACTGACTTATTCATAGCTTTGGATTAAAATAAATAAGTACCCACATTCTTTCTGATAGTCTTTAATAAAAATGTAACAATTTGGAGAATACATTTTTTTATTTAGCCTAACAGCCAACATTAGGTACAATATTAGAAATATACATGCAAATAGGCCTAAACATAACAAAATATTGCTATAATCCTACCTTGATAGAAACAATGTGGTCCCAGAAACACCTCTCTGACATAGTGACCAATATCTCTTGATGATTTATTCCTGAAAGAAATCTTCAGCCATGATACCTGAAAAATGAGGCAACAGTGAATTATTGTGGAACACATAGCAGTCCCCCCCCCCCCCCCCCCCCCCCCCCGCCCACACACATGGCGTTTGAGCGGATGATTTTGACTTGGCTTGCTTGATCTTCTTCCTTTTTTTCTGTAGCAATTTTTTGAAAATTGCGCAAGGGCCACGGTTGATTTGTCTGTGAAGATGACGTCATTGAATGTCTCACCAGCTTTGATCCATGCCTGGGCCTGCAGAGTGCAAAACAGTACAAAACAAGCGAACACACTGTTTTGCGTTGCCACCCACTCTGAAACTAACGGCAGCTTTTGTACTGTTTAGCGTGCACAATTATTAGGCAAGTGAGTATTCTGATCTTATCATTATTTCTATGCACATTTTCCAACTCCAAACCATATAAACATGAATGCTTATTGGATTTAATCATTTTCAGGTGATATGTATTTGTGTAATGGGGGAGGGTGTGGCGGAAGTGAATAACACTTTATATCAAGGCAGCTTCATTACCTCAGGTAAAATGGTCCAAAAAAGAGATTTAACTGACACTGAAAAGTCAAAAATTGTATAATGCCTTTCAGACAAAAAAAACACTCTTGAAATAGCTAAACTATTTATTTATTTAACTAGGCAAGTCAGTTAAGAACAAATTCTTATTTTCAATAACGGCCTAGGAACAGTGGGTTAACTGCCTGTTCAGGGGCAGAACGATATATTTGTACCTTGTCAGCTCAGGAGTTTGAACTTGCAACACTTCCAATTACTAGTCCAACGCTCTAACCACTAGGCTACCCTGCCGCCCCCCTGGACAATCAAATGTTTTGTTGTGAATAGTCAACTGGGGCGCAAAAAACGCATGGAGAATAAAAGGCGCAAATCAGCTGCAAAAGACTAAATAAACGTCAAGCTACCAGGAACCCATTATCCTCCAGTGCCACCATATTCCAGAACTGCAACCTACCTGGAGTGTCCAGAAGTACAAGGTGCTCAGAGACATGGCCACGGTCAAGAAGGCTGAAACACGACCACCACTGAATAAGATTCACAAGTTGAAGCGTCAAGATTGGGCAAAGAAATACCTGAAGACAGATTTTTTTAAAGGTTTTATGGACAGATGAAATGAGAGTGACTCTTGATGGACCAGATGGATGGGCTAGTGGCTGGATCAGTAATGGACACATTCCACCACTTCGAGTCAAGCGGCAGCAAGGTGGAAGAGGGGGTACTGGTATGGGCTGCTATCTTTTAAGGATGAGCGAGTTGGACCTTTTCGGGTTGAAGATGGACTGAAACTCAACTCCCAAACCTACTGCCAGTTTCTGGAAGATACTTTCTTCAAACAGTGGTACAGGAAGAAGTCCTCAGCATTCAAGATGGCCATGATCTTTATGCAGGACAATGCTCCATCACATGCATCTAAGTACTCCACTGCTTGGCTAGCCAGCAAGGTTCTCAAAGATGTCTGAATAATTACCTGGCCCCCTTCCTCACCTGACTTAAATCCTATTGAGAACTTGTGGGCCCTTCTCAAACATAAGACGTGCAGTGAGGGAAGACAATGCACCTCTTTGAACAGCATTTGGGAGGCTGTGGTTGCTGCTTCAGCGAAAGTTGATTGTGAACAGATCAAGAAACTGAAAGACTATGGATGGAAGACTCATGGCAGTTTTTGAAAAGAAGGGTGGCTATATTGGTCACTGAATATTTTTGTTATTTAATTGTAATTTTGTGTTATTTATTTGTTGCACTTACTCTAAAAATGTAGAATAACAAGTGAGTTTGGAGAAATGATTTTTGTAGGTGCCTAATAATTGTGCACACTTATATATTCCCCTGAGAAAGACAAAACTCCCTTTTCCATTGTTAATCATTCAGGTTTGAGGTTCAATAACATTTTGGACTGACTGAGAGCATTGTGTTTGTTCAACAATAAAATTAATCCTGAGGAATACAATTTCCCTAATAATTGTGCATAATATATACACTGCTCAAAAAAATAAAGGGAACACTATAAAATCATCCTAGATCTGAATGGATGAAATATTCTTATTAAATACTTTTTTCTTTACATAGTTGAATGTGCTGACAACAAAATCACACAAAAATGATCAATGGAAATCAAATTTATCAACCCATGGAAGTCTGGATTTGGAGTCACACTCAAAATTAAAGTGGAAAACCACACTACAGGCTGATCCAACTTTGATGTAATGTCCTTAAAACAAGTCAAAATGAGGCTCAGTAGTGTGTGTGGCCTCCACGTGCCTGTATGACCTCCCTACAACGCCTGGGCATGCTCCTGATGAGGTGGCGGATGGTCTCCTGAGGGATCTCCTCCCAGACCTGGACTAAAGCATACGCCAACTCCTGGACAGTCTGTGGTGCAATGTGGCGTTGGTTGATGGAGCGATACATGATGTCCCAGATGTGCTCAATTGGATTCAAGTCTGGGGAACGGACGGGCCAGTCCATAGCATCAACGCCTTCCTCTTGCAGGAACTGCTGACACACTCCAGCCACATGAGGTCTAGCATTGTCTTGCATTAGGAGGAACCCAGGGCCAACCGCACCAGCATATGGTCTCACAAGGGGTCTGAGGATCTCATCTCGGTACCTAATGGCAGTCAGGCTACCTCTGGTGAGCACATGGAGGGATGTGCGGCCCCCCAAAGAAATGCCACCTCACACCATGACTGACCCACCGCCAAACCGGTCATGCTGGAGGATGTTGCAGGCAGCAGAACGTTCTCCACGGCGTCTCCAGACTCTGTCACGTCTGTCACATGTGCTCAGTGTGAACCTGCTTTCATCTGTGAAGAGCACAGGGTGCCAGTGGCGAATTTGCCAATCTTGGTGTTCTTTGGCAAATGCCAAACGTCCTGCACGGTGTTGGGCTGTAAGCCCAACCCCCACCTGTGGACGTCGGGCCCTCATACCACCCTCATGGAGTCTGTTTCTGACCGTTTGAGCAGACACATGCACATTTGTGGCTTGCTGGAGGTCATTTTGCAGGGCTCTGGCAGTGCTCCTCCTGCTCCTCTTGCACAAAGGCGGAGGTAGCGGTCCTGCTGCTGGGTTGTTGCCCTCCTACGGCCTCCTCCACGTCTCCTGATGTACTGGCCTGTCTCCTGGTAGCGCCTCCATGCTCTGGACACTACGCTGACAGACACAGCTCGCATTGATGTGCCATCCTGAATGAGCTGCACTACTTGAGCCACTTGTGGGTTGTAGACTCCGTCTCATGCTACCACTAGAGTGACAGCACCGCCAGCATTCAAAAGTGACCAAAACATCAGCCAGGAAGCATAGGAACTGAGAAGTGGTCTGTGGTCACCACCTGCAGAACCACTCCTTTATTGGGGGTGTCTTGCTAATTGCCTATAATTTCCACCTGTTGTCTATTCCATTTGCACAACAGCGTGTGAAATGTATTGTCAATCAGTGTTGCTTCCTAAGTGGACAGTTTGATTTGACAGAAGTGTGATTGACTTGGAGTTACATTGTGTTGTTTAAGTGTTCCCTTTATTTTTTTGAGTAGTGTATATATATATATATATATATATATATATATATATATATATACAGTATATATATATATATATATATATATATATATATATATATATATATATATATATATATATATATATATATATATAAATGTCTTACCGAGCCTTTCCATAAGTCCACGCTAGTTTCTTCAACTGTCTTCAGACTGTGATTAGAGCAATGTTGATGTTGTGCCGTGATGCCAGCAGATTACAGATGGCCTTTGCCGATCGCTCATCATCTTCATTCATCATTCATCAGAGAGTGGATGGCTTGAATAGTCTCGCTGGAAATCGAATACAATGTAAAAATGTGCAGCATACAGTAAAGACCAGCAGTCGATTTATTTCAGCATTATTAGGCCTACTTTAGCCTATTGTCGCCTACTGTACCTCTTCATTTTCCTGGCCTCTCGCGTTTGGCGTAACACAGGAATCTGATGATAGTGTTTGCGAATAACACTGTCCGTGACAAAAATCCCAAAGTGTACCAGTATTTTTGAAATGTCTCCAGTAGTTTTTCCGTTCCTCCTGAAAGCCCTAATCTGCTCACTTAAATTAATAGAGTTCCTGGTCATGGTGCTACAGTATGTTGTTACAGCGTAATCAAAGTGAGGACAATTGGCGACAAACTGTATACTTATAGCCACTTTATTGTAATGTGAAAGTCACACCTTTCCAGTACTCCTCACCCCATCCCAATCATCTAAATTGTATTATTGATGGAGAGCCATGTAGATTGCAAAATAGTTGGGAAGCGATTCCATGGAACATGGTTTATGATTGGACAAGCAATTTTCCGTTCCTCCTGAAAGCCCTGACAGTCAAATGCATTCTCTGCGTTGCTACAGATGCTACAGATGCTGGTTCGATACCTGTGACGGCCACGACTGGGAGACCCGTGAGGCAACACACAATTGTCCTGGTTAGGGGAGGGTTTAACCGGCAGGCCGGGATGTCCTTGTCCAATAACCAACAGATAGAGAGAACCTACACCAGTCGAGCAATTAATTTCAACAATAATCTTCATTTTTATTTGACTTTACAAACAACAAGAGGACTTAATTGGAGTCTATTTCTTCAGAACCTAGACCTATATAAAATAACTTAACTGGCTGAGGTAGGCTATGAGGCTTAACATATACACAGATAAAACAAAAACACTAGCACTGCAAATACTCAAAACAAAGAGCAGCAGTGCCTGGATTTCGGGGTAAGTAACTGCCAATCTGATGTTCAAGAGTTCTTGTCAGTTGTAAAAAATAGTAGCGGATAAATTTAGTGAAAATATAGTTTAAATAAACAACCAAATAATCCCAAAATAGCAGTTGGGTCTGAGCTTGCAAAACAGCGGCCATCCAGCATGACGCCATGTTGTGGTGTGAGAAGGTGCTATATCGGCCTCTTGATGTCGAATGATTGAAATGCTGGATAGGAAAAAAAACATGCTATTAGCCAGAGCACCTTGAACTGTGACGAAACTCTGAACTTTCCAAGACGTTCCCACAGGACCTTGCGGTTTACAGATTTGAAAGCCTTGGAGACGTCGATAAAGGTATAGATTTTGATTCTGTTGTTGCACCTGCCTTACCATAAATATCATATCTGAAGCCACACTGCAGCCACACTGCGTACAGCAAAATCCTGGCCAGGACTTTGCCCGCGACCGTGATGAGAGAGACTTCTCTGCTGTTTCCACAGTCTACTTTGTCACCCTTTCTCTTGAAAATGGTGACGTTGTTGGCATCCTTCTACTCTTGAGGTATAGCTTCGAGGGCACCAGGTACTTATAGATCTCAGCCAAGATTTCATCTGGGCTTGGGCTGTTTTTGATGACCTGTAAAGCCTCAGAGAAGCGGGGGGGTAAGTCCAGTTGCTGGACAGGAGGGATGTTGAGCAGCTCGTCGAGTGTGTTGTTCTCTGATGGGGTTCCCTTGTTGAAAAGGATTCTGAGGTGCTCTGCCCACCTTTCCAGGATCTCATGTTTGTCCTTAATGAGCGTGGCTCCATCTGCTAATCTCACTGAACCTCCCCATGTTTGATTGTAGGGACGGCGTTATTTTCTTTGAATTCTTTGAATGCTTGTCATCGGAAAACATAGCGCTGAACTGCATTGCCAAAGAACTCTAATTTTGTTTCATCAGTCCACAGAACATTTCGCCAAGATTTAGGTGGGATTTTGCAAAATTGATACCGGGTTTTCTTGGTTCTCTCTTCAAGCAGTGGGATCTTCCTATGTTTAATGACAACCAAATGAAGCATTCAAAGAAAATAACACCCTCCCTGGGAACATTAAGTTTAGTCACCAATACAACAGAGGCTCACCAATTAGTTGTTCTAACTAACATTTCATCTAATAGCACAAAATACATTTCAAAACTGATCTTTTCGAAGTGCTGAATAGAAGGAAAAACAGAGGTTGAATACCATTTCCCATACAGTATTTAGCTACTGTATGTACCGGTATATACCATTTGTATATACCATTTTTATATATTTTTTTGTATACCATGTAAAGATTGGAGGATGTCAGTCTTACCATTTGTATATACCATTTTTATATATTTTTTTGTATACCATGTAAAGATTGGAGGATGTCAGTCTTACAGTTTCAGTATCCTTTTACATAGAAGAACTCATCAGATACATGGGTATTGTGGCATATATTGTAAAGAATAAGCAAACAATGAAAAGGTATTGGTGTAGCCTGGCATATTAGTTAAATAAAGGTTAAATAAAAAAATATGCATACCATTTCTGACCCACGCAACATTGCACAAAATCAACTTTGCCATGTAAGTTATTTAACTCTTACAGTATCATAAGCTAGAAACATCAGCTTGCAGTGTAACAATGAAATTCAGATAATGAGTGGAATATACTGTAATTTACACTACACCATTTCAAATAGTAGCACATAGAACTATTTCGCACACTGTAATGAAGCAGACTGGCTGATGGATAATAATGATGGAGTATTTAGAGCCATATCATATGATTTGGTTTTACCGTCCAACCTCAATGTATGTCAATTGACACATTCATTATGTAAAAATATTGCATCTCTGCAGTTGTCAAACTGTATATGTAAACTAGGCAATCCACAATTTTGGTTCAGTAGTAATCAGTTTTGAACAGTTTAATTAATTGATAGTTAAATGCATTGTTAACAAATGACAAGAAAATCTTGCATTGTGAAAATAAATATTTTGATATTTTTACTGAGGAATATGATTGTTTTTCGTGAGTGTGTTTGTATTTTTGAAATCTCTTGTAATTTGTCAATTGTGTGCAATTGTAAAATCCATTGCTCCCTTGCAAAATAAACTAACCAAAAAAAGAAATGTCCTCTCACTGTCAATTGCGTTAATTTTCAGCAAACTTAAGATGTGTAAATATTTGTATGAACATAACAAGATTCAACAACTGAGACTTAAACTGATCAAGTTCCACAGACATGTGACTAACAGAAATTGAATAATGTGTCCCTGGACAAAGGGCGGGGGGTCAATATCAAAAGTAACAGTCAGTATCTGGTGTGGCCACAAGCTGCGTTAAGTACTGCAGTGCATCTCCTCCTCATGGACTGCACCAGATGTGCCAGTTCTTGCTGTGAGATGTTACCCCACTCTTCCACCAAGGCACCTGCAAGTTCCCAGACATTTCTGGGGGGAATGGCCAAGGCCATCGCCCTCCGATCCAAGAGGTCCCAGGCGTGCAAAATGGGATTGAGATCCGGGCTCTTTGCTGGCCATGGCAGAATACTGACATTCCTGTCTTGTAGGAAATCACGCACAGAACGAGCAGTATGACTGGTTCCATTGTCATGCTGGAGGGTCATGTCAGGATGAGCCTGGAGGAAGTGTTACCACATGAGGGAGTAGGATGTCTTCCCTGTAACACACAGCGTTGAGATTTCCTGCAATGACAACAAGCTCCGTCCGATGATGCTGTGACACACCGCCCCAGAACATGACAGACCCTCCACCTCCAAATCGATCCCACTCCAGAGTACAGGCCTCGGTGTAACGCTCATTCCGTTAACGATAAATGCGAATCTGACCATCATCCCTGGTGGAACAAAACCGCGACTCGTCAGTGAAGAGCACTGTTGGGTTTGTGCCCATAGGCGACATTGTTGCCGGTGATGTCTGGTGAGGACCTGCCTTACAACAGGCTTACAATCCCTCAGTCCAGCCTCTCTCAGCCTATTGCGGACAGTGAGAGCACTGAGAGCATTGTGCGTTCCTGGTGTAACTCGGGCAGTTGTTGCTGCCATCATGTACCTGTCCCGCAGGTGTGATGTTCGATGTACCGATCCTGTGCAGGTGTTGTTATACGTGGTCTGCCACTGCGAGGACGATCAGCTGTCTGACCTGTAGCGCTGTCTTAGGCGTCTCACAGTATGGACATTAACATTTATTGCCCTGGCCACATCTGCAATGCCTTCTTGTAGCATGCCTAAGGCACATTCACGCAGATGAGCAGGGACCCTGGGCATCTTCCTTTTGGTGTTTTTCAGAGTCAGTATTAAGGCCTCTTTAGGGTCCTATTTTTTCATAACTGTGACCTTAATTTCGGGATAGGGATAGGGGGCAGCGATGGAAAGTTTGGATGAAAAGCGTGCCCAAAGTAAACGGCCTGTTACCCAGGCCCAGAAGCTAGAATATGCATATAATTAGTATTAAAAAAAGAAAACACTCTAATGTTTCCAAAACTGTTAAAATAATGTATGTGAGTATAACAGAACTCATATGGCAGGCGAAAACCTGAGAAAAATCCAACCAGGAAGTGGGAAATCTGAGGTTTGTAGTTTTCAAGTGAATGTCTATTGAATATCCAGTGTCTGTGGGGTCAGATTGCAGTTCCTAAGGCTTCCAGTAGATGTCAACAATCTTTAGAAGTTGTTTCAGGCTTCTATTGTGAAAGGGGAGTGAATAAGAGCACTGAGTAAGTGACTCAGCTGATAGCCATGAGTTATTTATCGCGGGTGGCCGTGAGCGCGAGCTCCGTTCCCTTTTCTTTCTAATGAAAACAGTATTGTCCGGTTTAAACATTTTTTAATATTTATGATAAAAACACCCTAAGGATTGATTAGAAGCATCGTTTGACATGTTTCTATGAACCTTAATGGATGTTTAAAAACTTTTCATCTGGACTTTGTGCCCGCGGATTACTGGACTAAATGCGCAAACAAAAAGGAGGTATTTGGACAAAGATGAACTTTATCGAACAAAAATAAAACATGGAGTCCTGGGAGTGCCACCAGATGAAGATCATCAAAGGTTAAGGATTCATTTTAACGCTATTTCTGAATTTTGTGACACTTCTCCTTGGCTGGAAAATGTCTGTATGTTTTTTTGTGGCCAGGCTCTGTCCTAACATAATCACTAGTAAAATAGCATGTTGTGCTTTCGCCATAAAGCCTTTTTGAAATAGGACACTGTGGTCAGATTAACAATAAGTTTATCTTTACAATGGTGTATAATACTTGTATGTTTAATTTTAATTATGAGATTTCTGTTGTTTGAATTTGGTGCCCTGCAATTTTACTGGCTGTTGGCCAGGTCTTCCGCGAGCGGAACCCCCTTCCCAGAAAGGTTTTAAAGACCATTCCACAGATGCGTGTTCATTAATTGCTTATGGAGTGGCAGGTAGCCTAGTGGTTAGAGCGTTGGACTTGTAACTGAAAGGTTGCAAGATCGAATCCCTGAGCTAACAAGGTAAAAATCTGTTGTTCTGCCCCTGAACAAGGCATTTAACCCACTATTCCTAGGCCACCATTGAAAATAAGAATTTGTTAACCTCTACTGACTCCCCAGTCGTCATGCTGGAGCGTAATCGCCTGACACTAATTAGCATAACGCAACGGACATAAATATTCCTATTCATGAAAATCACAAATTAAATATACTGAGACACAGCTTAGCCTTATGTTAATCACCGTCATCTCAGATTTTCAAAATATGCTTTACAGCCAAGCTGCTACATGCATTTGTGTAAGTTTATCGATAGCCTAGCATAGCATTATGCCTTGCTAGCAGCAGGCAACCTTGTCACGGAAATCAGAAAAGCAATCAAATGAAATCATTTACCTTTGATGAACTTCAGATATTTTCACTCACGAGACTCCCAGGTAGATAGCCATAGTTAATTTTTTTCCCAAAAGATTATTTTTGTAGGCGAAATAGCTCCGTTTGTTCTTCACGTTTGGCGAAATTTTTTCAAAATTAGCTCCATAATATCGACAGAAACATGGCAAACGTTGTTTATAATCAATCCTCAAGGTGGTTTTCTAATATCTATTCGATAATATATCATTCGGGACAATTCGTTTTTCAGTAGGACCGATTGGAGTAATGGCTACCTCTGTATTTTACGCGAGAATCTCTCTCGGAGCCACCATGTGACCACTTACGCAATGTGGCCGCCTACGGCTATTCTTCAACAGAAATGCGTAAAACTACGTCACAATGCTGTAGACACCTTGGGGAATACGTAGAAAGCATAAGCTCGTTGATGGCACATTCACAGCTGAATAGGGAATCATTGGAACGCAGCGCTTTCAAAACCTGGGGCACTTCCGGATTGGATTTTTCTCAGGTTTTCGCCTGCAACATCAGTTCTGTTATAGTCACAGACAATATCTTTACAGTTTTGGAAACGTTAGAGTGTTTTCTATCCAAAACTGTCAATTATATGCATATTCTAGCATCTTGTCCTAAAACGGGAACGTTTTTTTTCCAAAAATGAAAATACTGCCCCTAGAGTCTTTGAAAGACAGGCTCCTGAAAAAGGGACGTTTCTTTTTTTGCTGAGTTTAGTCCTTGGTCTCAATGGGACTCCCTGTTGAAATTTTGAGATCTGTGACTTTGTGACTTTGTTTGTTGTACTGAAAATTTGCTGATAGTTTTGATGATCTGATTAGATGTCTGTGTTAAGAGCTGTGAAAATGTAACACATACTTGTGAAAAATTTATATTTTACTAGTGATTATTTTTTTTTTATTATTCTCAGCAGTGACGATTGCATTGTATCTTTATTTTGTTAACTTATCAAAGCAAAATGCTCTTTAGATTGTCACAACATTATTACATTTGTCTTTCTTTAATCACTATAATTACTATTATTACCATTATTGTTATTGTTATTGTTGTTGTTCATATCATGATCTGCCTAACTTTGCTTTAGCAACAGTGGCCTTGCCGTTGATGCTAATAAAGCTTATGTGAATTTGAGAAAGAGAGAGAGCGAGCGAGGGAGAAAGTGGTTCTGGTTCTGGTCGACCACGAGATCTTAATTAGTTCTCATTAGGAATTCTGAGTGGTGATAGGTAAACAAACAGAGACTTCATTACAGCACAAGCAACAGCCCTATAATAGTCATTCTTATCACTTAAACACACACTGCGCAGAAATGAGCCTTTTACTTCTCCACATTATCTTTGATTTCTTTGAATGCTGCATAATGCCTTTGTAATCTAGGATAATGGTTTATGTAAATGAAATGTATATAGTAGTTAATGGATGTATTTCAGTTCAGGGGGTTAGACAGGTTGAGGATTTTGAGCATGTGTGGATTTCAATGAATTTCTCCTAAATTTTTTGCATTCCTTCCACTTCTTCTTTCCGTAATCACATCACCATACATGGACTCTTCTTAAATAAGATGGAGCCCAAGTGTGGTGATGTGAACTCTGCACCATTCCGAAATTTTCTCAAAATCAATGCTTTCGTTCTATTTCCTCCACGGCAAACTTCAATGGAATGGCATGTTGCCTAGTTGCATTTACAGTGCCTTGCGAAAGTATTCGGCCCCCTTGAACTTTGCGACCTTTTGCCACATTTCAGGCTTCAAACATAAAGATATAAAACTGTATTTTTTTGTGAAGAATCAACAACAAGTGGGACACAATCATGAAGTGGAACGACATTTATTGGATATTTCAAACTTTTTTAACAAATCAAAAACGGAAAAATTGGGCGTGCAAAATTATTCAGCCCCCTTAAGTTAATACTTTGTAGCGCCACCTTTTGCTGCGATTACAGCTGTAAGTCGCTTGGGGTATGTCTCTATCAGTTTTGCACATCGAGAGACTGACATTTTTTCCCATTCCTCCTTGCAAAACAGCTCGAGCTCAGTGAGGTTGGATGGAGAGCATTTGTGAACAGCAGTTTTCAGTTCTTTCCACAGATTCTCGATTGGATTCAGGTCTGGACTTTGACTTGGCCATTCTAACACCTGGATATGTTTGTTTTTGAACCATTCCATTGTAGATTTTCCTTTATGTTTTGGATCGTTGTCTTGTTGGAAGACAAATCTCCGTCCCAGTCTCAGGTCTTTTGCAGACTCCATCAGGTTTTCTTCCAGAATGGTCCTGTATTTGGCTCCATCCATCTTCCCATCAATTTTAACCATCTTCCCTGTCCCTGCTGAAGAAAAGCAGGCCCAAACCATGATGCTGCCACCACCATGTTTGACAGTGGGGATGGTGTGTTCAGAGTTTTGAGCTGTGTTGCTTTTACGCCAAACATAACGTTTTGCATTGTTACCAAAAAGTTCAATTTTGGTGTCATCTGACCAGAGCACCTTCTTCCACATGTTTGGTGTGTCTCCCAGGTGGCTTGTGGCAAACTTTAAACGACACTTTTTATGGATATCTTTAAGAAATGGCTTTCTTCTTGCCACTCTTCCATAAAGGCCAGATTTGTGCAATATACGACTGATTGTTGTCCTATGGACAGAGTCTCCCACCTCAGCTGTAGATCTCTGCAGTTCATCCAGAGTAATCATGGGCCTCTTGGCTGCATCTCTGATCAGTCTTCTCCTTGTATGAGCTGAAAGTTTAGAGGGACGGCCAGGTCTTGGTAGATTTGCAGTGGTCTGATACTCCTTCCATTTCAATATTATCGCTTGCACAGTGCTCCTTGGGATGTTTAAAGCTTGGGAAATCTTTTTGTATCCAAATCCGGCTTTAAACTTCTTCACAACAGTATCTCGGACCTGCCTGGTGTGTTCCTTGTTCTTCATGATGCTCTCTGCGCTTTTAACGGACCTCTGAGACTATCACAGTGCAGGTGCATTTATACAGAGACTTGATTACACACAGGTGGATTGTATTTATCATCATTAGTCATTTAGGTCAACATTGGATCATTCAGAGATCCTCACTGAACTTCCGGAGAGAGTTTGCTGCACTGAAAGTAAAGGGGATGAATAATTTTGCACGCCCAATTTTTCAGTTTTTGATTTGTTAAAAAAGTTTGAAATATCCAATAAATGTCGTTCCACTTCATGATTGTGTCCCACTTGTTGTTGATTCTTCACAAAAAAATACAGTTTTATATCTTTATGTTTGAAGCCTGAAATATGGCAAAAGGTCGCAAAGTTCAAGGGGGCCGAATACTTTCGCAAGGCACTGTAGGTATGTTTCGTCCGATCTTTTCAAAATTCAACATAATATATGTCTAACGAGCGTCTTTCTGGAAATGACCGGACCAAGGTACAGCGTGGTGAGTGTACGTTTTCCTTTATTTTATATAAATGTCGCCAAGAAACAAAGAAACGACCCTGAAGCTTCCTAGGGCTATAGTGCCTCTAACAAAGTAAACTACCCACAAAATACAAAGGGAAAAATGCTGCCTAAGTATGATTCCCAATCAGAGACAACGATAGACAGCTGTCTCTGACTGAGAACCACATCCGGCCAAAACATAGAAACAGAAAACAGAGACAAGATCAGCTACAGGCCCCTCAAAACCTGACTTTAAAGGAGAGGGTCCGGGCGGGCATCCCTTACGGCAGCGGCTCTGGTGCGGGACGTAGACCCTCCTCCGCCTCTGGCTCCCCCCACTTTGGTGGTGCCTCTGGTGCGGGAAACCTCGTTAAGGGCCCCAGACTGGGAAACCTCGTTGCGGGCCCCGGTCTGGATACCCTCACTGCTGGCCCCGGACTGGGGACCCTCGTAGCCGGCCCTGGACTGGGGACCCTTGTTGCCGGCCCCGGACTGGGGACCCTCGCTGCCAGCCCTGGACTGGGGACCCTTGTTGCCGGCCCCGGACTGGGGGACCCTCGCTGCCGGCCTGGGACTGGGGGACCCTCGCCGCAGGCCCCGGACTGGGGGACCCTCGCCGCAGGCCCGAGAATGGCCCGTGGAGCAGGCACAGGACTCACCATGCTGGGGAGACCTACTGGAGGCCTGGTCCTTGGAGGAGGCACAGGATGATCCGGGCTGTGGGGAGCACTGGTGATCTGGTGCATATCCTTGGCACCACTCTTACAGGCTGAATAGGGGGCAGAATTTTCACTTTTGGATAAATAGCGTGCCCAATTTCAACTTCCTGCTACTCATGCCAAGAATATGAGATATACATATTATTCATAGATTTGGATAGGAAACACTCCGAAGTTTCTAAAACTGTTTGAATCATGTCTTTGAGTATAACAGAACTTATGTAGCAGGCAAAACCCAGAGGACTAACTGTTCAGAATGTTTTTCTCCCATCTCTGTTCCCTAATTTGTCTTTGCCATGGGATATTTCATAGGAACCTATTTTCAGTTCCTACCGCTTCCACTGGATGTCGCCAGTCTTTGGAATTTGGTTGAGGTTATGCCTTTGTGCAATGAAGAAGTAGGCCAACTCGGAACTGGGGACACTTTTGTGAGTTGCGTGAAAAGCAGTGCTGGTTTCTTTTCTTTACTGTATTGAATACAGATTGCCCCGTCTACAATTTGATTGATTATTAACGTTTAAAAATACCTAACGTTGTATTACAATAGTAGTATGAAATATTTTAGGCAACTTTTGAAATATTTTGTAGTGACGTTGCGTTTTGTAAGCTGTTTTTTTCTGGATCAAACACGCTTTATAAATGGACATTTTCGATATATATGGACGGAATTAATCGAACAAAAGGACCAATTGTGATGTTTATGGGACATATTGGAGTGCCAACAAAAAAAGCTTGTCAAAGGTAATGCATGTTTTATATTTTATTTCAGCGTTTTGTGTAGCGCCTGCAGGGTTGTAATATGCTATCTCCTTTGTTTACTGCTGGTGCAGATGGCGCAGGCTATCAGATAATAGCTTCTTATGCTTTCGCCGAAAAGCATTTTTTAAATCTGACATGTTGGCTGGAGTGTAGCTTTAATTGAGTATCTTACATGTGTGATTTAATGAAAGTTTGAATTTTATATCATTTGAATTTGAATTTCCCCCAGCAATTGGCCAGTTGAGACGTTAGCGTCTCGCCTATCCGTAAGAGGCTAGTAAATGCAGCCAGCTAGCCTACTCAAACACCCGGCTCAAACAGAGAGGGATGCTATGTTAGCTAGCTGGCTATTGCTATCCAACATTGGAACTCTTCCAAGGTAAGCTTTGGACCAGCAAATAATGTGTATGTGCCACCTAAGAGTTTCAACACCAATCATGTCTGTGGGTGTTCATTCAGGTTGAAGTTCACTGTGGAAGAGATGCAGGGGTTCATTGTGACCATGGAGGCAGACACTGGCACTGCAGAGAGCCAGAAAAGACAGAAATATAAATATAATATAAAACCAAATAAGTGCAAAGGTACATGGACCTATCTTACATTTTTCACTGACTATTTTATTTTTTCCATTGCCCACAGTACAAGTCTGGGCTGTCATTTCTATAGTACAGCACATTATCTTAGTTTTTTCCAGGAAGTTCTGTCAGTATAGTCAATTCAATCATCAATTGAGAACACTTGGGCATTTAGGAAAAGGTGTTGAAAATTACACAAAACCACAAAGTAAGCAATTGCAAATATATATATTTTTTACATCTGTTCATAAAGGGCCAGAGAGAATTAATCAAATGGAAGCCATGCTCCTGGTAAGTAGGCTGCTATGCCACTATTACTATCTATTGGGAAATATGCAGTGCATGACTTGGGTTGGAGCTCACCACAGCTGAGCACCGGCACCTCAGATTTACACTTGCTTAAGATCCTGTTCCTTTTATAGAATATTAGCTCAAAAGTATTGTGGAGTTTCTGCAACTAAAAATAAACAGTACCAGCACCCAAAATGAGTACCAGCACTTACTTTAATCCCACACACTTATCTAAATATAATACAACCTCTTCAGTTTCCAATGTGTGGTCTGTGCTTTATGAAGACATTGCTAAGAATGATTAGGATCCAATGTAATCCTATATTATTGTTTAATGGCATAAACATATACATGCAGTATGACAGATCTACAAGTTGTACAATGAATCAGGAAAGAAGCAGATATGGAAATTGGCAGAGCCTGGATGACACAGGGAGGACAACAAGGTATTCCTCCATGACACTTGTTGTAATCTACCCAATTAATATTGGTTTATCAATTGTTATTACATGTGTATGCCTAATATGAAAGTTAGTCTGCAATTATGGTTAGGCCTAGTAGATGTTTTATATTTGTATTAACCTTTATTTAAACAGTCACATTGACATCCAAATATTTTTCAAGAGAGCCCTGTATACGTTTACAAATAAAACCCAGTACATACATAAAACACAACAGCCCTTCATATACATTACAAATAAAACACACTATAATAAAATGCATAATTCACATAAAATATATTTCATATTTATGAAAAGGAATCACATTCTTTATCAAAGTCTCCAAACAATAATTTAATAAGGCACCAGAATATCTAATTACAAGGAATTATGTGTATTGTGTCGTGGTTATTTCTGTATTATCAAATTAGGAGAGACAAACTTATCACACAAGTCAGAGTTATATTTAAACTAAATCTTTATTAACTTAATAAGGAAAGCATGCCACACCATTACACACAAGTGAATGATGTGAGTGCTCTACAATAACGATGACTGGTCGACTAACCACCTTTAGATGATTAGTTGAGATCCCCGACACAAAGGATACAAAGATATTTTATAGCAAAGATACTAAGTCTATATGACAAACAACAGATGGATCGAATGGGTCACAAGGTTAGGATTCGTATGAAAGAAATGAATGACAGTGTCTGCTGTAAAAACTGTTCTCATTGTGTGGAAACCAGGGCCTTGGCCCCAAAACAAGGATCCCCTCATAATTATTCATACCCGAACTATCTCTCTCTGGTACCTTCCAGTCAGACAGCTTGTTAGGTTTATCACCTAAGGCACCGTAAATCTACTGTCAGCGTTAAGCCCCAGAGGACCACTCTCAGTTCACACAGACACAATAGAGTTCTAAGAACCCTATTCTGTTGCATAAAACAGCTTTTTGATGCAATAACAGTATTATAACATAATCTTGTAATTTTGCTCTCACAATTGTTACAAACTTAAGAACTTTACTTCCGGCGCCGACAGAGATGGCCGCCTCGCTTCGCGTTCCTAGGAAACTATGCAGTTTTTAGTTTTTTTACGTGCTATTTCTTACATTAGTACCCCAGGTCATCTTAGGTTTCATTACATACAGCCGAGAAGAACTACTGTATATAAGATCAGCATCAACTCACCATCAGTACGACCAAGAATATGTTTTTCGCGACGCGGATCCTGTGTTCTGCCTTACAAACAGGACAACGGAGTGGATTCCATGCAGCGACCCAAAAAAAAACAACTCCGAAAAAGAGGGAAACGAGGCGGTCTTCTGGTCAGACTCCGGAGACGGGCACACCGTGCACCACTCCCTAGCATTCTTCTTGCCAATGTCCAGTCTCTTGATAACAAGGTTGATGAAATCCGAGCAAGGGTAGCATTCCAGAGGGACATCAGAGACTGTAACGTTCTTTGCTTCACGGAAACGTGGCTTACTGGAGAGACGCTATCCGAGGCGGTGCAGCCAACAGGTTTCTCCATGCATCGCGCAGACAGAAACAAACATCTTTCTGGTAAGAAGAGGGGCGGGGGCGTATGCCTTATGACTAACGTGACATGGTGTGATGAAAGAAACATACAGGAACTCAAATCCTTCTGTTCACCTGATTTAGAATTCCTCACAATCAAATGTAGACCGCATTATCTACCAAGAGAATTCTCTTCGATTATAATCACAGCCGTATATATCCCCCCCCAAGCAGACACATCGATGGCTCTGAATGAACTTTATTTGACTCTTTGCAAACTGGAAACCATTTATCCGGAGGCTGCATTCATTGTAGCTGGGGATTTTAACAAGGCTAATCTGAAAACAAGACTCCCTACATTTTATCAGCATATCGATTGCGCAACCAGGGGTGGAAAGACCTTGGATCATTGTTACTCTAACTTCCGCGACGCATATAAGGCCCTGCCCCGCCCCCCTTTCGGAAAAGCTGACCACGACTCCATTTTGTTGATCCCTGCCTACAGACAGAAACTAAAACAAGAGGCTCCCACGCTGAGGTCTGTCCAACGCTGGTCCGACCAAGCTGACTCCACATTCCAAGACTGCTTCCACCTCGTGGACTGGGACATTTTTCGTATTGCGTCAGACAACAACATTGACGAATACGCTGATTCGGTGTGCGAGTTCATTAGAACGTGCGTTGAAGATGTCGTTCCCATAGCAACGATTAAAACATTCCCTAACCAGAAACCGTGGATTGATGGCAGCATTCGCGTGAAACTGAAAGCGCGAACCACTGCTTTTAATCAGGGCAAGGTGTCTGGTAACATGACCGAATACAAACAGTGCAGCTATTCCCTCCGCAAGGCTATCAAACAAGCTAAGCCTCAGTACAGAGACAAAGTAAAATCTCAATTCAACGGCTCAGACACAAGAGGCATGTGGCAGGGTCTACAGTCAATCACGGACTACAGGAAGAAATCCAGCCCAGTCACGGACCAGGATGTCCTGCTCCCAGGCAGACTAAATAACTTTTTTGTCCGCTTTGAGGACAATACAGTGCCACTGACACGGCCTGCAACGAAAACATGCGGTCTCTCCTTCACTGCAGCCGAGGTGAGTAAGACATTTAAACGTGTTAACCCTCGCAAGGCTGCAGGCCCAGACGGCATCCCCAGCCGCGCCCTCAGAGCATGCGCAGACCAGCTGGCCGGTGTGTTTACGACATATTCAATCAATCCCTATACCAGTTTGCTGTTCCCACATGCTTCAAGAGGGCCACCATTGTTCCTGTTCCCAAGAAAGCTAAGGTAACTGAGCTAAACGACTACCGCCCCGTAGCACTCACTTCCGTCATCATGAAGTGCTTTGAGAGACTAGTCAAGGACCATATCACCTCCACCCTACCTGACACCCTAGACCCACTCCAATTTGCTTACCGCCCAAATAGGTCCACAGACGATGCAATCTCAACCACACTGCACACCGCCCTAACCCATCTGGACAAGAGGAATACCTATGTGAGAATGCTGTTCATTGACTACAGCTCGGCATTCAACACCATAGTACCCTCCAAGCTCGTCATCAAGCTCGAGACCCTGGGTCTCGACCCCACCCTGTGCAACTGGGTACTGGACTTCCTGACGGGCCGCCCCCAGGTGGTGAGGGTAGGCAACAACATCTCCTCCCCGCTGATCCTCAACACCGGGGCCCCACAAGAGTGCGTTCTGAGCCCTCTCCTGTACTCCCTGTTCACCCACGACTGCGTGGCCACGCACGCCTCCAACTCAATCATCAAGTTTGCGGACGACACAACAGTGGTAGGCTTGATTACCAACAATGACGAGACGGCCTACAGGGAGGAGGTGAGGGCCCTCGGAGTGTGGTGTCAGGAAAATAACCTCACACTCAACGTCAACAAAACTAAGGAGTTGATTGTGGACTTCAGGAAACAGCAGAGGGAACACCCCCCTATCCACATCGATGGAACAGTAGTGGAGAGGGTAGCAAGTTTTAAGTTCCTCGGCATACACATCACAGACAAACTGAATTGGTCCACTCACACAGACAGCATTGTGAAGAAGGCGCAGCAGCGCCTCTTCAACCTCAGGAGGCTGAAGAAATTCGGCTTGTCACCAAAAGCACTCACAAACTTCTACAGATGCACAATCGAGAGCATCCTGGCGGGCTGTATCACCGCCTGGTACGGCAACTGCTCCGCCCTCAACCGTAAGGCTCTCCAGAGGGTAGTGAGGTCTGCACAACGCATCACCGGGGGCAAACTACCTGCCCTCCAGGACACCTACACCACCCGATGTCACAGAAAGGCCATAAAGATCATCAAGGACATCAACCACCCGAGCCACTGCCTGTTCACCCCGCTATCATCCAGAAGGCGAGGTCAGTACAGGTGCATCAAAGCTGGGACCGAGAGACTGAAAAACAGCTTCTATCTCAAGGCCATCAGACTGTTAAACAGCCACCACTAACATTGAGTGGCTGCTGCCAACACACTGACACTGACTCAACTCCAGCCACTTTAATAATGGGAATTGATGGGAAATGATGTAAATATATCACTAGCCACTTTAAACAATGCTACCTTATATAATGTTACTTACCCTACATTATTCATCTCATATTTATTTATTTATTTATTTATTTTACCTTTATTTAACCAGGTAGGCAAGTTGAGAACAAGTTCTCATTTACAATTGCGACCTGGCCAAGATAAAGCAAAGCAGTTCGACAGATACAACAACACAGAGTTACACATGGAGTAAAACAAACATACAGCCAATAATAAAGTATAAACAAGTCTATATACAATGTGAGCAAATGAGGTGAGAAGGGAGGTAAAGGCAAAAAAAGGCCTTGGTGGCAAGGTAATTACAATATAGCAAGTAAAACACTGGAATGGTAGTTTTGCAATGGAAGAATGTGCAAAGTAGAAATAAAAATAATGGGGTGCAAAGGAGCAAAATAAATAAATAAATTAAATACAGTTGGGAAAGAGGTAGTTGATAGGGCTAAATTATAGGTGGGCTATGTACAGGTGCAGTAATCTGTGAGCTGCTCTGACAGTTGGTGCTTAAAGCTAGTGAGGGAGATAAGTGTTTCCAGTTTCAGAGATTTTTGTAGTTCGTTCCAGTCATTGGCAGCAGAGAACTGGAAAGAGAGACGGCCAAAGAAAGAATTGGTTTTGGGGGTGACCAGAGAGATATACCTGCTGGAGCGTGTGCTACAGGTGGGAGATGCTATGGTGACCAGCGAGCTGAGATAAGGGGGGACTTTACCTAGCAGGGTCTTTTAGATGACATGGAGCCAGTGGGTTTGGCGACGAGTATGAAGCGAGGGCCAGCCAACGAGAGCGTACAGGTCGCAATGGTGGGTAGTATATGGGGCTTTGGTGACAAAACGGATTGCACTGTGATAGACTGCATCCAATTTGTTGAGTAGGGTATTGGAGGCTATTTTGTAAATTACATCGCCAAAGTCGAGGATTGGTAGGATGGTCAGTTTTACAAGGGTATGTTTGGCAGCATGAGTGAAGGATGCTTTGTTGCGAAATAGGAAGCCAATTCTAGATTTAACTTTGGATTGGAGATGTTTGATATGGGTCTGGAAGGAGAGTTTACAGTCTAACCAGACACCTAAGTATTTGTAGTTGTCCACGTATTCTAAGTCAGAGCCGTCCAGAGTAGTGATGTTGGACAGGCGGGTAGGTGCAGGTAGTGATCGGTTGAAGAGCATGCATTTAGTTTTACTTGTATTTAAGAGCAATTGGAGGCCACGGAAGGAGAGTTGTATGGCATTGAAGCTTGCCTGGAGGGTTGTTAACACAGTGTCCAAAGAAGGGCCGGAAGTATACAGAATGGTGTCGTCTGCGTAGAGGTGGATCAGAGACTCACCAGCAGCAAGAGCGACCTCATTGATGTATACAGAGAAGAGAGTCGGTCCAAGAATTGAACCCTGTGGCACCCCCATAGAGACTGCCAGAGGTCCGGACAACAGACCCTCAGATTTGACACACTGAACTCTATCAGAGAAGTAGTTGGTGAACCAGGCGAGGCAATCATTTGAGAAACCAAGGCTGTTGAGTCTGCCGATGAGGATGTGGTGATTGACAGAGTCGAAAGCCTTGGCCAGATCAATGAATACGGCTGCACAGTAATGTTTCTTATCGATGGCGGTTAAGATATCGTTTAGGACCTTGAGCGTGGCTGAGGTGCACCCATGACCAGCTCTGAAACCAGATTGCATAGCAGAGAAGGTATGGTGAGATTCAAAATGGTCGGTAATCTGTTTGTTGACTTGGCTTTCGAAGACCTTAGAAAGGCATGGTAGGATAGATATAGGTCTGTAGCAGTTTGGGTCAAGAGTGTCCCCCCCTTTGAAGAGGGGGATGACCGCAGCTGCTTTCCAATCTTTGGGAATCTCAGACGACACGAAAGAGAGGTTGAACAGGCTAGTAATAGGGGTGGCAACAATTTCGGCAGATCATTTTAGAAAGAAAGGGTCCAGATTGTCTAGCCCGGCTGATTTGTAGGGGTCCAGATTTTGCAGCTCTTTCAGAACATCAGCTGAATGGATTTGGGAGAAGGAGAAATGGGGAAGGCTTGGGCGATTTGCTGTTGGGGGTGCAGTGCTGTTGACAGGGGTAGGAGTAGCCAGGTGGAAAGCATGGCCAGCAGTAGAAAAATGCTTATTGAAATGTTCAATTATGGTGGATTTATCAGTGGTGACAGTGTTTCCTATCTTCAGTGCAGTGGGCAGCTGGGAGGAGGTGTTCTTATTTTCCATGGACTTTACAGTGTCCCAGAACTTTTTTGAGTTAGTGTTGCAAGAAGCAAATTTCTGCTTGAAAAAGCTAGCCTTGGCTTTTCTAACTGCCTGTGTATAATGGTTTCTAGCTTCCCTGAACAGCTGCATATCACGGGGGCTGTTCGATGCTAATGCAGAACGCCATAGGACATTTTTGTGTTGATTAAGGGCAGTCAGGTCTGGGGAGAACCAAGGGCTATATCTGTTCCTGGTTCTAAATTTCTTGAATGGGGCATGTTTATTTAAGATGGTTAGGAAGGCATTTTTAATAAATATCCAGGCATCCTCTACTGACGGGATGAGGTCAATATCCTTCCAGGATACCCCGGCCAGGTCGATTAGAAAGGCCTGCTCGCTGAAGTGTTTCAGGGAGCGTTTTACAGTGATGAGAGGAGGTCGTTTGACCGCTGACCCATTACGGATGCAGGCAATGAGGCAGTGATCGCTGAGATCTTGGTTGAAGACAGCAGAGGTGTATTTAGAGGGGAAGTTGGTTAGGATGATATCTATGAGGGTGCCCGTGTTTAAGGCTTTGGGGAGGTACCTGGTAGGTTCATTGATAATTTGTGTGAGATTGAGGGCATCAAGTTTAGATTGTAGGATGGCTGGGGTGTGCATGTTCCAGTTTAGGTCGCCTAGCAGCACGAGCTCTGAAGATAGATGGGGGGCAATCAGTTCACATATGGTGTCCAGAGCACAGCTGGGGGCAGAGGGTGGTCTATAGCAGGCGGCAACGGTGAGAGACTTGTTTTTAGAGAGGTGGATTTTTAAAAGTAGAAGTTCAAATTGTTTGGGTACAGACCTGGATAATAGGACAGAACTCTGCAGGCTATCTTTGCAGTAGATTGCAACACCGCCCCCTTTGGCAGTTCTATCTTGTCTGAAAATGTTGTAGTTTGGAATTAAAATGTCTGAATTTTTGGTGGTCTTCCTAAGCCAGGATTCAGACACAGCTAGAACATCCGGGTTGGCAGAGTGTGCTAAAGCAGTGAATAGAACAAACTTAGGGAGGAGGCTTCTAATGTTAACATGCATGAAACCAAGGCTATTACGGTTACAGAAGTCGTCAAAAGAGAGCGCCTGGGGAATAGGAGTGGAGCTAGGCACTGCAGGGCCTGGATTCACCTCTACATCGCCAGAGGAACATAGGAGGAGTAGAATAAGGGTGCGACTAAAAGCAATAAGAATTGGTCGTCTAGAACGTCTGGAACAGAGAGTAAAAGGAGGTTTCTGGGGGCGATGAAATAGCATCAAGGTATAATGTACAGACAAAGGTAAGGTAGGATGTGAATACAGTGGAGGTAAACCTAGGTATTGAGTGATGAAGAGAGAGATATTGTCTCTAGAAACATCATTGAAACCAGGAGATGTCATTGCATGTGTGGGTGGTGGAACTAATAGGTTGGATAAGGTATAGTAGGCAGGACTAGAGGCTCTACAGTGAAATAAGCCAATAAACACTAACCAGAACAGCAATGGACAAGACATATTGACATTAAGGAGAGACATGCTTAGTCGAGTGATCAAAAGGGTCCAGTGAGTGGAGAGGTTGGTTTAGGGTCACGGCGATTTAGACAGCTAGCCAGGCTAACCTAGCATAGGATGGAGGTCTGTTGTTAGCCACCTCTTGCGTTCGGTCAGTAGATTAGTAGGGTTCCGTGTGGTAGAGGGGATTAATCCAAATCACACAACAACAACAAAAATAAGAACAATAGATATAGTTATAGAGGCCCGAGAAGAAAACATAATAATAAAAATAAATAAATTGTCCGATTGTCTATTCAGATAGCAGCCGGTAAGACAGCTAACGGTTAGCGGGCCGCAGATGGGCGTTCAGGTAACGTCGCGACAGAGGAGCCAGCCGGATCTCATTCAGGTAGATAACATCGGCAGTCCGGTTGTGAAGGCCCGGTGGGGCTCCGCGTAGGCAGTGAAACGGGTCCGGATAGGTGACTGCAGCCCAGGAGTGAATGATGGAACTCAGGAGTGATTGACGGAGCTGGCTAGCACCGGAACAATCGATGTTTGCTCCGGAATCGACGAAAGCCGACTGTCACACGGATAGCAGCTAGCTAGCTGTGAGATCCGGGTATGAATGTCCAGAGAGCAGTTGAAATCCAGGGACATGGAGAGAAAAATTGGTCCGGTATGTTCCGTTCCGAGCCGCGCTGCGCCGTACAAAACTGGCGATAGATTTTCGATAGATTTTCGAGCTAAAGGACAGCCGATGACCACAAACCGTGGTTAGCTTCTGATTAGCTTCTGGATTAGCTTCTGGGCTAGCTCCTGGCTAGCTTCTGGCTAGTTTCTGGCCAGCCTCCTGGAGTTTCTGGCTAGCTTCCTGAAGGATTGCAGATCTGAGGTAAATAATACTTTTTTATAAATATAAATTGGTGAGGCTGGTTGCAGGAGAGTGTTTAGAAGATGAGTTGATGGAAAATAAAAATAAAATGTATATGAAAAAAGTTGTAAATATATATATATACAGGACACGACAAGACGAGGACAAAAGACGTCTGAACTGCTATGCGATCTTGGAGAAAAAAAAAAAAAAAAAAATACATACGTATATACTGTACTCTATATCATCGACTGTATCCTTTTGTAATACATGTATCACTAGCCACTTTAACTATGCCACTTTGTTTACATACTCATCTCATATGCATATACTGTACTCGATACCATCTACTGTATCTTGCCTATGCTGCTCTGTACCATCACTCATTCATATATCCTTATGTACATATTCTTTATCCCCTTACACTGTGTACAAGACAGTAGTTTTGGAATTGTTAGTTAGATTACTTGTTGGTTATTACTGCATTGTCGGAACTAGAAGCACAAGCATTTCGCTACACTCGCATTAACATCTGCTAACCATGTGTATGTGACAAATAACATTTGATTTGATTTGATTTGAATGGCTAAGCATGGTCTTAAACTTACGGTGCTCCAACCACCTTCCAAACCCCCCCGCCAATCCACCAACCAGAAGGATGTCCGGTTCCGGAACATTCCAGGCATTCCCATGGTTGTCAGATAGCAGGTCAACAGGCATGTAAGACTGGTAAGTACAACACAACAAATGAACAGCATAACTCACAACACACAGCTGTCTGTGTGGGTCACTACAATATGTACAGGGCATGCATTCATTAGCTGGCAATAAAAGTAATACTTAATCGGTATGTTCCTGGTCAATTTTGAAGTGTTGTTATAGTTTGTACCACCGACACAATTGCTTCAACACAAAACATTTCTACTTGACCGTTCTGTAATGCTGAGCCCTGCTGAACAGGTCCCATATTTTTGGCAACAGCGACGTTTGCTAGTAAAGCTCGCAATTGCTTGTATTATTATTCAAATTAGACAAAATAAATTGAACAGTTTTACTGATCATAACAACAGCTAAGTGTAACCGATGTGAAATGGCTAGCTAGTTAGCGGTGGTGCGCGCTAATAGCGGTTCAATCGGTGACGTCACTTGCTCTGAGACCTTGAAGTAGTTGTTCCCCTTGCTCTGCAAGGGCTGCGGCTTTTGTGGCGCGATGGGTAACGATGCTTTAGGAGGAAAAAGGGAGATGCTTACAAGCCGAAGAACCACATCCCAAGGAATTGTGAAAAACTGAGTTTAAATGTATTTGGCTAAGGTGTATGTAAACTACCGACTTCAATTGTATCTATATCACAAAATCCATGTCTTTGTAGTGTGTTTGTTATTGTGTGTTTGTTTGCATATGTCTATGTTTGTGTTGCTTCACAGTCCCTGCTGTTCCATTTTTATCTGTTTTTTTTAATCAAATTTTACTGCTGGCATGAGTTACTTCATGTGGAATAGGGTTCCATTTAGTCATGGCTCCATGTAGTACTGTGCATCTCCCATAGTCTGTTCTGGACTTGGGGACTGTGAAGAGACCTCGGGTGGCATGTCTTGTGGGGTATGCATGGGTGTCTGAGCTGTGTGCTAGTTGTTGAAACAGACAGCTCGGTGCTTTCAACATGTCAAAACCTCTCACAAATACAAGTAGTGATGAAGTCAATCGCTCCGCCACTTTGAGCCAGGAGAGATTGACATGCATATTATTAATGTTAACTCTTTATGAACATACAAGGGCCAGCCGTGAGGCCCTGTTCTGAGACAATTGCATTTTTCCTATGTCGCTCTTTGTGGCACCTGACCACAACAGGAGTACAGGTGTGACAAAACTTGGTTCTGTAGGACCTGCCTTGTTGATAGTGCTATTGAGAATGCAGAGCAGCTCCTTATTATAAACAGAATGTTCCCCATCCTAGCTACTGTTGTATCAATATGTTTTGACCATGACAGTTTACAATCCAGCGTTTCTCCAAGCAGTTTAGTCTCCTCAGCTGTTGCTGTCATTTCAGTCGCTATGGTAGCTGATGTGCATAGTGTTGAGTCATCGACATAAATTGACACACTGGCTTTATTCAATGTCGTTAGTAGAGATTGAAAAAAGTAATGGTCCTAGACAGCTGCCCTGGGGAATTCCTGAATCTACCTTGATTTTGTTGGAGACACTAAATAATTAATATTAACTGTGTTCTGTAAGACAGGTAACTCTTTATCCATAATATAGCAGGGGGTGTAAAGCCGAAACACATACATTTTTTCCAGCAACAGACTATGATCAATAATGTCAAAAGCCGCACTGAAGTCTAGCAAAACCACAATCTTTTTCTGTCAGCCAATCATCGGTCATATGTGTAAATAGTGTTTTTGTAGAATGCCCATCCCTATAAAGCATATTGAAAGGCTGTTGTCAATTTGTTTACGGTAAAATATAATTGTATCTGGTCAAACACCTTTTTATCCAAAAGTTTTCTAAGGGTTGGTAACAGGCTGATTGGTCGGCTATTTGAGCCTGTTAAGGGGGCTTTACTATTCTTAGGTAGGGGACAGGTCTGAGGGCACACACTTTCTAGTAGGCTTGAATTTAAGATATGTCAAAAAGGGGTTGCAATATCGTCCGCTATTATCCTCAGTAATTTTCCATCAAAGTTGTCAGACCCCAGTGGCTTGTCATTGTTGATTGTCAACATACCTTTTGTCACTTTTCCCACACTCACTTTACAGCCAAGATAAACGCATGAGAGGGTTATGGACAAGTCTCTGAATGTCCTTGAGTGACCCAGCCAGAGCTCGGACTTAAAACCGATCAACATCTCTGGAGAGACCTGAAAATAGCTGTGCAGTGACGCTCCTCATCAAACCTGACAGAGCTAGAGAGGTTCTGCGGAGATGAATTTGGAGAAACAACAGAAATACAGCTTTGCCAAGCTTGTAGTGTCATACCCAAGAAGACTTGAGGCTGTAATCGCTACCAAAAGTGCTTCAAAAAAGTACTGAGTTAAGGGTCTGAATACTTACATAAATGTGATATACATTTTTACATTTTTACAAATTTACAAAAATGTCAAAAACCTGTTTCTGTTTTGTCATTGTGGGGTATTGTTTGTAGATTGATGAGGGGAAAAAACTATTGAATCCATTTTAGAATAAGGCTGCAACATAACAAAATGTGGAAAGCGTCAAGGGTCTGAATACTTTCTGAATGCACTGTATGTGTGTGTCGTCAATGTCTATATGTATATATGTGCGTGTGTGTCATCCATGTGTACAAGCATAAAGTTTGTGTGTGTACGTGTGGGCAGTACAACAGTACAGTCTCCCTTGGTTTCCTGGCAGGCCTAATCAGCTGAACGGGAATCGTGGCAGCTTGCCCTGAGAGGCCGGCTGCCCGATGCTGCGCCCCCTGCAGTTCACCGGAGGGGGTTCATCTTCTGTGGCCCCGGCCCGCTGCAGCCCGGGGCGAGATAATGATGGATATAAACGGAGACTGACGTCTCTGCTAGCCATTTCTAAACATCACTGAGACATGCAGACCTCTGATTGAGCTCCAAGCCCTCTGCAGTAATAACCTCATTTTACCAGCTACCATGACAGGCCTGGACATGCATATTCATGTTGGTGTGTGTGTGTGTGTGTGTGTGTGTGTGTGTGTGTGTGTGTGTGTGTGTGTGTGTGTGTGTGTGTGTGTGTGTGTGTGTGTGTGTGTGTGTGTGTGTGTGTGTGTGTGTGTGTGTGTGTGTGTGTGTGTGAGAGAGTTTGAGAGCGATGACTTCAAATCGGAGGCATGAAGGTAACAACACTAGAAAAGTGTTCCATTCCAATGTTTTTTTTTCTAAACGTTTCTTTCTTCACCAAAATATAAGTCTGCGGTATAGTCTGATTTCCTAACGGTAGTTGTTCTACTTTCATTCTATCAGTAGAGTTTCTCTGGAGGAACGCCGCTCTTGCCCATTGAGAGTACTATATTTTCCCTGTAGTGAGCTGGTCGTTAGATGATTGTGTGGGCTCTAGACTTTCCCCTTCCCCAGGATTGTGTCCCCACTCACAGACGCAGCCCTTCCATCTATAGGAGAGTTTTGTCTTCTCCAGTTTTAGCACATGTAAACAAAATGTAGGTTTGTCTGTAACCTATTCTTTTATTTTATTGAATACATGTCCCTGTTTGATAATGTCTATTCAGTTGACCGTTAAGTCCGTAACTCTAAGGTTCGTGTCTTTGAGGTTCTACTGTAAGACAGTTGAAAGACCACGTCTGGAGCGGATCTACCAGTGAACTTGTCATTCTGAATTGGAGGGTTAAATGGATGAAACTATCCAAGCCTTTCATTTAAAATTGAATGGATGAAAACAGAAAAACTGAAATAATTAAATGTATTTGTAAATATAATCTCTGGCAAAACCAAGTGTATTTAATTAACTAACTATTAACTCTTTTTTTTAAATACATATAAATCCAAAAATCCTCCTCCTTATTTTCCCCTATGTTATGAATATCATTAGATTTTCATACACTCTCATTACTCTGTAAAGCCAATGTACTGCAGAGTAGAGTCGACCATTTTGAGAACGCCCTTTTTTTCTGGTCTCGTTATTCAATGGTTGTGCTTGACAGAGGAGGCTTTAGACCCAATCTGGAGGTGGTTATTTCTTATTCCCTGCGATGTCAAGCCATTAATTTCTAATGTTCCAATCAAACACTCCAAAGGACTACTCACAGCAAGCAGCGACCTCTCCAATGTTCTCCCGTCTTTAACGTCAGGAGAGTGATAAATTGTTTGTCCTCTTCTAACTGGACTGCTGAGACGGACGTAGGAAATAATTAATCTCCTAGCTGCTTCCCCATCTGAGAGAAAGATCTCAGCTCGTGGATTCAGAACCAGCCAGTCTGGCAGCTCTATGGGAATAGAGAATTAAAGGGCTATTGCACTTCAAATTCAAACTGTCAGATGTTTTCTCCAAAAAATAGTGCTCTTTTGAGACAAATCCACGCCCCAGACTATCTGTTTTGTAGATCCAGCTACAATGACCAAAAGTAAATGGACACCTGCTCGTTGAACATCTCATTCCAAAATAATGGGCATTGATATGGATTTGGTCCCCCCTTTGCTGCAATAACAGTTTCCACTCTACTGGGAAGGCTTTCCACTAGATGTTGGTCAATTGCTGCTGGGACTTACTTCCATTCAGCCACGAGCAGTATTGAAGTCGGGCACTGATGGAGGGCAATTAGTGCTGGCTCGCAGTCGGCGTTCCAATTAATCCCAAAGGTGTTTCTTGGGGTTGATGTCAGGGCTCTGTGCTGGCTGGTCAAGTTCTTCCACACCGATCTCAACAAACCATTTCTGTATGGACCTCGCTTTGTGTGGGAGGGCATTGTCATGCTGAAACAGGAAAGGGCCTTTCCCAAACTGTTGCCACAAAGTTGGAAACGCAGAATCGTCTAGAATATTATATGCTGTAGCTTTAAGATTGACCTTCACTGGAAGGGGCCTAGCCCAATCCATGAAAAACAGCTCCAGACCATTATTCCTCCTCCACCAAACTTTACAGTTGTCACTATGCATTTGGACAGGTAGCGTTCTCCTGGCATCCGCAAAACCCAGATTCATGTGATGATTCATCATTCCAGGGAATGTGTTTCCACTGCTCCAGAGTCCAATGGTGGCGAGCTTTACACCAATTCAGACATCGCTTGGCATTGCACATGGTGAGCTTGTGTGCGGCTGCTCGGCCATGGAAACCCATTTCATGAAGCTCCCGACAAGCAGTTCTTGTGCTGAAGTTGCTTCCAGAGGTGGTTTGGATCTCGTTAGTGAGTGTTGCAACCAAGGACAGACTAATTTTACGTGCTACGCGCTTCAGAACTTGGCGGTCCCATTCTGCGATCTTGTGTGGCCTATCACTTTGCGGCTGAGCTGTTGTTGCTCCTAGCAGTTTCCACAATAAAAGCACTAACAGGGCAGACATTTGACGAACTGACTTGTTAGAAAGATGGCATCCTATGACGGTGCCACGTTGAAAGTCACTGAGCTCTTTGGTATGGTAAGGCCATTCTACTGCTAATATTTGTTTATAGAGATTGCATGGCTCTGTGCTCAATTTTATGCATCATAAAATTGTGTGGATGAAAAAGCTGATTGTAGTAACTTCCCTTTAAAGAAACAGTCTGTCATATATCCTGTTTTCAGTAGTTAAATTAATTACAGGCTGTTGAGGTATCAGATTATGTTTTTTATAGTGCTCCTAAATGCCTGAGCTGAGAGATTATCTCACTGATGTGACCATGAAGATGGCACTGGGTGCTGAAGTCTTGGTTCAGTAATAAATTATTGAGAGTAATATAGTGCATATAGAGATTGTATATAGTTGTACAGAGTGTGCATCCTGCTTCAATTGATCATCCTTGAGATGTTTGTACAACTTGATTGGAGTCCACCTGTGGTAAATTCAATTGATTGGACATGATTTGAAAAGGCACACACCTGTCCATATAAGATCCCACAGCTGACAGTGCATGTCAGAGCCGAAACCAAGCCATGAGGTCCAAGGAATTGTCTGGAAATGTCACACCTGCTCCCTCTCCCCCTCCCTGGCACTCAAAGGCCAGGCAATTGTAGGCCTTTACCCACCAACCGGCTGGTCCAGTGCCCAGGCCTCAGTCGGCCCGTTAGGCTCACCCTGGTGGGACGTCGGGTGGCGCACCTAGAGGGGGAGGTACTGTCATGCCTGCTCCAGCTCCCCTCCCTGGCACTCGAAGGCGCCAGGCTCCCTGGCATTACGCACACCTGCCAACATCATTACGCACACCTGCTTCACTCATCACACGCATCAGCGATCATTTGGACTCACCTGGACTCAATCACCTGTGTTATTTTCTTCCCTACATCTGTCTGTCCCCCTGCTCTGTTCTCCACTTCCACATGAATTGTAGTATGTCATTGTGTTACCCGTGTGCTGGCGCTGTTCCTGTTCCATGCCTGTTCCTAATTAAATGTTTGACTCCCTGTACCTGCTTCTCATCTCCAGCGTCAGTTCTTACAGTAGAGCTCCGAGACAGGATTGTGTCGAGGCACAGATCTGGGGAAGGGTACCAAATTTTGGGTTACCAATCTGGGGAAGGGTACCGATTTTTGCAGTATTGAATGTCCTCAAGAACACAGTGGCCTCCATCATTCTTAAATGGAAGAAGTTTGGAATCACCAAGACTTTTCCTAGAGCTGGCTCCTGGTGACCAAGAACCTGATAGTCACTCTGACAGAGCTCAAGAGTTCCTCCATGGAGATGGGAAAACCTTACAGAAGGACGACCATCTCTGCAGCACTCTACCAATCAGGCCTTTATGGTAGAGGTGCCAGACGGAAGCCCCTTCTCAGTAAAAGGCACATGACAGCCAACTTGGAGTTTGCCAAAAGACAACTAAAGACTCAGACCATGAGAAACAATATTCTCTGGTCTGATCAAACAAAAGTTGAACTCTTTGGCCTGAATGACAAGCGTCACATCTGGAGGAAACCTAGCACCATCATTATGGTGAAGCATGGCGGTGGCAGCATCATGCTATGGGGATGTTTTTCAGGATCAAGGAAAACATGAACCGAGCAAAGTACAGAGAGATCCTTGATTAAAACCTGCTACAGAGCCCTCAGGACCTCAGACTGTGGTGAAGGTTCACATTCCAACAGGACAATGACCCTAAGCACACAGCCAAAACAATGCAGGAGTGGCTTCGGGACAAGTGTCTGAATGTTCTTGAGGGGCCTATCCAGAGCCCCTTGAAACCGATCTAACAACTATAGAGAGACCTGAAAATAGCTGTGCAGCAATGCTCCTTATCCAACCTGACAGAGCTTGAGAGGATGTGAAGAGAAGAATGGGAGAAACTCCTCAAATACAGGTGTACCAACCTTGTAGTGTCGTACCCATGAAGACTCAAAGCTGTAATTTCTGCTAAATGTGCTTCAACAAAGTACTGAGTAAAGGGTCTGAATACTTATATACATGTTATGTTTAGGATTTCAGATTTTTAATACATTTGCAAATATTTCTAAAAACCTGTTTGAGGAGGAGAAAAAAGTATTTAATCCATTTTAATTAAGACTGCAATGTAACAAAACATGGAAAAAGTCAAGGGGTCTGAATACTTTCCGAATGCACTGTACCTTCCCGCTAGGTAGATGGGGCATGCCAACCAACTTGGATGATGGCGATGTTTACTTTAAATGACCAACACACAATAATCTCAGAACTTCTTTAGGCAAGGTTCTTTGGAAAACATTTTTTTTTTCACTAATGTTTGTCATGCCCGTGTGGTGTTCTGTGTCTGACTGTACTAATTACAAACAATTGTGAAAATGAGTTAGTTATCTTTCACCGTTCAACCTACTAGAGATTTACCCCTGATGCTGCCAGTGATGCAGAAGACATGGCAGCTCTGCTTCTTGCTCCCAAGCAACTTTGCAGTATTTTTGTGTGTTATTTATTACATTATTAGCCCAGAACGTTTTTGGTGTTATCGCATACAGCCGGAAATAACTTTTGGGTATCAGAGTGATGGTAACTCATCAGCAATACGACCAGGAATACGATTTTCCTGAATTGGATCCTTTGTTCCCCACTGAACTTTTTCCAGAGGCTGCTCCAATACGCCGCCGGTGGAGAATGGTATTCGGAGTGGACTTCTAGTCTGACTCAGGAGCCATGCACAACATCCCCCACTTCTGAGAATATTACTCGCTAACGTTCAGTCTCTGGATAATAAAGTAGACGAACTCAGGGCGAGGATCTCCTTCTGGAGAGACATCAGGGACTGTAACATACTCTGCTTCACGGAATCATGGCTCTCTCCAGATATACTGTCCCCGTCCATACAACCAGCTGGGTTCTCCGTACATCATTTAGACAGGAATAAAGAACTGTCTGGGAAGAAGAAAGGCAGTGGTATATGTTTTATGATTAACCACAGAAACATACAGAAACGTACAGTCCTTTTGTTCACCCGACCTAGAATACCTCACAATCAAATGCAGACCGTATTACTTCCCAAGAGAATTATCTTTGGTTATAGTCACAGCCGTGTATATTCCCCCTCAAGCCAAAACCACGACAGCCCTCAAGAAACTACACTGGACTTTGTGCAAACTGGAAACCACATATCCTGATGCCGCATTTATTGTAGCTGGGGATTTTAACAAAGCAAATTTGAGTAAAACAAAAATGTATCCATTCATGGGATTCTCCATTGTCAACTGAGCCAGTAACTTCCTTTGTACATCTCCTATAGAGTTTTATAATGTCTCACCTGGTTTTGTAGGCTCTCAATAGTATCTGATGCTAGAAAACTTAACAAACCCGAACTATTAACATTAAAATGTAGACTGAAATTAAGTCCAGTGATTCCGCTGGTACTACCCTCCAAAACTCTCATTCCATTGAAGACTAAATAGTCACTTTGTTTCTAGTCCCTGACTTAGAGTAGTAGTAGAAGTTGCAATTATACAGAAACACCATCCACTATTTCAATTTGTGTACTTACCACCCAACTGTTCAACCTCTGGGGTGCAGCATCTAGATTGTGGGGATCTCTCCAAGATCATGGTTGAGGAGGTAGATTCGTCAGTCTCATCAGTGGACATCTCCTGGCTGTTCTGAAATCTAAGGCTTCGTGGCCTCTTTCTTGAAGGGGTCGCTCCCTGCATCTTTTGGGGGGTTGTCACATACTGAATCCTTTTCAAAAGCTGCTTCTTCACAGATTCCTAACAAACAACAAATTGTTTGTATTATAAATCACATTAAGTTCTTCTGGTTGGGGGGCAGTATTGAGTAGCTTGGATGAATAAGGTGGCCAGAGTAAATTGCCTGCTACTCAGGCCCAGAAGCTAAGATATGCATACTATTAGTAGAGTTGGATAAACACTCTGAAATTTCTAAAACGGTTTGAATGATTGATGTCTGTGAGTATAACAGAACTCATGGCAGGCAAAAACCTGAGAAAAAAATCCAACCTGGAAGTGGGAAGTCTGAGGTTTGAGTTTTTCAACTCTTTGCCTTTCCAAACTCTTTGCCTATTTGTGATTTTGGATTTGTGAACTAAACATGTGAACAAAAAGGAGGTATTTGGACATAAATGATGGACTTTATCGAACAAAATAAACATTTATTGTGGAACTGGGGTTCCTGGGAGTGCATATTTATAATGCTATTTCTGACTTCTGTTGACTCCACAACATGGGGGGTATCTGTATGGCTTGATTTTGTGTCTAAGCGCCGTACTCAGATTATTGCATGGTGTGCTTTTTCCGTAAAGTTTTTTTGAAATCTGACACAGCAGTTGCATTAAGGAGAAGTTAAAGTTCCATGCATAACACTTGTATCTTTTATCAATGTTTATTATGAGTATTTATGTAAATTGATGTGGCTCTGCAAAATCACCGGATGTTTTGGAAGCAAAACATTGAACATAACTCCCAATGTAAACTGAGATTTTTGGAAATACATATGAACTTTATCGAACAAAACATACATGTATTGTGTAACATGAAGTCCTATGAGTGTCATCTGATGAAGATCAACAAAGGTTAGTGGTTAATTTTATCCCTATTTCTGCTTTTTGTGACTCCTCTCTTTGGCTGGAAAAAATTGCTGTTTTTCTGTGACTAGGTACTGACCTAACATAATCATTTGGTGTGCTTTTGTCGTAAAGCCTTTTTGAAATCGGACACTGTGGTGGGATTAACAACAAGTTAATCTTTAAAATGGTGTAAAATACTTGTATGTTTGAGGAATTTTAATTATGAGATTTCTGTTGTTTGAATTTGGCGACCTGCACTTTCACTGGCTGTTGTCATATCAATTGCATTAGCAGGATTTCAGCCGTAAGAAGTTTTTAAACAAAATCTAATCCAGAAATGAAAATACAAGCAGACACATGTTGCCCTGATTGATCTGGATGAAGCACATCCCTCCTATTTTGAGAGTCGGATGTTTGCACTTTGGCTGCCAGGTATCCAACAGTACTGCATTTGGAAACGTGTTGAATAGCTGAGTAGTGACACACTCAGCTCCACTGGTTGTAGATCTGTCCCGCAGCATTGTGTAGTATTCTATGAGACGCTTCGCCATTACAGTGAGTTCACGGCTGCATGGATACTGGAAGTCATCCCCTACTGCTCTCTTAATGGAATCATGCTTGTACTGTATTCCTGATTAACCGTCAGCAAAGATCTTTGGAAAGGATATAGTCTCCTTGTCCAGCACGCGGTTAAAAAAAAGGTGCTTCTTGATTGCTCCAACTCTGTGTCTGTGTATAAGACATACTGTGGGCTGACAAGCTGTATGGTTGGCACCTCTTGGGTTTGGAGAGGGGTAGTGGGATGGAGGGGACAGGAGGGTGGAGGAAAGGGGGGGGGGGTGGAGAGTGGAAGGGAGTGGGAGTGGGGCTAAAATCACAGGTCCCAGAGGAGGAGCCTGGTCTACACAGGTCTGATTCCCTGACCCTGTGCAAGACAAACATATATGCAATGGTAATTATAAAGAAAAAAGAACACCACACTGTAACAACAACCTAACAGCAAACACCAAAACAACTACATCTTTAGATACATGTTTTGTAATGATGGCCAGGAAATGCTACTTTGAAAACAGGAAACACTGTCTGCATGGTTAGACTAAATGTCTCCCAAATGTCAAAATCTAACATTACCTCATTTACACCATGAGTAAATCTCCAAATGGTTCTCCTTCTGAAGAAGTGCTCTGGCCCGGGAAAGAGATCACGTAAATCCTCCTTAGAGAGGCTGGGCAGCATGTCTGTGCTTAAATTAACAGCTGAAAAACACATTTAACCACATGGTAAATAGTGAAGTCACAAAATTTGACTACCAATATCATTAACGTTGACGTCAATTACTTTAAACCAAAAGATAGTGCAAGCTAATGAAACTAACGTTAACGCCAAATTGTCTCCCATATTGAAAATCTTAGTTAGTTAATCTTTGCTTGTCTAGCTAAGATTGTAGACAATGACTGACACCATCGATAATTTAGCTTCGACGTCTTTGGCGGCATTTCTATTTATTTTCAATTGTCAATAGAAAGGTCGCCAAAGACGGCGAAGCTAAATAATCAACGGTGTCAGTCATTAGGGCACATGCACATTCATTAACACTATTTCTCGCAAAAAGCACTCTCAATCTAACCAAAGTTCAAGTGTTTTCAACGAATGAACGTTCAGTGAACAGTCAACGTTACCTAGTTAAAATTAGCATGCGAACTTGACTTGCCAACATTCCAATTCAAATGAACGCTAGCTAACGTTAGCTTGCTAAGGAGAAAGGTAGACGGGGATAAACAAATGAACATTACCTTTCAATACTGCGGTTGATATATGATCCATGCCTGGATATGTGTCATCCATTCCATCTTCATTCATGGTGTTGTTAGATGACTCAAAGACTTGGTCCGTCTTTGACTTTTTAGTTATAGGCCTCCCTTATGTATCTAGATAATGTGATGAACGTACATCAGTTAAGCAATATCACACAAGAGGGAGTGCTGAATATCAGCACAGCTGTGATTCGGTCGTAGGTACGAGGCCACAGGCAGAAGATAATAATATTCTGTATAACAGCACGACCTCGAGTGTGATGTTGCTTTAATACAACAGTTCTACAAGCATGATTTATTAGTTAATAACAGTAATAAGTGACAACAGATTATGATTTGTTTATTTATTTAATCATTTATTTGGCTCCGCCAACACACATAGTTCCATAACTGAACTGGGACACATATTTCTCTAACTGGTCTGGGACTGGATTGTTGCAAAGCACCACATATACATTTTCCTACACACTAGCTTGCTACTGCTACTTTGTGTAGGTCTATACGTTACTGTACTCTCCTGGCAACCATTCATAATTTAACTCACATGTTATTTGTGGAAATATGTTCATCTTTGTGGTGCGAAGTTTGTTACAATTTAAGATAGATAACGATCGTTAATGTAATTAACAGTCAACACCTGTAAAGCGGAGTGATACATGTATAGTTCAAAGCTCCGGTGCTGATGTTCTCTACTCCAATCAAATAAATACATTTTCAGTTCTTTCCGCCCTTTTCATTGAAAGCAGTGGGAACGTTTTACTTGCGTTTTCTTTTAGGTACATTCAAGATGCTTTGGGGGTACGTTATCTGCTGTGTTTTTAATGCTTTTTCATTGAAACTGTTATTGAGTCATATCAATAGATTGCACAGTCGCAGCCCTGATTTCTGGTTTCTGGTTGAATATAGAGTGTACAATTCCTTCTATCATCGTGTAAAGAGAAACCACCTTCAACACCTACTTGATTTCACCCGACCAGATGAACAGCCATCAGAGGAAAGCCAAGTACCACCGGAACAAGTAAGTAGCTAGCTAGCATTTTTTTTAATCTCTGGATTTAAAAAATAATTTAATGAACGGACGATACATCGACCAAAGTCCATAGGCTATTCGATCATTTTAGCAATAATGACTCTTATGGCTAAAGCTGGGTTAATGTGAAAATAATCAATGATAAATAGGAACAAAACACTTAAATAGCTCTATTTGTATAACTAAATACAATTTCAAATAATAATCTGTTTCTTTGATGTGTGGTACACAAGACAACATTCAACCCGATCAGCTTCTACCTAAGTCCAGCATCACTGATCAGCAACTGCATACATCTGACTCAGATGAAGCGCAATGGGGCATTGACCAACATGGAGCTGTCACAGTGACACAAGTAAGTTACTCGGTTGGTGGCAATCTACTGAAATTGACCATATTTTTTAAAGTACTTAGATTTACTAATAGCATTCATAGTCAGTCTTTGCAACCACTTCTCCTGTCACAAACATTATACTTGTCTTGAACTAGTAATGTCCAGCCTCAAGACACTACATTCAAAGTCAAAAAAATGTAGGATTTGACAACACATGCCACTGCTTTTGTGATAAATGCTAGAGCCAAGCATCGTCTCTCACAGGTAAGATACTTTTTCTGAACAGAGCACAGCATTTGGTTTGTTACATTATGCAGAGCATTTTGTAGTGGTTCAGTGATGGTTGAGTTCATTCTCAGTGCTAGGTTGTCCACCTTACTATTGTTGATCCCTTATGTCCTTATGTTAATAAATATGTCATAAACAAATCTGAATATCATAGGTATACAAGATGGAATGTTCCATCCTCCATGATTGATTGATTGATGATATCCCCACCTCTCTCTCTCTCTCTATATACAGTGCCTTGCGAAAGTATTCGGCCCCCTTGAACTTTGCGACCTTTTGCCACATTTCAGGCTTCAAACATAAAGATATAAAACTGTATTTTTTGTGAAGAATCAACAACAAGTGGGACACAATCATGAAGTGGAACGACATTTATTGGATATTTCAGGTCCGAGATACTGTTGTGAAGAAGTTTAAAGCCGGATTTGGATACAAAAAGATTTCCAAAGCTTTAAACATCCCAAGGAGCACTGTGCAAGCGATAATATTGAAATGGAAGAAGTATCAGACCACTGCAAATCTACCAAGACCTGGCCGTCCCTCTAAACTTTCAGCTCATACAAGGAGAAGACTGATCAGAGATGCAGCCAAGAGGCCCATGATTACTCTGGATGAACTGCAGAGATCTACAGCTGAGGTGGGAGACTCTGTCCATAGGACAACAATCAGTCGTATATTGCACAAATCTGGCCTTTATGGAAGAGTGGCAAGAAGAAAGCCATTTCTTAAAGATATCCATAAAAAGTGTCGTTTAAAGTTTGCCACAAGCCACCTGGGAGACACACCAAACATGTGGAAGAAGGTGCTCTGGTCAGATGACACCAAAATTGAACTTTTTGGTAACAATGCAAAACGTTATGTTTGGCGTAAAAGCAACACAGCTCAAAACTCTGAACACACCATCCCCACTGTCAAACATGGTGGTGGCAGCATCATGGTTTGGGCCTGCTTTTCTTCAGCAGGGACAGGGAAGATGGTTAAAATTGATGGGAAGATGGATGGAGCCAAATACAGGACCATTCTGGAAGAAAACCTGATGGAGTCTGCAAAAGACCTGAGACTGGGACGGAGATTTGTCTTCCAACAAGACAACGATCCAAAACATAAAGGAAAATCTACAATGGAATGGTTCAAAAACAAACATATCCAGGTGTTAGAATGGCCAAGTCAAAGTCCAGACCTGAATCCAATCGAGAATCTGTGGAAAGAACTGAAAACTGCTGTTCACAAATGCTCTCCATCCAACCTCACTGAGCTCGAGCTGTTTTGCAAGGAGGAATGGGAAAAAATGTCAGTCTCTCGATGTGCAAAACTGATAGAGACATACCCCAAGCGACTTACAGCTGTAATCGCAGCAAAAGGTGGCGCTACAAAGTATTAACTTAAGGGGGCTGAATAATTTTGCACGCCCAATTTTTCCGTTTTTGATTTGTTAAAAAAGTTTGAAATATCCAATAAATGTCGTTCCACTTCATGATTGTGTCCCACTTGTTGTTGATTCTTCACAAAAAAATACAGTTTTATATCTTTATGTTTGAAGCCTGAAATGTGGCAAAAGGTCGCAAAGTTCAAGGGGGCCGAATACTTTCTCAAGGCACTGTACTTCAACATTGTTGTTGAAAAAAAACGGGATTTTGTTTTTGAGTATACAAAACATTAAGAACACCTGCTCTTTCCATGGCATAGACTGAGCAGGTAAATCCAAGTGAAAGCTATGATCCCTTATTGATGTCATGTGTTAAATCCACTTCAATCAGTGATGATGAAGGGGAGGAGACAGGTTAAAAACGGTTTCTAAACCTTGAGACAAGGTGAATGGACAAGGCAAAAGATTTCAGTGCCTTTGAATGTGGTATGTTATCATCAATGTGGCCAAGCTTACTGCTATCTAGAACCTCTATACCAGGTGGTGTCAGAGGAAGGCCGTAAAAATTGTCAAGGACTCCAGCCACCCTAGTCAGAAGCCTGTTCTCTCTTCTACCGCATGGCAAGCGGTGCCGGAGCGCCAAAGTCTAGGTCCAAGAGGCTTCTAAACAGCTTCTACCTCCAAGCCATAAGACTACTGAACATCTAATTAAATGGCTACCCAGACTATTTGCATTGCCCCCCCCCCCCCCCGCATATTTTACGCTGCTGCTACTCTCTGTTATTATCTATGCAAAGTTACTTTAAAAGTTCTACCTACATGTACAGATAACCTAAATCCCTTGACTAACCAGTGCCCCTGCACATTGACTCTGTACCGATAACCCCTGTATATAGCCTCGCTATTGTTATTTTACTGCTGCTCTTTAATTATTTGTTACTTTATTTAAAAAAAATTGTAGGTATTTTTCTTAAAACTGCATTGTTGGCTAAGGGCTTGTAAGTAAGCATTTCATTGTTGTATTCGGCACATGTGACAAATACAATTTGATTTGATTTGATGTTATTAGGTACTAGGCGCATCGGTTTGAGTGTGTCAAGAACTGCAACGCTGCTGGGTTTTTTACGCTCAAAAGTTTCCCGTGTGTATCAAGAATGGTCTTCCACCCAAAGGACATCCAGCCAACTTGACATAACTGTGGGAAGCATTGGAGTTAACATGGGCCAGCATCCCTGTGGAAAGCTTTTGACACTTTGTAGAGTCCATGCCCCAACTAATTGAGGCTGTTCTGAGGGCAAAAGTGCCAGCGTGCAACTCAATATTAGGAAGGTGTTGTTGCTGCTGGAGGTTTGTCAGGTCAATGTTTACATTATGCCTACCCTTCATAAATGTAAACTTCTTATGGCACACCACAACACAACAAAGTCAGTTTATCCAACAATGGATTACCGCCTAAAATAAAACTATACCCTGTAACCAAAACTATACTCTGTAACATCATTCCAAATGGAGGAAACAAGCATGCTTATCCTGGAGAGAAGTGTGCTAGCATCTCATAGGAATAGGCTATTACTGAATTAAAAAAAAAAAACATTTAAAAGAGGAGCAAAATAACAATATATGAATCAACTCATTGGTTCTGAAACACAGATTTTATTCAAACAAACAATTAAAAATAGTCTGCCAAAATACATAAATCACAGTCAAAGCAGAATTGCATACATTTGTAGAACATTCTTTCTTGTGTTCCTTTTCGGAAAAAAATCTAAGTGAGCGATAGAAACATCAGAATGATTGTTAAAGTTATAACAGTGTTTATTTAAATTTTTTGAAGAGGAGGGTTAGGCCATGGTGCATTGGATTCAGCAATGAGTGATTGAAACAAAAGAGATGAGATGTAGTACACACAGTAAAGGGCCCGGGTGTAGATTCATTAACACGATGTAAAGGTTTTCCAGAAGAAGTTCTTGCATCCAGCCTTGCGTTCACGTGGAGCCAGTACTGGGCCGGGTGCACGCTCCAGCTCGAGATCCACATCCTCCTGCTCCACGCCATGAGACATGTCATCCAATTCAATCGCCTCGTTCTCTACATGTGCGAGCTCTGAGAGTAGCTCTACGAGTGTATTCCTGGCAAGCTCCTGAAAATAGATCAAATAAGATTAAATAGTTATTTTTTCTGTTTTGTGGAGACAGAACATTTCACATTTTAGCAACAAGATCCACTGAAATAGAAAGAAATCAACATGCTTTAAAAAAAATTTTAGCATACCCATTTAGGAAGGAAATCAGTGTTTGAATGTTTTCGCTTCCCTCACATTGCTAGAATAAATAGATGTAGGCTATTAAATCTGCATTATTTCAATTTATTTAAGCTGTCTTCAAATCTATTAAAATGACCTTTCCAATGCTGTTACGCATGAATCGATCACTTAAACCGAGATGTATAAACTACTTTCCCATCATGTACATTTTTGGGGGAAGAACACTTTTCATTAATAAACATTAGGTACTTTTTTACCCATTCTACCGTATGTTCTGACTATGCTACGTAATTGACAGCTAACTACAGCATACCCCAAATTCCAGAGACCTCTTTCGTTCTTATTTTACATTTTTCATTTTAAAGGTTGATTTAAAATATAGATCAATATACATTTATATTTTGTTAGTTGCTCTGATACCAATATTTCCTCAGCACTTAATAATATGTATTTCAACCTGTCCTGGCTCTAAGTAGAGGAGAGATTGACTTCATCACTACTTTGTGAAAAGTATTGACATATTGAATGCACTGAGCTGTCTGTTTAAACTACTGGCACACATGTCAAACACCAATGCAAACCCCACAAGACATGCCACCAGAGGTGTCTTCACAGTCCCCAAATCTAGAAAATACTATTGGAGGCACACAGTACTACATAGAGCTACACAGAACTCTATTCCACATCAAGTAGCTCACACAAGCAGAAAGATCAGATTGAAAAAAATATAAAAATGCACCTTATGGAACAGCATAAACTGTGAAGAGACACATACACAGTCATAGACATCCATACACACACATATGATAACATACGCACTATACACACACATACACATGGATTTGTGTTGTAGATATGTGGTAGTAGAGTAGTGGCCCGAGTGCACACACAACTATGTTGTGAAAAGTAATGTAATGTTTTTTTTATTGTGTATAAATCCATTAATTTTGCTGGAAGAGTGCCAGCATTTAAATGGGGATCCATAATAAATTCAAATACTTCATTTCTTGGTTGCTTCCCTGCATCATACTAATTTCCTCGATTAATTTCCCTGTGCCTGCCAGTAAAACCAAAGAGTTAACTGTATGGCAACGCATGTGCTTAAATTTACATTTCTAGAAGGTATAGTCGCTAGACTCTAGAGGTAAATCTACTTAAATTGTAGTTTACAGCTGTGCCATCAAACTCAGAAAAAAATAATATAATATGGCCACTGCAGCCAGAGATATATGTTGTTTAAGAACAATTTCTAATAATGAAAGTCTGATTGAAGGTATTTACCTGTTTGCCTGCAGGTGCCATGAGTGACCGTTGGAGCAGCTGGCGGAGTTTGGCATCGGACGGAGCGGCAGAGACGCTGCTGATGGCCAGGGCTAGGGAGAGTAGTGCTAGGGCGCACTGGACACGCGTCGAGAGCATCTTCTTCTGGGTCTCGGGGGAGGCAGAGGATGGATAAAGGTGGTTCAATTGGGCAGACAATCGTTGAGATTGGCTTCTCTTTGAGTTCTGCTGCTCCTGTTGTTCTTGTCCCCCCTCCGAACCTGTCTTTTAAACGGTTCATCTGACGTCAGGTGGTAAGGGGGGTTTCCTTCTGGTGGGTTTGGGTATGAGTGATGATTCCAAGTGACAATGTTTCCACCGATTAGAGAGTCGTGCGCATCCTTTGAGATAAGGGAATTCATGATCCTTTCATTTGTTGAATATTGTTCGATTAGTGAAAAATGGTTTCATTTGTATAGACTATCACTTCGTGTGGATCTTATTGAATTTCAGAAAATGTTCAGTTTTATAAAAGTTCAACAACTTCTTTTAGGGGGTGTTAAGCAAATGAGATGAACTCAAGGCTCTGGAAAATGGAAAATCAACAACACATAAATCATGAATAGGCTACAATGTGTCAAACTTGGCCTCAACTTTAATGATTATAAAACAACGTGTCTGAACGTCACTCATGCCTGAACTGTTATCGTTCTTCATAAATACACCTGTTGAAATGTTTAACATATTGTTTCTTCATATAGGACATATATGTATCCAATTAAGAGGACACTTAAACATATTCAAAACACTTCTCATATAGGTATTTTCACTCACTAATTCACATCATTATGCACGCCTGCAATGGTGGTGATGACCCTTTTGTATTTACAACAATTAAATTATTATCATACAAAATATCAGTATGAATATCTCCATATGAGACAAATATGCCTACATTTGGAATAAAACTAGGGAAGCAGAAAATGGATTTCACTTAAGCCTGCAGTTTCATATATTATATAAAAGGGGCACTTTTATTTGACATATGGATTTCATTTTTCTTTATTTCATTCATTTTTTGGCACACACTTACAAGAAAAGACTCATGTTGACGTGCAATGGATGTGGAGTGTGTTTCGTAGACGAGTTCTTCTGAAGACCTGTGGAATCCTCAGAATAGCCTACTATCCCACTCACTTCCTTTCATTTAAAACTGTAGCACACTTGCTCTCCAACGAAATATCCCTTTTTATAGTCACATACTGTCATGACAGTTTGAAATTTCATGGGCATTTTATATAACACAAATCCTGGTGTAATATTTGTTTGCCAGCCGCATGAGCTTCCCGATGTCTTGCCTGCATGGGTAAAGCGTCATAGGTACGCAATAGACTCTATTTTTAGCATTTACCTTCTAAGCCATTGTAATAAGACTTCTAAAGAAGACAGACTGCTAAATAGATAATCAAATGGCTACCCAGACTACCCACATTTACCCTTTTTTTACACAGTCTATTGACTTTATGCACACATACTGGATTCTACCCACACATTCACACATACTTACACTGATACCCCAACACACACACACACACACACACACAGACACAAACACACACACACACACACACACACACACACACACACACACACACACTACATGCATATTGACACCACACACACCCACACACACACATACACACCACAATTTCACACTCACCACATACGCTGCTACTAATCACTTTACCACTACCTGTCACGTTCTGACCATAGTTATTTTGTGTTTTCCTTGTTTTAGTGTTGGTCAGGACGTGAGCTGGGTGGGCATTCTATGTTGTGTGTCTGGTTTGTCTATTTCTATGTTTGGCCTGATATGGTTCTCAATCAGAGGCAGGTGTTAGTCATTGTCTCTGATTGGGAACCATATTTAGGTAGCCTGTTTTGTGTTGGGATTTGTGGGTGGTTGTTTCCTGTCTTTGTGTTTTATGCACCAGTCAGGACTGTTTCGGTTTTCACGTGTATTGTTTTGTATCCTGTTCATGTTTGAGTTACCTTATTAAATGAACATGAACTCTAACGACGCTGCGTTTTGGTCCGCCTCTCCCTCCCAATAAGAAAGCCGTTACACTACCTAAATGTACAGTACATAGCTACCTCAATTACCTCATATACCTGCACAACTATACTATGAAACAAATATCATATTTACCACAGGTGAACTCCACTCTGTAATGAACACGATGGGAGACAGAAAATTGGTTTCAAGCGCAGGGCGCAGCAGTTGTTTAGGGCCACAGGAGGAGGCAGGTAGCTGGGACCAGGGGCAGGCAGAAGGTCATACACAGCGCGTCTAAAAAGGCAACAGTACAGGCAGGGAAAAGGCTAGTAACTTCATCCGGGAGATCAGGCAATAGGTTGATAATAGGTTGATAATAGGTTGATAATTGGTTGATAATCCGAAATCCGGCTAAGGTACAGGCAGGGAATAGGCAAAAGGTGTCGTTAGTGAGGCAGGCAAAAACTATCATACACAGGAGGATTAAATTACAGGAAAAACAGAGCTCCGAATAGAAGTATGTCACAAAACAAACAATATCTCACATCGATGGGTGCAAAGAATTGAACTAAATAGTTTGTGATAATAACATACCGGTGTGTGAACAGGTGATCAGAATTCAGGTGATTGGGATCTGGAAAGTGAGCTGCGGTCAGGGGATCTGTGTGTTTGAGAGTGTAAATTGGAAGTAGATGTTACACACTCAAGTTGTAGAAACATCCCAAGGATGATCAATGGAAACAGGATGCAACTGAGCTCAATTTTGAGTCTCATAGCAAAGGGTCTGAATTATTATGTAAATATCGTATTTCTGTTCAAATTTGCAAAAATGTCTAAAAACCTGTTTTCGCTTTGTCTTTATGGGGCATTATGTGTAGATTGATGAGGGAACAAAAATATTCAATCCATTTGAGAATAAGGATGTAACGTAACAAAATGTGGAAAATGGAAGAGGTCTGAATACTTTCCGAATGCACTGTATAACCCCTAGACTGCAGAGCCATCCTCATCAACAGATTGGGAGGTCAGAGAGAGAGAGAGCGAGAGAGAGAGAGAGAGAGAGACGCAGCCACTTCATGCACCATTAGCACATCTGATGTGTAATTACTCTTCTCTCACTCCTCCCTCTCTTCTTTCCCTCTTTCTTCCTCACACACAGGCACGGTCTCACACACACACAACATGCTGGTTGTTTGTGTTTAATGTACTGGTTTGTCTTCTCTTCCGCATGGATCGCCAGCCCTCCCTCTCTGCCTCCCTAACTTGACAGCCATTATTCATGAGCAGTACAGGAGAGTGTTTTTTTTAAACCAAGATTTGAATCATACGGCTTCAACGTCAGCTGTCACATTCCATACGTTTGTCTGTGTGTGAGCATGTTTCTATGTTTGTTTTCGTGTTTCCATTTTACTGTAATCTGTGTGTCTCTATGGCCATGCATGTTATGTATATGTACTTGTCACATTCTCTGGTTAGACATCCTTTGTTTTGGTCTTGCTCACTATTGCACTCAATCTTATTTTTTTGTCGCTCATTTCTTTCTCTCCAGGTGTTTAACATGTGAAGGTTGGAGGATCATGTGTCAAAATGATTGAGTCACTGACAGGTATTCTAAATATTACCCATCAAGTTCAGGTGTTATGGTCACATGTATAGGACAAGATGCTACTTACATGTTCAATGGTATCAATTGGTGTTAGGGACTGTTTGTAATTTCTGGAACATGGTAAATGAAGGAATGTCGGGGAGGGTCATGCTCTTAAAATTTCAGTCCGGGGTATTTATTTTTATTTTTATTGATTTAGTCCAGGGGAGGGTCATGTAATTTCTAAATTAAATGTATATATTTCTCAGTGTTTTAAAAGTAGTTGCTTATTAGCTTATTATATCTCAATGTGTGTGTCACGCCCTGACCATAGTTTGCTTTGTATGTTTATATGTTTTGTTTGGTCAGGGTGTGATCTGAGTGGGCATTCTATGTTGTATGTCTAGTTTGTCTGTTTCTGTGTTTGGCCTGATATGGTTCTCAATCAGAGGCAGGTGTTAGTCATTGTCTCTGATTGAGAACCATATTTAGGGAGCCTGTTTTGTCATTGTGGGTTGTGGGTGATTGTATATGTTATGTTGCTTGTTAGCACAGTGTTTCATTAGCGTCACGGTTGTCACTTTGTTGTTTTGTAGTGTTCAGTTTTTCCATTAAAATGACAAACACTTACCACGCCGCATCTTGGTCCGAAGAGGAGGAAATCTGCCGTGACAGTGTGCCTAATGCTCAGCAGCAGACCACCATTCTCCACTGAGCAAGCAAGGTCAAATGTGTCTATAATTTAGTGTGGTCTCAATAAATATTATCACAAGCCTAAAGGTTATACAAAGTGCATGCTCGAAGAAGCACAGGACAAATATTTTTTTCTAAGAAAATGTACTTCATATTTCAAATATTACTTTGGGTAGAGGGAGGGTCAGTTGCTTTTTTCAAGCATTCAAGGAGGGTCATATGAGAATATATTTTGCTTAAAGATTTGATGTCCTTGTGGAAATGTAATTAGTCAAATTAAAAAATCCCCATCAAAATCCGTCAGTTTAAGCAAGAAATATCTGTTTATCTTGGGAGCAAGACAAAACCGTCCGTTGGGCTAGAAAGTTATTGCAGGTTTTTAAAATCACTGTTTTTTATTTTTAATGCTACTCTGTGATGTCACGAATATGAGGTTAAAAAGTAGCCCAATAAAAAATAGCCCATAATGCATTTTAATTTGAGGTCAGACTTGCTCTGTGTACCCCTTATTATAACTAACGTACAGTCCCTTACACACAGTTTTCTTGGCTCTCCTTTATTATCATATGATCCCTATGTGGGTGTGTGTGGACAGAATATTGTAGAATAGAGAAAGATGATCAGCAATCAATGATGATCATGTATAATAGCACCAAAGACTATTATGGGTCTCCATCTGTTTAAAACCTGTTGAGGCGAGGAGTACCCCGAGGGGAACTCCACCCCCCCCCCCCCCCCCCCCCCTTAAGCAGAAAAGGTGGCGTAGGGAATGCAAAAATATTCTTTCGAAGTATTTAACCTCCACACATTAACAAGTCCAATACCTCAAATGAAAGATAAACACCTTGTTCATCTACCCATCGTGTCAGATTTTTAAAATGTTTTACAGCGAAAACACAACATCTATTTATGTTAGACCACCACCAAACCAAAGAAAAAAACGTAGCCATTTTTTCCAGCCAAAGATAAAATCACAAAAGCAGGATTAAAAATAAAATCAATAACTAACCTCTTGAAAATCTTCATTAGATGACAGTCATATGACATGTTACACAGTACATTTATGTTTTGTTCGATAATATGCATTTTATATCCATAAATCTCGGTTTACATTGACGCCATGTTCAGAAATTCCTCCAAAATATCCTGAGGAATTATAGAAAGCTACGCCAGATAACAGAAATACTCATCATAAACTTTGACTAAAGATACATGTTCTACATATAATTAAAGCTACACTGGTTCTTAATGTAACCGCTGTGTCACATTTTTTTTAAACGTTACGGAAAAAGCCTAACATTGCAATAATCTGAGACGTAGTGCAAGGAGTCCTAGTTCAACAATAAATAATTTTGTTCCATAATGTCCAATACTAGTGTCCAAGTAGCAGCATTTGCTATCACTTTCAGCTCACATGCCCAAAAACTGACTTCTGGTCCAGGATAACTTGCATGAAAACTTCCAAAAGACATATTCCAGGTCGAAAAAACTGGTCAAACTAAGTGCAGAATCAATCTTCAGGATGTTATAATCATATTTATCCAATAACATTCCAACCGGATCATTCGTTTTCATCTGGGGCTGATTGGAACAGCCGTAGCACTCAAAGAGAAATGCGCCACAACAAAATGGCATTCGCTTGCGACACCGACTATTTTCCCCCCCATTAGGTCAAAGTTCACAGCAAATGCTCCATTACACTTTCTACTGAATGAGGACATCTAGTGGAAGACGTAGGAAGTGTTTCCAGATCCATAACTTGTTGGGAAGGGAGGGGGCGATGACGTCAAAGTTGCCCCAACTTTCAGGATTTCAAAACTTGTTTGGAAGATTGCCTGCCCTGTGAGTTCACAGATGTAATTCAAACGGTTTTAGAAACTTCAGAGTGTTTTCTATCCAATAGTAATAATAATATGCATATATTAGCAATTTAGGACAGAGTTTGATGCAGTTCACTATGGGCACGCAATTCATCCAAAGTGAAAATACTGCCCCCTATCTCCAAAAGGTTGCTCCAGTAGGGAAATACTGATGCCATCAATGGCCACACCATGAGGAAAATTATAGATTTCCCCATTGGCTGTAAGGATCCACAGTCAATGTTTTAGAATGAGTTACAGTAATAATGATGAAGATGGTGCGTAATCGAACCAGAGAATATTAGGGGCCTCTTTCTGTCTTGGCTGCAATTACTTACTTAGACCCATCTCCACATGAGGAGCATAGGCCATCAACGACGCCTCTCCAGCGAACTTGACTTGGCTAAAATAGGGAATTCCATTTCTCATCAACAGCCACGCTGAGTAAATTATATACTGTAGATTCCTCTCAAACCTCTATTTTACTATCTACATAGTCCTCCTGTGCCATTGGTGTGCCATTGTGGGATGTAAGGGTGAAGGGATCTGGGTGTATGTCTATGGGGAAAGTTGTCATGTAAACTGAGACAGGCTACAGTCTAACAAAATTATCGAAGTGAGCAGGTCAAACACACAGCCTTATGGCAACTTTCTATTTCTTAAATCTTATATTAATCTGTACTGCAGATTAGACAATGGAGAGTAATAAACCATGTCTGATATTACTGGTTGCAATCTCTCGGCTGCAGAGGGGACTCTTTCAAAATCAGCATGCAAATTGTGAAAGAAATGGGGGACTAGTAAAACAGAATAGAAAAGCAGGAGCACAGGGAAAACACGCTGGTTGACTTGAAAATACAAGACAAAGTGGCACAGAGAGACAGGAAACACAGGGATGAATACACCAGGGAAAATAAGCAACATCTGGAGGGGGTGGAGACGATTTTCCTCAGCGTTTCGCCTGCAATATCAGTTCTGTTATACTCACAGAAATATTTTTTACAGTTTTGGAAACTTTAGAGTGTTTTCTATTCTAAGGTGTCAATTATATTGTAGCATCTGGTCCTGAGAAATAGGCAGTTTACTTTGGGAACGTTATTTTTCCAAAAATAAAAATAGTGCCCCCTAGTTTCAAGAGGTTAAATTAATAACACACACATTATTGTATTTTTATCGTCTATATTGAATACATCATTCAAACAATCACAGTGTAGGTTGGAAAAAGTATGTGAACCCCTAGGCTAATGACTTCTTCAAAAGCTAATTGGAGTCAAGAGTCAACTAACCTGGAGTCAAATCAATGAGAGGAGATTTGATTTTGGTTAGAGCTGCCCTGCCCCATTAAAAACACAAACAAAATGTGCATTTGCTATTCACAAGAAGCATTGCATGAGAATAACCATGCCTCGAACAAAAGTGATCTCAGAAGACCTAAGATTAAAGACTTGTTGCCCCGCATAAAGCTGGAAAGGGTTTCAAAAGTATCTCTAAATGTCAGTCCACAGTAAGACAAATTGTCTATAAATGGAGAAATTTCAACACTGTTGCTAGTAGTGGCCATCCTGCAAAGATGACTACAAGAGCACAGCGCAGAATGCTCAATGAGGTTAAGAAGAAATCTAGAGTGTCAGCTAAAGACTTACAGAAAACTCTGGAAGATGCTAACATCTCTGTTGATGAGACTACAATACATAAAACACTAAACAAGAATGGTGTTCATGGGAGGACACAGCTGTCCACATTTTTTGGGGAAAAGAGCACCTGGACAGATGAAACTAAAGTTGTTTTGTTTGGAAGGAACACACAACACTATGTGTGGAGAACAAAAAGCACAGCACACCAACATTAAAACCTCATCCCAACTGTAAGGTATGGTGGAGGGAGCATCATGGTTTGGGGCTGGTTTGCTGCCTCGGGGCCTGGACAGCTTCCTATCATCACCGGAAAAATAAATTCCCAAGTTTATCAAGACATTTTGCAGGAGAATGTAAGGCTATCTGTACACCAATTGAAGCTCAACAGAAGTTAGAAGACAACAACCCAAAAGACAGAAGTAAATCAACAGAATGGCTTGAACAGAAGAAAATACGCCTTCTGGAGTGGCCCAGACAGTCCTGACATCAACCCGATTGAGATGCTGTGGCATGACCTCAGTTCACACCAGACATCCCAAGAATGTTGCTGAACTGACACAGTTTTGTAAAGAGGAATGGTCCAAACTCCCCCTGACTGTTGTGCAGGTCTGATCCGCAACTATAGAAAATGTTTGGTTGAGGTTATTGCTGCCAAAGGAGGGTCAACCTATTATTAAATCCAAGGGTTCACAAACCTCTTCCAACCTGCACTGTGAATGTTTACACGGTGTGTTCAATAAAAACATGAAAAATTGTAATTCTTTGTGTTTTATTAGTCTAAACAGACTGTTTGCCTATTGTTGTGACTTAGATGAAGATCAGATAACAATTTATGCAGAAATCCAGGTCATTCTAAAGGGTTCACGTACTTTTTCTTCCCAATGTAGTTACGAAATGTTATAAAACAGTAACGGATGTCGTGGGTTGAAGAAGGTGAGGACCAAGGTGCAGCGTGGTACGTGTTCATCTTTTATTATGTATTGAACACTGGATGGAAAAACAACAAAAGAGAATGCATGAAACCGAAACAGTTCTGTCTGGTACAGAATACAAAAACAGAAAACAACTACCCACAAACACAGGTGGGAACAGGCTACCTAAGTATGGTTCTCAATCAGAGACAACGATTGACAGCTGCCTCTGATTGGGAACCATACCAGGCCAAACACATAGAAATACAACACACAGAACAAAACATAGAATGAAAAACACAGAATACCGACCCCAACTCACGCCCTGACCAAACCAAAATAGAGACATAAAAAAGGAACTAAGGTCAGGACGTGACAAAAACCCTGATTTATAACAAACCACAGTAGTTCAATGAATTGTCATCACACCCATAGAGAAAAGTATATACGTAGTAGTGCCATCATGCTCAATCTCTCGATTATTATTATAGTTCCACAGAATTACAGTGTTTATCTAGATTTTAAATGTATTAGTCCATCTGCAAAATTACAAATTCATCTTCTGCGCTGCTCCCACACATATCAGAAATGTACACACAGTTTTCGGGGAATCACAATAGATATGCGGTGCAGCACCGCCTGGAGCTATTTTGGTGGTCAATTGCCTTGCTCCAGGGCACAATGATAGAATATTAAAATCAAGAGCATTTCAATCGCTATTTTAAAGTGCCAATTTGTACAGGTTAATTAACCTGGGATTTGAACCAGCAGCTACACATACAGCACACTCCTGAGAGGAAAAAGATGTTACTGTGATGAATCTGATACATGTACAGTGAAGCCATATGAGAGCCTTTTCCTGTAGTTCACGATCAGCTCCTTTGTCTTGCTCACATTGAGGGTGAGGTTGTTGTCCTGGCACCACACTGCCAGTTCTCTGTACATGATTCCATATGTGTTATTTCATCACATTATGATGTCTTCAATATTATTCTACAATGTAGAAAATAATAAAAATATGTTAGTCTGTCAAGTGGCAAGTACAGCAACGGAATCAATTCCATTCAATCTAAGCCTTGTGAAAGCGATCAGAAGACTCCAAACAGAGCACCTGCTCTCGGAATCACTCTATTGACATTTAAATACTACCTCTAAGGCATTCAATTTATCTATCTGCATATCACTAATGTACCCTTCATCTAATCTAGGAATGTGATGACGTGGAATGGGATGCGTGTGTGCTCATGTGTGTGTGTCTTTGAAGGGAGTTTTCCCCAGTGTTAGGGGAAGAGGTTGTTTTGATTGATGGCTGTGATGCAGCAGTCTTATCTCAGGCTCCATGCCCTGGTCACTGGCTGTCAGCTGGTCAGATGGACCAGTTTTTTACAGTAGTGACAACACACAGCAGCTAGCCTTATCTTAGCCAAGACACTCTGACTGCCCACGTCAATGGTTTTTTGTGCATGTCTCTGTGTAGATGTATATGCATGAATGTATTTTGTATGCTTTGTTTGCTTTTTTAGTTTTGTACTGTGAATATGAGTATGTTAATCTGAAAGCATTTATGTGTTCATTTGTTTCATTTGTGTGAGTGATTTCTTTCAGTGTGTGCGTGTGTGTGTGTGTGTGTGTGTGTGTGTGTGTGTGTGTGTGTGTGTGTGTGTGTGTGTGTGTGTGTGTGTGTGAACCACTGATAACTCACACCAACTTTTTTTGGGCAACAGTTCAACAAGTTTGAATGGGGGAATATGAACAGATAATCAATAGAAAACTATTTGACGTATCTCCTTCTCTCATATGGCACATTTATTATTCCCCCCCATTATTCTACAGTCTGTAATCAACGTGAGTCTGAATACCATCCCTAACCGACCAATCTGTAGAGCTGTTACCCACAGGAGGGTGGTGTCTCCTGTAACTCCTCATATACGCCTCAGCAGAATACATAAAAGGATAAGCCTACTCTTTCCTTCCTTCTCTTTTTCCTCCCTTCCATTTGTCTTTAGAATGCTGCTCCAACTCCTGGGGGAGATAGTAGACAAGTAATTGGTGAAGCCATCCACACACATCATATCCCAACTGTTAACCCTGATATAATTTCCACATTATATCATCTATTGTCAAATATTGCCACCTAATCAACATCCTTTAAAACGTCTTGCTGTTATTGGAATAGGATAATAGAACACCTGGGTCTGATTATAGGCGTGTCAGAAACAACAACATTTGAATTGATAATGTATAGAGCAGTGGTCCCCCCCCCCCCCCCAACTCTCAGCTCTCACTCATTACAGACTAGGAATTAATGTTTCATTTATAAATTGTTTAAATGTATTACAATAGGGAGCCCATTGAGAGGTTTATTTCACAAGGGAGCCCTGCATTTTACATTTCACACCTTTTACAAAGTACAAGAGAAGACACACTAAAGAAAAACAATCACCTTCCTCAACAAATAGGTTCTCAATCAACATTTTGAGCTGCCTGAGAGGCAACAATGTTCCATACTCTGGATTCCATACTCTGAGTTCCATGGAGTAAATCAAATCAAATCAAATTATAAAGCCCTTTTTAGCTGATGTCACAAAGTGCTGTACAGAAACCCAGCCTAAAACCCCAAACAGCAAGCAATGCAGGTGTAGAAGCACAGTGGCTAGGAAAAACTCCCTAGAAAGGCCAGAGCCTAAGAATAATACCAGAGAGGAACCAGGCTATGAGGTGTGGCCAGTACTCTTCTGGCTGTGCCGGGTGGAGATTATAACAGAACATGGCAAAGATGTTCAAATGTTCATGGATGACCAGCAGGGTCAAATAATAATAATCACAGTGGTTGTCGAGGGTGCAACAGGTCAGCACATCAGGAGTAAATGTCAGTTGGCTTTTCATAGCCGATCATTCAGAGTATCTCTACCGATCCTGCTGTCTCTAGAGAGTTGAAAACAGCAGGTCTGGGACAGGTAGCACATCCGGTGAACAGGTCAGGGTTCCATAGCCACAGGCAGAATAGTTGAAACTGGAACAGCAGCACGACCAGCTGGACTGGGACAGCAAGGAGTCTTCAGGCCAGGTAGTCCTGAGGCATGGTCCTAGGGCTCAGGTCCTCCGGGAGAGAGAAAGAAAGAAAGAGAGATAGAAAGAAAGAGAGAAAAAGAGAGAAAGAGAGAGAGAATTAGAGAGAGCATACTTAAATTCACACAGGAATATCACATGAGAAATACTCCAGATATAACAGACTGACCCTAGCTCGCCGACACATAAACTACTGCAGCATAAATAATGGAGGCTGAGACAGGAGGGGTCGGGAGACACCGTGGCCCCATCCGACGAAAACCCCGGACAGGGCCAAACAGGCAGGATATAACCCAACCCATTTTGCCAAAGCACAGCCCCCACACCACTAGAGGGATATCTTCAACCACCAACTTACCATCCTGAGACAAGGCCGAGTATAGCCCACAAAGATCTCCGCCATGGCACAAACCCAAGGGGGGGCGCCAACCCGGACAGGAAGATCACGCCAGTGACTCAACCCACTCAAGTGGCGCACCCCTCCCAGTGACGGCATGGAAGAGCACCAGTAAGCCAGTGACTCAGCCCCTGTAATAGGGTTAGAATCCCAGTGGAGAGGGGGGAACCGGCCAGGCAGAGACAGCAAGGGTGGTTCGTTGCTCCAGTGCCTTTCTGTTCACCTTCACACTCCTGGGCCAGACTACACTCAATCATAGGGCCTACTGAAGAGATGAGTTCAATAAAGACTTATAAAGGTTGAGACCGAGTCTGCGTCTCTCACATGGGTAGGCAGACCATTCCATTAAAATGGAGCTCAATAGGAGAGAAAGCCCTGCCTCCAACTGTTTGCTGAGAAATTATAGGGACAGTAAGGAGGCCTGCGTCTTGTGACCATAGCGTACGTGTAGGTACGGTAGGGGGGAAAAGTATTTAGTCAGCCACCAATTGTGCAAGTTCTCCCACTTAAAAAGATGAGAGAGGCCTGTAATTTTAATCATAGGTACACTTCAACTATGACAGACAAAATGAGAAAAACAAATGCAGAAAATCACATTGTAGGATTTTTTATGAATTTATTTGCAAATTATGGTGGAAAATAAGTATTTGGTCACCTACAAACAAGCAATATTTCTGGCTCTCACAGACCTGTGACTTCTTCTTTAAGAGGCTCCTCTATCCTCCACTTGTTACCTGTATTAATGGCACCTGTTTGAACTTGTTATCAGTATAAAAGACACCTGTCCACGACCTCAAACAGTCACACTCCAAACTTCACTATGGCCAAGACCAAAGAGCTGTCAAAGGACACCAGAAACAAAATAGTAGACCTCCACCAGGCTGGGAAGACTGAATCTGCATTACGTAAGCAGCTTGGTTTGAAGAAATCAACTGTGGGAGCAATTATTAGGAAATGGAAGACATACAAGACCACTGATAATCTCCCTCGATCTGGGGCTCCACGCAAGATCTCACCCCGTGGGGTCAGAATTTTCACAAGAACGGTGAGCAAAAATCCCAGAACCACACGGGGGAACCTAGTGAATGACCTGCAGAGAGCTGGGACCAAAGTAACAAAGCCTACCATCAGTAACACACTACGTCGCCAAGGACTCAAATCCAGGCGTGTCCCCCTGCTTAAGCCAGTATATGTCCAGGTCCGTCTGAAGTTTGCTAGAGAGCATTTGGATGATCCAGAAGAAGATTGGGAGAATGTCATATGGTAAGATGAAACCAAAATATAACTTTTTGGTAAAAACTCAACTTGTCGTGTTTGGAGGACAAAGAATGCTGAGTTGCATCCAAAGAACACCATACAGTGCCTTGCGAAAGTATTCGGCCCCCTTGAACTTTGCGAACTTTTGCCATATTTCAGGCTTCAAACATAAAGATATAAAACTGTATTTTTTTGTGAAGAATCAACAACAAGTGGGACACAATCATGAAGTGGAACGACATTTATTGGATATTTCAAACTTTTTTAACAAATCAAAAACTGAAAAATTGGGCGTGCAAAATTATTCATCCCCTTTACTTTCAGTGCAGCAAACTCTCTCCGGAAGTTCAGTGAGGATCTCTGAATGATCCAATGTTGACCTAAATGACTAATGATGATAAATACAATCCACCTGTGTGTAATCAAGTCTCCGTATAAATGCACCTGCACTGTGATAGTCTCAGAGGTCCGTTAAAAGCGCAGAGAGCATCATGAAGAACAAGGAACACACCAGGCAGGTCCGAGATACTGTTGTGAAGAAGTGTAAAGCCGGATTTGGATACAAAAAGATTTCCCAAGCTTTAAACATCCCAAGGAGCACTGTGCAAGCGATAATATTGAAATGGAAGGAGTATCAGACCACTGCAAATCTACCAAGACCTGGCCGTCCCTCTAAACTTTCAGCTCATACAAGGAGAAGACTGATCAGAGATGCAGCCAAGAGGCCCATGATTACTCTGGATGAACTGCAGAGATCTACAGCTGAGGTGGGAGACTCTGTCCATAGGACAACAATCTGTCGTATATTACACAAATCTGGCCTTTATGGAAGAGTGGCAAGAAGAAAGCCATTTCTTAAAGATATCCATAAAAAATGTTGGTTAAAGTTTGCCACAAGCCACCTGGGAGACACACCAAACATGTGGAAGAAGGTGCTCTGGTCAGATGAAACCAAAATTGAACTTTTTGGCAACAATGCAAAACGTTATGTTTGGCGTAAAAGCAACACAGCTCAAAACTCTGAACACACCATCCCCACTGTCAAACATGGTGGTGGCAGCATCATGGTTTGGGCCTGCTTTTCTTCAAAAAGTCTGTGTTGGACAGGGAAGATGGTTAAGGAGGAGGATATGGCAGACATACGCCCCCTTTGGAGAGATTGGGTACCCCTAGTAAACTGGAAAAAAAATCTTTCAAAAATTGTTAATATATGCAAATAAAAATTATTATTGGATAGAAAACACTCTAAAGATTCTAAAACCGTTGGAATTATGTCTGTAAGTATAGCAGAACTCACAGGGCAGGCATTCTTCCAAACTAGTTTCTGTGGCCATGAAAGTTGGAGCAACTTTGACGTCATGCCCCCACCCTTCCCAACCAGCTATGATTCTGGGGACACTTTCTATCTCTTCCGCTAGATGTCCTCTTTCATTAGAGCTTCAAACCGTTCAAATCGCGCGAGAATTGACCCTATGGGAGTGAAATTAGTGCGTGCCACGAGAGAATAGGCTGTGCGTATGGGCGCGAATTGGTCACAGTCATTCCTTTGTTTCCAGCACTGAAGAGAAGGGCAGACGATGGGCGATTGAATTGAAGTTTGTTTTGCACGTCTAAAACATCATAAAGCTTGCTTCTGCACTTAGTTTGACCTGTTTAGTCGACATATAATGTGTAATTTTGAAGTTTTGATGCGCAACTTATCCGGACCAGAGGACGTTTTGGGTGCATTTCAGCTGATGTTATTAGCAGTAGCTAATACAAAGACGCAAGACTTGAAACCAAACGATGTATTGGGTAAGTATGAAGCCTTCCAGAACATTCTGAACGAAGACCATCGAAGGTAAGGGAATATTTATGCTTAAATCTGTGTTTCTGTTGACTCCAACATTACGTGGAAATGTAGCTTGGAACTGAGCGCTGTCTCACAATATGGAATAGTGTGCGATTTCTGTAACGTTAAAAATAAATCTAACACAGCGGTTGCATAAAGAAGCAGTGTATCTTTCTAACTATATGTAGAACATGTATATTTAGTCAAAGTTTATGATGTCTATTTTACGTTATCTTGCCGCGCTACATAGATTTCCTGCGGGCGTTTTTGAGTAATTTCTGAAGGTGAACTCACTGTAAATGGACATTTATGGATATAAATGGCATATTATTGAAAAAAAAAATATGTACTGTGTAATATGTCATATTACTGTCATCTGATGAAGATTTTCAAAAGGTTAGTGAGCGATTTATTTTTTAATCCTGCGTTTGTTGATTGCATGTTTTGGCTATTGAAATGAGCTGTGTCTGGTGGTGGTTTTACATATATATGTGCTATGTTTTCGCCGTAAAACATTTTAGAAATCTGACTTGCTGGCTAAATGAACAAGATGTTTATCTTTCATTTGAGCTATTGGACTTGTTAATGTGTGGAGGTTAAATATTTTTAAGAATATTTTTGCGTTCCATGCGCCACCGTTCCAGCTGCACGTGGGAGGGTTGATTCCCAATTGGGAACCAGTATCGTAGACAGGTTAAAATTGATGGGAAGATGGATGGAGCCAAATACAGGACCATTCTGGAAGAAAACCTGATAGAGTCTGCAAAAGACCTGAGACTGGGACGGAGATTTGTCTTCCAACAAGACAACGATCCAAAACATAAAGGAAAATCTACAATGGAATGGTTCAAAAATAAACATATCCAGGTGTTAGAATGGCCAAGTCAAAGTCCAGACCTGAATCCAATCGAGAATCTGTGGAAAGAACTGAAAACTGCTGTTCACAAATGCTCTCCATCCAACCTCACTGAGCTCGAGCTGTTTTGCAAGGAGGAATGGGAAAATCTCTCGATGTGCAAAACTGATAGAGACATACCCCAAGCGACTTACAGCTGTAATCGCAGCAAAAGGTGGCGCTACAAAGTATTAACTTAAGGGGGCTGAATAATTTTGCACGCCCAATTTTTCCATTTTTGATTTGTTAAAAAAGTTTGAAATATCCAATAAATGTCGTTCCACTTCATGATTGTGTCCCACTTGTTGTTGATTCTTCACAAAAAAATACAGTTTTATATATTTATGTTTGAAGCCTGAAATGTGGCAAAAGGTCGCAAAGTTCAAGGGGGCCGAATACTTTCGCAAGGCACTGTACCTACTGTGAAGCATGGGGGTGGAAACATCATGCTTTGGGGCTGTTTTTCTGCAAAGGGACCAGGACGACTGATCCGTGTAAAGGAAAGATTGAATGGGGCCATGTATCGTGAGATTTTGAGTGAAAACCTCCTTCCATCAGCAAGGGCATTGAAGATGAAACGTGGCTGGGTCTTTCAGCATGACAATGATCCCAAACACACCGCCCGGGCAACGAAGGAGTGGCTTCGCAAAAAGCATTTCAATGTCCTGGAGTGGCCTAGCCAGTCTCCAGATCTCAACCCCATAGAAAATCTTTGGAGGGAGTTGAAAGTCCGTGTTGCCCAGCAACAGCCCCAAAACATCACTGCTCTAGAGGAGATCTGCATGGAGGAATGGGCCAAAATACCAGCAACAGTGTGTGGAAACCTTGTGAAGACTTACAGAAAACGTTTGACCTCTGTCATTGCCAACAAAGGGTATATAACAAAGTATTGAGATAAACTTTTTTTATTGACCAAATACTTATTTTCCACCATAATTTGCAAATAAATTCATTAAAAATCCTACAGTGTGATTTTCTGGATTTTTTTTCTCAGTTTGTCTGTCATAGTTGAAGTGTACCTATGATGAAAATTACAGGCCTCTCTCATCTTTTTAAGTGGGAGAACTTGCACAATTGGTGACTGACTAAATACTTTTTTGCCCCACTGCATGTACGGCAGCACCAAATCGGAAAGATAGGTAGGAGCAAGCCCATGTAACGCTTTGTAGGTTAGCAGTAAAACCTTGAAATCAGCCCTTGCCTTAACAGGAAGCCAGTGTAGAGAGGCTAGCACTGGAGTAATATGATCACATTTTGGGGATCTAGTCAACATTCTAGCAGCCGTGTTCAGCACTAACTGAAGTTTATTTTTTGCTTTATCCGGGTAGCTGGAAAGTGGAGCATTGCAGTAGTCTAACCTAGAAGTGACAAAAGCATGGATACATTTTTCTGCATCATTTATGGACAGAAAGTTTCTGAATTTTGCAATGTTACGTAGATGGAAAAAAGCTGTCCTTGAAATGTTCATCAAAAGAGAGATCAGGGTCCAGAGTAACGCTGAGGTCCTTCACAGTTTTATTTGAGAAGACTGTACAACCATCAAGACTAATTGTCAGATTCAACAGAAGATTTCTTTGTTTCTTGGGACCTAGAACAAGCATCTCTGTTTTGTCCGAGTTTAAAAGTAGAACATTTGCAGCCATCCACTTCCTTATACAGTGCCTTGCGAAAGTATTCGGCCCCCTTGAACTTTGCGACCTTTTGCCACATTTCAGGCTTCAAACATAAAGATATAAAACAGTATTTTTTTGTGAAGAATCAACAACAAGTGGGACACAATCATGAAGTGGAACGACATTTATTGGATATTTCAAACTTTTTTAACAAATCAAAACTGAAAAATTGGGCGTGCAAAATTATTCAGCCCCCTTAAGTTAATACTTTGTAGCGCCACCTTTTGCTGCGATTACAGCTGTAAGTCGCTTGGGGTATGTCTCTATCAGTTTTGCACATCGAGAGACTGACATTTTTTCCCATTCCTCCTTGCAAAACAGCTCGAGCTCAGTGAGGTTGGATGGAGAGCATTTGTGAACAGCAGTTTTCAGTTCTTTCCACAGATTCTCGATTGGATTCAGGTCTGGACTTTGACTTGGCCATTCTAACACCTGGATATGTTTATTTTTGAACCATTCCATTGTAGATTTTGCTTTATGTTTTGGATCATTGTCTTTTTGGAAGACAAATCTCCGTCCCAGTCTCAGGTCTTTTGCAGACTCAATCAGGTTTTCTTCCAGAATGGTCCTGTATTTGGCTCCATTCATCATCCCATCAATTTTAACCATCTTCCCTGTCCCTGCTGAAGAAAAGCAAGCCCAAACCATGATGCTGCCACCACCATGTTTGACAGTGGGGATGGTGTGTTCAGCTGTGTTGCTTTTACGCCAAACATAACGTTTTGCATTGTTGCCAAAAAGTTCAATTTTGGTGTCATCTGACCAGAGCACCTTCTTCCACATGTTTGGTGTGTCTCCCAGGTGGCTTGTGGCAAACTTTAACCAACACTTTTTATGGATATCTTTAAGAAATGGCTTTCTTCTTGCCACTCTTCCATAAAGGCCAGATTTGTGCAATATACGACTGATTGTTGTCTTATGGACAGAGTCTCCCACCTCAGCTGTAGATCTCTGCAGTTCATCCAGGGTGATCATGGGCCTCTTGGCTGCATCTCTGATCAGTCTTCTCCTTGTATGAGCTGAAAGTTTAGAGGGACGGCCAGGTCTTGGTAGATTTGCAGTGGTCTGATACTCTTTCCATTTCAATATTATCGCTTGCACAGTGCTCCTTGGGATGTTTAAAGCTTTGGAAATCTTTTTGTATCCAAATCCGGCTTTAAACTTCTTCACAACAGTATCTCGGACCTGCCTGGTGTGTTCCTTGTTCTTCATGATGCTCTCTGCGCTTTTGACGGACCTCTGAGACTATCACAGTGCAGATGCATTGATACGGAGACTTGATTACACACAGGTGGATTGTATTTATCATCATTAGTCATTTAGGTCAACATTGGATCATTCAGAGATCCTCACTGAACTTCTGGAGAGAGTTTGCTGCACTGAAAGTAAAGGGGATGAATAATTTTGCACGCCCAATTTTTCAGTTTTTGATTTGTTAAAAAAGTTTGAAATATCCAATTAATGTCGTTCCACTTCATGATTGTGTCCCACTTGTTGTTGATTCTTCACAAAAAAATACAGTTTTATATCTTTATGTTTGAAGCCTGAAATGTGGCAAAAGGTCGCAAAGTTCAAGGGGGCCGAAAACTTTCGCAAGGCACTGTATGTGGGCTGTGCACCCAGTCCCTGGTTAACAACGTTCTCCATGACTTGTTGAACCGGTTCATGTTTGTCCACCTCGACGACGTCCTCGTCTTCTCTCGCTCAGCTCAAGAACACTTGCTCCACGCCCGAGAACCAGCTTTTTGTGAAAGCAGAAAAGTGCTAATTCCATCACTCCTTCCTTGGTTAGGGTTAGCCCCCCTTCTTCTCACATCATCTTAACGCCACATAGAGGAATTACGCAGAGGGTATGGCTGTTCACCCCATTTCCCCTGTGCATTTATACCTGTATTCTCTGTTTGTATGTTGCCAGTTTGTCCTGTCTCGCTGGGGTGCCCAATGAGTCTCTCGCGCCAGACAACTTATTTCCGCTCGTGAAACTACAGTAGATCTGCTCTGTCAGGGAAAGATGGTGCGAAAGCAAAAGGCTAATTGTAATTAAATTGTACATTAATAATCATAACAGTCATAGGAGCCTGGGACCTGAAAAACCGGACAACTATGTACATCCAACAAGAGTCAAAGGACAGAGGGATACACTAGCTAGAACCTTCTCATCACGGATCTGGTAGGACAAAAAAGCATGGCCAATTTGATTGTTTGCCCCTCATGTTGTTAATCAGGTTCTACTATAGATGGCATGGTGACATATTGTGTTGACTAAAACAGCACAAAACTAGGCCATTACTACAGTAATTTTAAGAAACATTTTGAGAAATAGTTTGGTTGACTGTTTGGGACAAATAAACCAGTTAATTGATAAGCAGATAGCTAGCTATAGCTAGCTGTTATATGCTAGCTAGTTAGCTCCCATGCCAATTTCAAGTCTTTCTAAACTCATATCTGACTAACTCGTAAATATGAAGTTATTTCAGAATGAACATTAACTGGCTTGCGCATCATGCTTTGTGACATTATGTTAGCTAGCTATCCCCAGTTAGATAATGTGTTTTCACTTATTGCATCTGTATGCTTGTTGCATTCTCCCTAGTGCACTAGTTTATTCGTGAGTTGACTGCTCATTTTAAATAGTTTAATCTAACCTGATCAAAACAGTGGCAGCATGTGCAGCAGTGGTCATTGGTTTTTGACATGCAAAAGTATAATAGGTGTATTTATGCTGTTGTTCAAATGCAAGGATCGCTTTATATGTCTTCTCAAAGAAACTACCAGTAGTTCGAAAACTTGACATAATATTTCTGTCATGCTGCTTTGCTGACAACTCCAACCATCTAGCTCCCCTGTAGGCTGAGTTTACAGGGAGCAACAAACTAGTGGAAATGTTCTGTCAAAGCCACGTGATGTCTGAAGCAACAATAGCTCAATGCACCGTCATAAAAACTACATTCAAAAGTGCTTTGTTTGAGTTCCACAGTATCGCTGGCACGTTTTTTACTTCTAACCTCTCTTAAACATTGAGTGTTTGATTGGATTAGTCAATTTCTTCTGCTTCCATTGCTACCAACAATTAATCTGTGTGATTAACGGCCGTGTTTGTGAGACAAGTGTGGATCCCAAAAACCATTCCTATCACAAAAACATCTGTCTGAAAGTCTGAATGGTTTGAGCTACAAACTATTATGACCCATCTATGAAAAGCAGAGACTCTTAAGAACATAAGCACTCACAAGCCACACAAGAGTCGTTAGAATGTGAAAAGTTATTTTACACAGAAGATCATTGGATCGTCTCAGGACATGTTGCCTATAACACTGTAATTAAGCTTTAACAAACTCCACACAGTTGTCACTGACTGCATATTGCATATTCATTTCACACAAAGCAAACCATTTCTGTACTTACAGCATTCTTTAAAATTATTTTTTTATCAGGTTTCTGCTTGGCGGAACTTATTTGTTTATTGACATATATGCATTTCTAAAAACATGTTTTCACTTTGTCATTATGGGGTATTGTGTGTAGATGGGTGACAATGTTTTAAAATAAATATATTTTGAATTCAGGCTGTAACAGAAAATGTGGAATATGTCAAGGTGTATGAATACTTTCTGAAGGCACTGTGCATTCATTTTCCACATTTTGTTGTGTTGATGCCTGAATAGGACGCCCACAAGCCACCACCATTCAAAAGTTTGGGGTCACTTATACATTTCCTTGTTCTTGAAAGAATAGCACATTTCTTGTCCATTAAAATGTATTTTTATTTTATCTTTATTTAACTAGGCAAGTCAGATAAGAACAAATTCTTATTTTCAATGATGGCCTAGGGTTAATGGGTTAACTGCATGTTCAGGGGCAGAATGACATATTTGTACCTTGTCAGCTCAGGGAACTGAGTAATCAACGTACTTTACTCAAAATACAAAAATACAAGGCAAATATTCGAGCCCACAATAACGGACCGATTTACAAAGAACAACCACTCACAAACAAACATGGGGAACAGCGGGTTAAATAATAAACAAGTAATTATATAAGTGAAGCCAGGTGTGTAAGACACAGACAAAACAAATGGAAAATGAAAAGTGGATCGGGGGTGGCTAGAAGGCTGGTGACGTCAACCGCCGAACGTCGCCCCAACAAGGAGAGGGACCGACTTTGGCGGAAGTCGTGACAAGTGAGTACACCTCAGCAATTTATTAAACACATTTTTACCAGAAAGGTGAGTTCCAGACCTTTGTAAAACTGTGCAACATTACCAGTTATTGTTTATGGCTATGTCATGAAAAATAATTATGTTTGGCTATGTCTATTAAGGTGGAAATCAACATTTTAAGGTGCATTGGCTGGGGGGTATTCTGAAGAAGCGGTAGGGGTGGGGTAGAACTCATAATTTTCTCAGTGTATGCATGGGTGTGTGGTTTGCTGACTCACACCAAGACATGTTACGTACTCCTCAAGCATAGCCAATAAAACCCTGAGCCACCGTGGCACATGCAGACAAAGTCTCAAACAATCAACCAGCAGCCGATGCTCAGACAGGCAGCACATCCACCTAGAGACTTGATCACGTACATTTATTAAAGTGAAGTGTACAGGCTTATCCTCCTTGATCTCTGAAAAACAGCCCAAATTTCATATAATTTAGTCAATTAGTTGGAGAGTGGGGTTTGTGTGTTGATGTGCATTTGTGTTGTAGTCTTAATGTCATCTGATGCTGTTGAAAGCCCATTAGATCACACATTGAGGCCACCACTGCTGTGCGCCAAAACACACACACACACACACACACACACACACACACACACACACACACACACACACACACAGACACAAGCAAGCTGTGCGCCAAAACATGCACACACACACACAGACACACACACACACACACACACACACACACACACACACACACACACACACACACACACACACACACACACACACACACACACACACACACAAAACACATGTGTTGTGAGTGTTCTGGCATAAGGTGGTTATGAGGTGAGTTTACTAAATAAAGGTTAAATTTACAGTTTTTTACAATCACTTTGGCACTAATTTCAGAACATTGTGGTCATTTTTCAAAACTCTAGACACAAAACTCAAAATGGTCATCACTTGTAACACAGGCTGTCGAATGTTCAAAACATTTCATTGTGCATTCATATCTTTAAAGAAACCTTACACTTGCAGCATCATTGGTTCAAATAACTCATTTATCATGAAATACCATAGGAACATTCATTTAAATCACTCACACAGAAGATACTGATAGTTTCACTGTGTAGTTGTTCGTACAATCAGTAAATATTGTAGTACAAAATATGTGACACATGTTTCATTATGCTACTACACGTAAATACATCACTGTAAAAGGACTAGTAGAGAGAACACTACAGAGACAGTGGAATCATTGAACAAAATTTGAAATTTATTGATGAAATACAATAAAATCACAACAGGTTTCTTTGAATCAAAGCAAAAATAATTAGCTACAAAAAAAGAAAAAAAACAGTAAAACGTCAACTGCAGTGTTCCTCACCTGGCTTACTGTAAAAAGCAAAACAAAGGATTGATTACTGTACTTCTATATTTCCCTCAACCCTATCTTGTGGATTTGGCCCTAGGTTCTCATCCACATCACAATGGATGTTTTCATTAGCCAAACATCTTGGGAAGAATCTTCTGGCATTGCGAATCCAGGCCTGACACTGGTCTGCCATGATGTCATTGCATGCGTCATCTATAGCCTGGAGAAGGGCGGCTTGTTCGTGAGGGCGCCTATCATATACCTTCCACCTCCACGTGGAGAAAAATTCCTCAATTGTGTTAAGGATAGGAGAGTATGGGGGTAAGTACAGGGTGGTAAATTGTGGTTGGGAAACCATGTTTGCACCATTCTGAGCATGGTGGAAAATGACATTATCCCACACAATGACATGGGTCATGCCATCAGCTCTACAGACCTGATTTAGCTCATCAAGGAACGTTACATTCGAACAGCGAATCATGTGGCTGCCTGCTACTCAATATATAGAGTATATAGAGTAGAACGCTTTAGGTGTTGTTTGACCAAACATTAGAACAGGCAAGATGAGTAATCTAAGCAACTTTGACTGTGGTATGATTGCTGATGCCACACATGGTGATTCCAGCACCTCAGAAACAGCTGCCCTCCTGGGATTTTTACGCACTACAGTCTCTATAGTTTACAGAGAATGGTGCGATAAACAAAACACATTCAGTGAGCGACATTTCTGTGGGCAAAACACCTTGTTAATGAGAGAGGTCAGAGGAGAATGTCCAGACTCATTCAAGCTAACAGAAAGGCCACAAATGCTCAAATAACAGCTGTTTAAAACAGTGGTGTGCAGAATGACAAGTTAACGTACAACACCATGAATAATTCAGGCTGTTGTGTAGGCAAAAGGGGGTCCTACCCAGTACAAGATAGGTGTACCTAATAAAGTGGCTGGTGAGTGTACAGTAATGTCAAATCTGAAAAGTGGTACATGGGACAGTGTCTTGTAAAGAATGATGATGAAATATTACAGCCATAGATAATGTAGTCCAATTGGTTCATATTCCACGGTAATTGGTGTCAATGGATCTCGTTATCCTGAAACTTTCATGATCTAAACATGGAATATTGTTTGTCAGTTTCCATAAAACTATGCATTAAGAGTAATGCAACAGTTATACTTATCATTTTGAGCAGTTTTATCAATTGATAGTTTGATCATTGTAATGAAATGAATAGACAGTCATCTCAGATGTAATGTGTGAATTGCATTTTGAAATGGTAATACTTTGAGGTTAAGTTTTGAAAAATTAGCATTTTGATCATTGGTTGTGAGTTTTGTGTCTAGTTTTGTGTCTAGAGTTTTGAAAAATGACATCAAGGTTCTGAAATTAGTGCCAAAGTGATTGTAAAAAAAACTATTGTAAAAAAGAAAATCCCTGTATGGGAGACATTTAAGAAAACCCAGTATAGAACAAACTGGAAGTCTTTTTTTTTGGAGAATACTTACTTATATTTGAGATATTTGAGATCTTGCCATAATATGGACTTGGGGTTTTACCAAATAGGGCTATCTTCTGTATACCACCTTAACCTTGTCGCAACACAACTGATTGTCTCAAATGCATTAAGAAAGAAAGAAATTCCACAAATTAACATTTAACAAGGCACACCTGTCAATTGAAATGCATTCCAGGTGACTACCTCATGAAGCTGGTTGAGAGAATGCCAAGAGTGTGCAAAGCTGTTATCAAGGCAAAGGGTGGCTACTTTGAAGAATATAAAATAGATTTTGATTTGTTTTACACTTTTTTGGTTACTACATGTGTTATTTCATAGCTGTGATGTCTTCACTATTATTCTACAATGTAGAAAATAGTACACATAAATGGAAACCCTTGAATGAGTAGGTTTGTCCAAACTTTTGACTGGTACTGTATATGTATCTACTTAAGAAGTTGTGTCCTCAAATCTATCATGCTTGGTGGCCTCTCTTGTTTTGCCTACATCAATGTTGTAGATGGTTGTCTGCGCAAATGTGAAGAAGTTGACAAGAGCATCATCATATGTCAGGTTAACGACAAAGTGGGCTTTGAACATTTCATCAAACGCACACAGACCACTAATTTCCTGGCAGGGAACAAGCCTCTTGTCCACCACAATGTAGTATTTGTCAATCTCGCTGTGTCTTCTTCCAATGACAAGGGGGTATGACTGTTGAACATGGTTCCCATCAAGATGGTCTTCAATGCTGCAGCATGACTGCAACACACAATGGGTCTTTTTAAGTCCCTCTCCACATGTTAAGACAACGAAGATGCAACCCAATAAAGTAATTACACAACAATTACTGTCTCTTCTTACCTTATGAAAGTGCACTAGTCTACCCACAGCATCACTGGCACTGATCTTGGTCCTCTTCCCTCCTGCTGGTGGTGGGATGAGATGCCGCAGAAGCAGCATCAGGGAGGACATATCATTGTCCCAGTCTTAGTGCAAGAAAAGGCCAAGACCCCAAATCACATAAAACAATATCACTGAGTTTGAAATATTGCACTGTCCATGAGAGAATCCACTTACTGGTTTCATTGTCATTCTCTGGTAGTTTTTCTGCAGGAGGCAACAAAAATCAGTGGTCGTAGTCAGGGATTTTGCCAGTTTGATGACTTTAGGCTTCAATACAGTGTCCTACTTTTCAAGGAGCTTAGCAGATGTTTCATCGTCAAACATCAGCAGAAAGTACTGATTCGCTTAAACAAAGTGGACCAACTCAACTTCATGACCAACACAAATCATGTTCTCAATCTCAGACAAATAGCCTGTAGTTCTGATTCCAAGACATACTACATACTACATCACTCACCAATCCTTTGATGTCCAGAAACCTGGGAAAGACTGTGAGGACATCTGTGCTTCTGTCTGGACTATAAACTAGCTCCTGTCGATACTGGAACACCTCCTTCGTTTATTTTTCATTGGCCGAGTGGACAAGGAATGATATGGCCTCCTTGCTGGTGGTGCAGGTCAGTCTTCCTCCTATCAGTTGGGCCTTCCGACTGGGGTGAAATACTCTTCTTGATGTGTCTTCAGGTGATAATTCAGATATACTTTGCCTCTGTCAGGATCATAGAAGTGTTCCTTAGATTGTGGAAAAGATGACCAACAAGGGAGTTAAATGGTTATTATTTTTAGACTTGATTCTATGACTGTTTGATGCCCCATTCAGTCCACAGAACAAGTGTCAAAATATTACCACAAGCATGGTCTACCAGCACTTATATATATCCTTTGACAGAAAAAGGATCTCTCAATGAAGGAAAGAGAGTCACAATTCCAAGAGCATAACATTCTCTCTGTTGAAGAATGTGAAGCCTCCTGCTCAAAAACAATAAAGCATACACACTCCAAATAAGCTACTGTATCTTTCTACAGTCTCATAATGATGCCAAATAACATGAATGTATAGTTTGATTGTTTTGATCCATTGTTTGTGGCCAGATTGGCTAATGAGAAGCTTACCCATGCATCTCTTTCATGTGGCTGACTAAAATGGCAATCATCTCTCTCCTAGTTCTATGGTCCAATGTTTTGGTTGTCTGGTACTCTTCTAATACGTCTTGCCCACCAGTCAGGGCATCTTGGACCATCTATTAAGACAATAACAATTTAGAGTTGGTTTATGCTGTCGGAATCTCCATGAAGAGAAGACACAGAAATGGGATTATCAACATCCAATATCAGTTAGCATTACTCCTAAGGGTGTGTTGGCCTTTTTAAATGGTCTTTCTGGAGATATCAGGTCTAAATCACTTGACGAGAGGGACAATGGTTCAAAGCAATCAATATATACATTCATGTTATTTGATAGCATTATGTGAAACTGAAGAAAGACACCTTCAATCAAGATCTTTGATTGTGAGACACAGGTCTGGATTGGCCTCAATCAGGTCTAGCAGGACATCCTCCTCCTTCTCAGTTTGGGAATCATAAAAAATTTGTATTTGTGCTGCAGAGGGCAGTCCAAAAAGAGTGACTTATCAGAATAGAGGGAGATAAGCCACCTAGGGGGCAACATAATGGGTCTGGCGCAAATCAAGGGTTCAATTACGAAAATACATCAGACAGTTCATATATTCACCTTGATTGATGCAATCTCCATAAGAGAACACAGGCTGCAACTTCATGAACTTGCATTTTTTATATTGGACCTTCACCAACAACACTTCACATTGTGTGCAATTACACACAATGTCATATTTAAGTTACATTTGGTTGCAAACATGTTATAGTGTAGCTGTACATATAGAAACAATCACTTAAAAATCACACAATGTGATTTTCTAAATGTTTGTTTTAGATTCCGTCTCTCACAGTTGAAGTGTTCCTATGATACAAATGACAGACCTCTCTACATGCTTTGTTAGTAAGAAAACCTGCAAAATCGGCAGTGTTTCAAATACTTGTTCTCCCCACTGTATCTCATGGCTCAAAGTGGAGGAGAGATAGATTGACTTAATCATTACCTGTTTTTGTAAGAAGTGTTGACATACTGAATGCATAAAGGTGTCTGTTTAAACTACTAGCCCACAGCTCGGACACCCATGCATACCCCACAAGACATGCCACCAAAAGTCTCTTCACAATCCCCAAGCCAAGAACAGACTATGAGAGGCGCATAGTACTACATAGAGCCATGACTACATGGAACTCTTTTCCACATCAGGTAACTGATACAAGCAATAGAATCGGATAAAAAAACTGATAAAAATACACCTTATGGAACAGCGGGGACTGTGAAGAGACACACACAGGCACAGACACATATGCACATGATAAGACACGCAATCTACACACACGTACATGGATGTTGTATTGTAAATATGTGGTGGAGTAGTGCTGGCCTAAACTAACACACTGAATGTGTTGAGTTAGGTAATATTAAATGTAATGTCAGGTAGTATTTTAAACTGTATGTTTCAACTGTATGTTGTCTTATGTTGCTGGACCCCAGGAAGAGTAGTTACTTAGGCCTTGGCAGCAGCTAATACGGATCCGTAATCATTAAAAATACAAATTATTAACCTGTTGATGTGCATTGCAACCACATATCATCCACTTACATGAGTGAATTATCTTAGCCTTCCTGGACATAAGCCTTTCTTTACCTCATCACCAACATTCACAAACACCTAACCTTTGAACTGCAGTCAATGGACTGTACCCTACTATATTAATTATGCCCAGGACTAACCAAATGATTTAGAGAGACAGCCATCCTAACCATTCCCATCAGGGACACCTGGGCTATGAAAACCAGACCTAGATTCAAAAGGCTATTTTTTTTATTGCTTTGAGGGTTTGAGCCTGTCTGATGCTTGTGTAAGATGGACAGGGTTTGCACTTTTGGGACGATTCCATTGGTTTCATTGGGACAAGCTAGCTCAATCAAGTGGCGTTAAAGTATTTGGTGGAAATAACAATACTAGGGACATCTCTGTAATGGTGGCCTTTCCAGAGGCTTGATCACAGCACATCCATCAGACGGCAGTAGATTCGATTCATAACAACCATTTCACCACAACATACTGAGCATTCACTGCATGGATTTACCTGCTTCACAAAAAACATACACACATTCACACAAATAGAAAGAGAGTGAAGAGAGGGAAAGACAGAGAGAGAGAGAGAGAGAGAGAGAGAGAGAGAGAGAGAGGTTAGGGTGAGAGAGAGAAAACAGAGATAAATCTCCCTTCTCAGTAAACACCACAGTGCTAAGACGTTTTAATGACTGACAGTCACTTCTCGAGCTCGATAATCAAGCACCCCAGTTGTGTCTAAATATTTGCATTGTTTCTGAAGCATAATTAAATAACAATTACTGCTGGCTAAATGTCTTTTCCACATTGTCGGTTGTCAAAACCCGCAGGGGAGAAAACACGCTAGAGCGGTTCCTGTTTTCACAGCTAATAAGCCTGTAATGAAAAATGCATCAAACGGCCCATTAGTCCTCGCCTGGAGCAGCTTAATCAACCCGAGCACACGGGCAGAAGTCTGCGGCTTAATGCTTGCACTCGTGCTCGAGAGCCCCATCTCCAAACACTCGCCGAGTGGGTGCCATCTCTTAATGTACGCCGCAGTGGTTTTTCTCCATTAGGATGGAAATCAGATTGTTTTTCGCTCTCCTCAGTGTCACTCTATTAAACAGGACGGAAGTATCCCTCGTGGCCGCTAATTAGCTATAATCATAGTAATGTGGCCGGGCTCTCGGCTCGGCTGTGACCGGCCTAACCGGATCCTCTAAAACACACACTGTCAACAAGAGCACTGTGTGTGCGTGTGTGCGTGCATGTGCAAATGTGTACAGTTTAGGTCAGAAGGTTACATACACCTGAGCCAAATACATTTAAACTCAGTTTTTCACTATTCCTGACATTTCATCCGAGTAAAAATGTCTTAGTTCAGTTAGGATCACCATTTTATTTTAAGAATGTGAAATGTCAGAATAATAGCAGAGAGAATGATTTATTTCAACTTTTATTTATTTCATCACATTCCCAGCAGGTCAGAAGTTTACATACACTCAATTAGTATTTGGTAGCATTGCCTTTCAATTGTTTAATTTGGGTCAAACGTTTCAGGTAGAACTTCCACAAGCTTCCCACAATAAGTTGGGTGAATTTTGGCCCATTCCTCCTGACAGAGCTGGTGTACCTGAGTCAGGTCTGTAGGCCTCCTTGCTCGCACACGCTTTTTCAGCTCTGCCCACAAATGTTCTATGGGATTGAGGTCAGGGCTTTGTGATGGCCACTCCAATACCTTGACTTTGTTGTCCTTAAGCTGTTTTGCCACAACTTTGGAAGTATGCTTGGGGTCATTGTCCATTTGGAAGACTCATTTGCGATCAAGCTTTAACTTCTTGACTGGTGTCTTGAGATGTTGCTTCAATATATCCACATAATTTTCCTACCTCATGATGCCATCTATTTTGTGATGTGCACCAGTCCCTCCTGCAGCAAAACCCCCACACAACATGATGATGGCACCCCCGTGCTTCACAGTTGGGATGGTGTTCTTCGGCTTGCAAGCTTCTCCCTTTTTCCTCCAAACATAACGATGGTCATTATGGCCAAACGGTTCTATTTTTGTTTCATCAGACTAGAGGACATTCTCCAAAAAGTAACATTTTTGTCCCAATGTGCAGTTGCAAACTGTAGTCTGGCTTTATTATGGCGGTTTTGGCGCAGTGGCTTCTTCCTTGCTGAGCGGCCTTTCAGGTTATGTCCTGAGCGTTATGATGGCTGCGTGGTCCCCTGATGTTTATACTTGTGTACTATTGTCGGTACAGATGAACGTGGTACCTTCTGGCGTTTGGAAATTGCTCCCATGGATGAACCAGACTTTTTTTTAGGTTTTGGCTGATTTATTTTGATTTTCCCATGATGTCAAGCAATGAGGCACTGAGTTTGAAGGTAGGCCTTGAAATACATCCACAGGTACACCTCCAATTGACTCAAATTATGTAAATTACCCTATCAGAAGCTTCTAAAGCCATGACATCATTTTCTGGAATTTTCCAAGCTTTTTAAAGGTAGAGTCAAGTCAGTGTATGTAAACTTCTGACCCACTGAAATTGTGATGCAGTGAATTATAAGTGAAATCTGTTTGTAAACAATTGTTGGAAAAATTACTTGTGTCATGCACAAAGTAGATGCCAAAACTATAGTTTGTTAACAAGACATTTGTGGAGTGGTTGAAAAACAAGTTTTAATGACTCCAACCTAAGTGTATGTAAACTTTCGACTTCAACTGTATATACTAGCCGGTGTCAGATGATGGCCCAAAAAATTGTCAAAAGCTCCAGTAACCCAAGTCATAATAAAGTCTGCTCATAATAAAGCGCTGCTCTGCCTTCTTAACAGCACTATCAACAAGGCAGGTTTTACAGTCCCTGGTTTTGTCGCACCTGGACTACTGTTCAGTTGTGTGGTCAGGTGCCACAAAGAGAGACTTGGGAAAATTGCAGTTGGCTCAGAACAGGACAGCACGGCAGGCTCTAAGAAGTACACGGAGGGCTAACATTAATGACATGCATGTCATTAATCTCTCATAGCTCGAAGTGGAAGAGAGATTGACTTCCTCATTACTTGTTTTTATAAGAGGTGTTGACAAATTGAAGGTACCGAGCTGTCTGTTTAAAATGAACACAGCTCGGACACCCATGCATACAAAACATGCCACCAGAGGTCTCTTCACAGTCTCCAAGTCCAGTACAAACTATGGGAGGCGCACTGTATTACATAGAGCATTGACTACATGGAACTCTGTTCCACATCAGGTAACTGATGCAAGCAGTAGAATCAGATTTAAAAAGCAAGTAAAAATACCCTTCATGGAACAGCGGGGACTGTGAAATACACACAAACATAGGCACAGACACATGCATACACACACATGATAACATACGCACTATACACACACATACACACAGATTTTGCATTGTAGATATGTGGTAGTGGAGTATGGGCTTGTGAATTCTCTAATGAATGTATTGTAATGTTTTTAAAATTGTATAACTGCCTTAATTTTGCCAGACCCCAGGAATAGTGGCTGCTTGCCTTGCAAATAGACTGTTCTCTTTGCACGGCAAGCGGCACCAGAGTGCCAAGTCTGAAAGCTCCTTAACAGCTTCTACCTCAAACCGTAAGACTGCGAACAATTAATCAAATGGCCACACTGACTATTTACATTGAAACCCCACCACCATTTTTGTTTTTACACTGCTGCAGCTCGCTGTATATTATCTATGCATAGTCACTTTACCCCTATCAACATGTACAAATTAACTCGACTAACCTGTACCCCGCAAATTGACTCGGTACCGGTACCCCCTGTACATAGCCTTTATTGTGTATTTTATATTACATTTTTTACTTTAGTTTATTCTGTAAATATTTTCTTAACTCTATTTCTTTAACTGCATTGTTGGATAAGTAAGTAAGCATTTCACAGTACGGTCAACACCTGTTGTATTCGGTGCATGTTACAAATACAATTTGATTTGGTTTGAAATATGGACCTGTAAGGACAGATATACAATATGCGGAAATATCAACCATGAATATTTTATTATACTTTTTGGTAGTTGATTAATAGACAACTTTCCAAGTCAAAATTGTTTTCATCCAGTGCTGTATGGTCCTGAAAAAAATACATACAGTTACACATGTCGTTTGATGTTAAGGCATTTGTAATCGGCTCTCAGGAAAACAAGTGGGCTCCAAAATCAAAATGACTTTTTTTGGGGTCTGAAGCATTTTGTATCTTTAGCCCCTACTCTTGCAATTTAGTCAGGGCGCCACCACAGATTATCTTTGGAGCCACACAGGATATTGCCACAAATCCAATATGGAGTCCAAAATCCATAATGGCTGTCATAATACCCTTTGATGGAGGTTAAATCACATAGGAATAGGAATTTTGGAATTTTGTATATGAGAGTCATTTTTTTCTGAATTGTGTACAACACTCATGCTCATAAAGAGTGTTTTCGTTTAAATCATTTTTTTCTATGTCCAATATGCCCAACATAGTTCCACTCAAACAACTTCGCCTGCATATACAATGAGTCTACAAAAAAATGGAAAACACCTTCCAAATATTGAGTTGGGTCTTTCTCACAGGCTACAAGTGAAGATGGAACCAAACTGCGTGTGTACTTTTCCAATTCTGAGGTGCATATTGAATATATTGAAACAACTGTCCACTTTTACTTTTCTTCAGCCAACAAGATGAATAGGCATAACGAACAGCAAAAGCACTAGCCTATGTCAATCTAGTATCCCCCATAGTACAAAAGTCGACCTATTCTGTGCGAGAAATAAATATTAAAAACATGGTCTGGGACAGTGGTGGGATGCGATAGATGCCAAATTAATACAACCAATAGAATCCCCCAAAACTTTTGTATGCAATGTAGCTGACGCAACAGATCAGAACGTTTAGCTTAAAATGTTGATAATCTATTAGGCTACTTCTTCACATTATAAGCTGAGCAATTATAATGTGCACATGGTAGTAGGCTATAAACGCAAATGTTCCATTAGTGGAAAACATCATTATCCAAAGTGACCTCAAATGCAATTATGCATGTAATGCTTTTATTATGAAGGTGAATTTTTATGGTGAAAATGATCTTCCCCAAACTTGAAACTCACGCGCTGCTTATGTACGCCAGTTAGGCTCTACACTCCTTCTAAAGCGGATTAATGTGCTAACTTTTAAGAAGTTATTTGGCCACTTTAGTTGTGATACAAACCTTATCAAAACATATAGGCCTATGGTCTAGGCTACATGAGGTGTGCGACTACGATTCGAAAGAGTTGCAAAAAAGTAATTGCTTCTTATGGAAGGCATTATTCACAAGTGATAAAATATTATTCACAATTGATAGGCTAATATTGTTACCCATCAGACTATTCTTGATTTAGTATTGTCGTAAGGGTCCTATGTGCGGCTGGTGTAGAGAGTCAGGCGCAGGACAGCAAATATGAGTAATCAACATGCTTTTACTAAAAAATGACAACACCGAGCACACCATGATGGACCGAACATACAAGAAACCATCATTCACAAATACAACATGGAAAACAGGGGGTTAAATAATAAACAAGTAATTGATTGAGTGAAGCCAAGTGTGATAAGACAAAGACAGAACAAATGGAAGATGGTGGCTAGAAAGCCGGTTACGTCGACCTCCCAACGCCACCCAAACAAGGAGAGGGACCGACTTTGGCGGAAGTCTTGACAATTGTCTTGACACATACAATATATTTTCTGTGTTAAATTTGTTTTGATTTAGAATGTACCATTATCATGCACCTGTATCGAAAACAGTGGCAGCGGAAAAAATACATGTCATCTATGCACATAAATAACGAATGGAGGGTGCATTTCGTGTGGTTCATTTTCATGCCAGTCAGGTAGGCCATACTCCTGTTGTAAATATAAGCAATGTGCTTCATATTGGGAAAGTTGAGAAATAAATAAAGTAGGCCTAGCCTATAGAAAGCTGATGGGATCCTCCTCTTTTAGTAGAGGCCATAACTCTTTCTCGCGCAATTGTATAGCCTATAGAAATGTTGCGCAACTTGAGCTCGTGGGCTCTCATGAAGTGTTTGATTAGATTTTTGATCACATTTGCATTGATGTCAGCGTGATTAGAGGGACAATAGAGTGCTGAGTATCAGGCAGTTAGCAAGTTTGGTAGACTACTAATGACCAGCAGCAGCATCAGAGCTCGGAGAATTATTTGACAGCCTTCATGACTCGTGACTGCCGGTATGGCGGTAATATGGTCACCGCAACAGCCCTAGCCATAACACCTATGTTTTTCCAGCAGTAGTGTCACGGGATTCTTCTGTTGAAGGAGAGGCGAACCAAAACGCAGCGTGGTTATTTTGATACATCTTTAATAAAGATGACAATAGAACAATATACAAAAACAAGAAACTTGAAAAACCGAAAACAGCCCTATCTGGTGTAACAAAGACAGGAACAATCACCCACAAAACCCAAAACAAAACAGGCTACCTAAATATGGCTCCCAATCAGAGAAACAGAAACAGACAAACAAGACATCCAACATAGAATGCCCACTCAGATCACATCCTGACCAAACAAAACATAGAATATACAAAGCAAACTATGGTCAGGGTGTGACAAGTAGACTATATCAAAAGCCTCACTGAAGTCTAGCAAAAGCCCCCACAATCTTTTTATCATCAATTTCTCTCAGCCAATCCTCATTAATTTGTGTAAGTGCTGTGCTTGTAGAATTGTCTTCCCAACAAATGTGTTAAAAGTCTGTTATACTTTTTTTTGTAAAATATCATTGTATCTGGTCAAACACAATTTTTTCCAAAGGTTTACAAAGTAACTGCTGATAGGTCAACTATTTGAGCCAGTAAAGGGGGCTTTACTATTCTTAGGTAGCAGAATGTCTGTCACTTTGATTACTCAAATTTCTCTCAATCTTATGCACCTACGTTGTAAACTTTCATTCATAATCTAGGTTGGAGCAATCTCATGATGGGTTTAGGAAAATTTTTAGTATCATGTAGTAGCCTAAACCGATCCATGTTATATTGAGCTGGGTGAATGGAATATGAATGACAGTCATCCAATATGTAAGGGATAATCACCGAGAGGCTATGCGTTCTATGGAAAATAATGAATGACGTGGCCCCATTATCCTTTTTATACCATGGCTATAAATTAACATATTTGCCGGGAGAAATTTGTTCATCATCCACTGAAGTAGCTAGCAAGTTTACTAGATAGCTACAGTAGTTGCCGTAGTAACAAAACAAACAATCCTGCTAGTTTAGCTAACCAATTCAACAATCCAAAAATGTTTTAAATTCCACTTTTGCTTTCAAAAGCAGCTCAAACATAGAACATGTAAGAATGAACTACAGTCATTGAATTCTACCGTGCAAATATACCATGCGTTATAGCGAAATAATGGATGCTCTAGCATGCCCTACAAGCCAATAGAAAAAAACTATTCAACAACGCCATGGAATGAACTGTATAAACTGGGTGGGTCGAGCACTGAATGTTGATTGGCTGACCACGGGTATGTCAAAGCATTTATTTTTACTGCTCTAGTTACGTAAGTAACCAGTTTCTCATAGAAATAAGGTAGCTCGGGGGTTTGTGGTACATGGCCAACATACCACGGCTGAGGGCTGTATCCAGGCACTCCGCGTTGCGTTGAGTTGAAGAACAGCCGTGGTATATTGGACATATACCACACCACCTCGGGCCTTATTGCTTAAATCGAAATAAGGCCATGCTTATATAAAATCCTCAGAGGCTTGTGACTTTGAATACTTCTGCTGCCTTTTCTATATCCAGAGGCAATAGTGTTTGAGTATAATTCTGGAAGGCCTATTGGATTACCAACATAGCTGAGTTAAAAATAGTATTAAGTACAGTACACAAATTTGAGCGATGTCTCTCATTTAAAACATATACAGGTGATTAAACCACAATTTAATGGTATTGTGGACGCCATATTGGATTTTGGACGCCATAATGGATTTGTAGTCAAATCTAGGGGGGCCCCCTAACTTAACTGCAAGAGGTGGAAAATATAAAATGACAGTTTCCACTCTCTTAGCCCACTTGTTTTCCTTACAGCCGATTAGATTACAGTAGCCTCAACATACATGTTTAACTGCATGTTTGTCAAGCAGCACCATACAGCACTAAATGAGAGCAATTTTTACTTGGAAAGTGTCTATTGATCACCTACTAAAACCTACTAAAATGTAAAACTTACATTCAACATAAATATTCATAGTTGATATTTCCACCTATTGTATCTCTGTGTTTACAAGTACTGTATATAGTGTATTTCCAGGGTGCATTAAGATATCCTAATGCTGTTTATTTGTGTTTGTAGTGTAGGCAACTGACAACTTGTATTCCACATTTTAGCAATATCAGAGCTTGTAATATTGGGTTACATGAGTTTATGTGCCCCCCCTGCATGTTTTGATATTGGGTGTGACAGAATATCTATACATTTAACCACTGTTGCAGTAAAATATTTATTTACAGCCATCCATTTAAAAAATGGGAGACATTAAAGATGTGAAAAAACATGATTGTGTTTAGTTCAACCTCAAGTAGGGGTATATCAAATGCTAAAGCCCTTTTTAAGGATTGGCCATTCACTAGCCTAGTGTCAGTGTGAGTGTTTGAGTGTGACTGTATTTGTCAGTGTGTTACATCAGCCAGTACTAGATGCATGCATAAATTAATAAAGGGCATGTCAACCAAAACTTTTCTTTGGTAATACAAATAAGAGTTTATCAAAGAACTGACCCACTGAAATTCAATTATTTTATATTTATTTCACAAATTAGACAGGTACATCATTCTGTTGATTTCAAGAACCATCATCGGGCACAGCTAACTGTTGATTGGCTGCATTCGTCAGGTGTAAGTTGGCGGTGTGACGTGATTGGCAGCGTCATGTCATAAGGTGGTCGGTTTATTCTTCCCTCAGCAGGAAGTGAAGCCCTTCCAGTAGAAGTTCTTGCAGCCGGCTTTGCGCTCACGGGGGGGAAGGTTGTTGGGGTTGCCCACTGAGCGCTCCAGCTCCACACGCAGGTCCTCTTTAGCCCCCGCTGGGGACACCTCACTTTCCTGGGCCTCAGGCAAGGACAGTTGGGATAGAATGTCCTCCACCGCTCGCTTACTCCACTCCTACATGCAGGAAAGACACACATACTTTGGGAGAATATAAACAGACACATATACACATCGGCACAAGCTAATATCAACAACAGCAAAAACAAACCTACACGTACACATACAGCAAAATACACTCACACAAAGCGAATCTCATGTGTGTGCACAAACACACACAAATGTAATCACCTCCACATTAAGGCAGTCAGTGTTAGTTTTCTTGTCTCATTATGTTCCCGATTCCGACCTCAGTTAAGCGCTGGTTTTTATGCCCTTTTCTCTATGTGCGTATTCTGACCTTGAATTTAAGCATGAGAATAGCATGACATTCACCTGCTATTTATTCAGAGTGGAGATCTAAGAAAAGAAGATGTGGTGAAGGTGTATCTACAGATAAGGAATGAATCAAACCACTGTATTTTTTATGAATCTATATATTTTGTGCGTAAAGGCTCTACAAATCATTTTTTCTACAATTTAAAAAAACAAATGATTTAGACATACTTTCCTAACCCTAAAGAGTATTTTTTAATCTACCAGTTGGTGATGAAACTGAGACAAAGATGCATAGATTCTAAACCCGTTCTCTCAATGTATTCTATTGAGTTTGTCAACGAAATTATCATTAAAAGGTACACCTAAAGGGATGACTGAAGATAAATATACTGAACATTTGTTGGCCAGCAAGTGGGAGGGTTTTCAATGGTTGAACTACATTTATTCAGAGTGCGCAAGGTAAAACAAATAAAAATAGTAGCCACACCTGCAGAACACGTTATGCGTCTGAATAAGGTAAGTCTGAAAACCAAATGCTTAGATGTGCGTAGGAAAGGCTTATATTCCAAAATCGGAATCAGCCCTATCTGCACAGAGAACAAAAGCGTTGCTGTAGCACACTGATCCAGCCAACAGATTGACTAGAAAATGGAAGGGTGGATAGAGAAATATTTGTTTTCCATCAACAGATAATTGAGAACAGATAACTGTTGTGTGTACAAAAACACACAACAGCATACAAACAGTTCCATTGACTTTTTCATGTTTGGTAGTAAACATTTAGTTTGTAAAATGAGAAACGTTCTAGATGAGGTGCTGCAATATGCACTGTCTGGGTGATCGGTCAATGACCTTAACTAGTGAGTCATTAGTATGAGAAAGTGGCATTCAGACAGACGTGATTGTCAGTCATAGGAGGGAATGATGGAAATCTCCTTCTTGAGAAATATCATTGTCTATTGGAGTTCACACCCCTATTACATGCAACAACTGCATTTTCACAGTGTCTTCTATGCAGATGGATGTGTCTGTGACACAGAATGAACTAAGAGACACAAACTCCCTACTGGACACACCACATCATTTCAACTTGGATAATTGGGTAATTGAGACAGTGATCAATGAGATTACAACCTGTATTCACTCACCCAAAGCCGAAAATGTGTTGAATTTCCAATGTATTAACACTATGATTTCAACCATCTAAAAGCACACTAAATTCCAATGGAAAAACAATGTCTGGTTTTTATTCGGGTTGTCACCTAAGTGTCTATAACTGCTCTTTCAACCATTTAAAAGCACAGCAAAGTTGAAATGGGAAAAGAATGTCAGAAATGTTGTTTATTCATACATCAGATTAATGTATCACTGTGCTTCATCTAACAGCAGAACCAAATTACCTGGATTGCAGTTGAGATTACATTAAAAGTACATGGTGCAAATAAGTGATCAATGCCGTTCTAGATTCTGCTCAGAATATTATAGCAATTTTTTTGAGCAAAATCAACACATACCTGCGAAGACCTATGCATGCTATCTTGAACATGCATACTTTATATGATTACATAGATATTTATAGCTACAGTAACCTCAAAATGTGGCCATGGATGTTTTACTCATGTTAAGGTTAAATGTTACATTAGTTTGTAAGATAGCCTTAACTTTAGGCTATTCACTGTAATTACAAAAGTAATACTGAATTGTGTTTGGTTTACAATGCAACAAAATACAGCTTAAAGGAAATCTGAGCCACTGGTTTAATCAAATTCTTCAAATTGGAGACGTAAATTCAACATATAACTTGTCGCCAAGTTAATAGGCTGTCTATTGTATTTCAAAGGTGATATTGAATTGTGTTTGGTTGTCAACACAACCAAATATCAACATTTGAAGGAGATGCAAATTCTGCTTGGATAGTTCCACCTGTGCCACAGACTTTCATTCCAGTTTGTCTACAAATTAATAATTGATATGTTGGATTTACATTTCCATCTCAAACAAAAATCTAACTTAAAGAATATGACTAAATCAAATCAAATTTTAAATGCACTTTAAATAACATTTCATTTGATATTGTCCTATTATTTAACATTGATGTGCATGGCACAAATGAAACTATGCAAGCAGAAGATACCACTCCTTCAAATGTTGATATTTGGTTGTTTTGGCAACCAAACACAAATCAATATCACTAAATATCATTACATTTGAAATCAACCAGAGCTTGAAGCCAAAGGCCTATTGTATTGTCTATTTTAAGTTGAATTCTACGTGGGATTGAAACAATAGCTGTTGATTACTTTTCAAATGCTATCTAAGCCTAAATAGCATCATTAATGATATGAGTGATAAAGTATGGTCACATTTCATTTGCTCTGTTAAACCTACTCTTTGGAATGTCTTCGATAGCAACAGTGAATCTATTTAGTTTTTATGTAGAGATCGTTCAACAAACATTCTCACGATAGCACATTGGTAATTGTGTGACAAATATCATCACTAAGCAGGGCTGGGCTTGGTTAAAACCCTGGATGGGAGACCAAAAGATAGCTGTAGATAGATTCTCCAGTAGGAGATGTTGCCCAGCCTGCCTCTTTTCTCTTCTGATAGTGGATATAACGTTGAAGATGGTGTTTTAAAGGTACGAATTCAACATATTTTATACAAGGTGTGTCTATGTTGACATTTGGTTACCATGATGACATAATCCTGTGGTTGAAATATCACCCTCAAAACAACAGTTTACGTTGACTTTTTAAAAATCCAGTGCATTTTCCCATGTAGATTCCACATCACAAGACATTGACAAATTACAGTGAAACAAAGTTGATTCAACCAGTTTATGCCTAGTGGGTCCTTTTAGAGAGTGTGTTGACTCTGTCTACCAACAATGACCTTAACCAAACCATTCCAAATCATGTCTTCAACACCAGAATGAGAGAAAATACTTATGGGATGGGAGTTCTGTATACAATAACAGTATATAACTAAAACAGCACCTCTACTGTATATAACTATCAGACCCCATTCACACTTGCATGTTTTGGCATGACAACTGAAGTTATTACTTGTAGTCCAGGAGTAATCAAATCTGAGCCAAGTTGGGTGCAAATAATTATCAGGTTGAACAGAAGACCAGCAGCACGCTGGTCTTCTGTTCAACCTGATAATTATTTGCACCCAACTTGTGTCCCGGGTCTAAATCAGTCCTTGTTTAGAGAGGAATAATGAAAATCAACCGTGGAACTGATTTGAGGTCCAGATTTGAATTTGCCTGATTAAAGAGGTACACCAGACCTGTTAGCTGTAGTGAGTCTATGCCCTAGTTTGTGTCTGAGAATGTGATAACCTGAGCACAGACTGTTTACCTGAATTCCATTGTGGGTAGGTGTGTAAGTCTGTTCCACTGTGAAGCAAAGGGCAGTGTACTGTATGTTACAGTGTGGACTATGCTGTACCTGTTTTACTAATGACACATTCTCATGTTCTCATAGTGTCATTAGTGGTGTTCCTGAATAGTTGTGTGAGTTGTACCCTACTGTACACATTATTTTGTGTCATGACACAAGCAGTGCATGCTATCTGCGTGAACACCTCACCTCACTTGAATAGTGAAATCCTGTGAGCGCAATAACGTAGCTGTCCTGTTTATTCTGGTATTCTTTGTTTGGTATGTGTGGGCCACAGGAAGCTGCTGAGGGGAGTGAATGGAATGGTATTAAACACATGGAAACAATGTGTTTGATACCGTTCCATTTATGCCATTGCAGACATTACTATGAGCCCGTTCCCCCCAATGAAGGTGTCACCAGCCGCCTGTGGTGTGTGCCAGTGCCGTAGGCTGCATACCTGTGTGGCAATGCCAGCGGCACGAGCCCTCTGAAGGAGTCTGCGGCTGCGGAGGTCCAGGTCGGGCTGCGAGGCGGCTCCTTGGCTGCAAATGGCCAGGGCCAAACCCAGCAGGGCCAGGGCACAGTGGATTCGGCAGACCTTCATCTCCAACAGAGCTGGGTTTTGTTTGCAGGGATGAGACGCGGTGAGACGAGCTGAGCTGGACCGGGCTATGCTCGATCTGGATCAGTCGGTATGGAGCAGGCCTGGTACTGTTGATGGGGGTTCTGTGGGGCTCTTATAAAGAGCTTGCCCTCTCAGCTCATCACTCTGCTTCCTGGGTTAAGTGACAAGTGGCCTGTCAGGGCGTGGGGGGCTGCCCGGCGATGATGGAATGCAGTGTTGTAAACCACTTAGAAACACTGGCTGCTTTCTTTTCGTCACAAAGGCAGCTCCTCTGAGACGTGTTGATTTAATATGGAGGCGCGACAATAAAACAGTTAGCCAATATGGATTTAGCACACACGGCTAATCTAAGTCAAATACAACCAGAAAATGTCTGCTTCATTAAAAGCCTTTATAAACAGGAAGCAGGAGTCATCACTAAAGTTTAAAATATTAAACTTACGTGATGACATCACGGAAGACTGCCAAACAAAAGATTCCTCTAGCAGATTTTTGGTGGGTTAATTAATTACCAACATATATCGCCATTGTGGGATCAGTAAAATCAACTGATTAGGCTTGGTTTACATACAATATTAACATAATTTAGTTTGCAATGGTTAACACAGTTTCCAAGAATTACGAGGTAAACATTGTATAAACCCTACCGTTGCACTTGCATGCAGGATTGTGGATATGTATTTTGTTGAAGTGTGATTTGCATATTTGTAAAAGCCTATTCTGAAAGGAATAATAGACTGAGTGCTGTCTGCCTGACAGACAGCATTACATAGAATGTCTTGGAATAAAACCAAATGTTTTATATCAGACTCAATCTAATTAATAGGATACATATTTTTCTATAAGAGTTATTTCAGTTTATGCTGAAATATCTGCTTATTTGCACAAAAGGCTGCATCATACTGTAGATATTGCCACTGTGTTAAATTTTACTGTAGCTCTTCACTGCTCCCTTGTGGCCATGGATTACAGACATAAACTACAATAAGCTTTGCCAGACGTTGTCAATGCAATTTTAACCCTCATCCCCAGGCTTAATTGCAGCTGGTGGACGACATTATCGCAATTTTGATCAGGAAAAAAACACAAAAGTATACTTCTTCATAAAAACTCATTGAATGTCAACAATATAAACTAGCAGGGAAAAATGAACACTCATTTATTACAATTAAATATTGTCATGCCTACTTACATTTCTCTAACTGTGTTACAACTACACTATTGAGCTTGGAAATTACAGATTAACTGTACAACTGTATGATTAATGGTATAGCAGAGCTTGAGGCTTGTTAAAATTACATGTAAATTACATTTATGAGTTGCAGCATTTCCACGGCACAGAACATTTGCATCGGACCCACATGCACGCACACACACGCACAATCGCACTGTGGCGGAATAATCAGAATTAGTTAGGTAACATAGATAATTAAGATGTCTTTTCCGGATAATATGCTTATATGATATGCTTGTTATTAGAATGTATCCCTTTGGACTCTGGTGTTGGCAGTTGCACTTCCTCCCTCAGCGGGGCTCAGTCACCTGGTACCCAGAGAGGGGAGAAGCCAGGCTTGTCTTTCACATGCAGAAATAATTTCCACCACAGCACGCAAGCATGCACAGAAAAAAAACAGACAGGTGTGATGAACCCAGACAGATTCCATTCTGAACTGTTTCAGTTCATTAGAACCATTGAGGGAAAACCATTGGGCATGCAATGGGGTCTGAAACCCTTATTTGTTTAATACATGTGGCTGCTGCTTGCAATACAGAATAACAAGAGCAACCTTTGAGTTCATTTCCATGCGCAGTTATACATGGCAGTTTAAGTTATCATACCCCTATGCTTCTGGCTGAGATAAATTAAGATGATACAGTAGATGATATACACAGTAGTATGGCAGAAAGTTAAGTCATTCCTGTACCTTTGTGTTAATTTAGCACCTCCTGGAACAGAAAACCATTCAACTCAAGGCTGACAACATTCACCACACAGAAATTAGCATCGGAACACAATGTTAATGAAGTACATAGGTTATACAAAAGAGTGCAACAGTATCCACTAATTCATTAAGACAACACTTTTCTGGGTATTTATCTGAATTGATTTTGTTTGTGTCAAGTACAGTACAATATTTTGTTTGAAAAGCAAGGAAGCACTTGGTACACTATGTCAGTTAAAAGGCTGGAGGCAAGGCACAACATTGGAAAGCTATAAGGAAACCAAGGTGATATTATTGTACAGATAAAATGGAAATGCAGAGCCTACTCACTTTGGTATTAAAAGTGATCAACACAGTGGCCATGGTTCCATTGGAAAGAATACATAGAAAGAGTCTAAATTGAATTTTATGCAACACGCCAATGGACAGTGAAATAATGATAACTGTATCTCTCCATATAAATACTACTCTTAAGCTCAATCTTTTTAAAGGGCCAAGTTGAGAGCATGTTAACAAATGCTTAATCATATTATTCAATATCTCCCTGACAAAGTGATTATTACAACATAATTGCTCTTTGTCCATTGTGGGTATACAGCAGTATTCAACCAACTACAGTGTTTAGAAATGTAAGATAACGTTACTAAGAACTTCTAATGAAATCAGATCTAGTGATATGAGCGACACGTTTCATTGCTAAATGCTTTTTTGGTAATACTTTACTTATGTCGGTATAATGCATTATGACTTTTTATAAGCATGTATTGGCTCTCAATCTTTTATACAGATAAATCTGTTCAATCTTTCTATGTGACTCAAAAATATTGTTAATAACTCAGGATCACTGAGATGCTACTAAGATATTGTTAGAGTATCATATATTTTTTATGACAGTGCATTATACTTGCTGGCTTTAAGTGAAATGATAATGCTTTTCCCTCAAAACTCAATTGCAGATATCAAAACTGATCCTAGTTCAGCTGTCTGGCCTTAACGGCTGATCTGTAACTGACTGATCATCTTCTTTCATCCCCCTAATGGTTAAGATTAGCTTTGGGGGTAAGGTACCAATCTTCTACCAGATTGCTAGCATACTCATAGCACCCAATGGACAACATAACATTCAACAAACAAACAGGCCATCAGGTAACTGGCCAGACAGTTAAAGTGGAATTCCACCAGTTTTTAAACGTATATTCATTATTTACAACAACATTATTACTTTTTACTTTTGATGACATCATCATGTGGCACTTTCTTAGGACCTTTTCTTCTTATCATTTTACTACAGACCGTAAAACGTGCCGTTTGCACATATGTGGTATGGTGCTGCAGATAATGCTGGAGATAATGAATATGAGGTTTAAAAGTGGTGGAATTCAATCTTAACTTTTCATTCAAATGTGTATCCAGTCATGAGAAAAAGTTGTTTCTGCCCAGCCAAAATGTGTTCAGTCAGTATGCTGTAGATAATGGAGCAGTAGTAGCAGTAAGGAGGAGTGGCTATGCACACTGCAAAACATCTCTGGATTCAGAGGGAAATTCATATTTTTATTTGACTAAATGTGAAAGAGGGGAAGGTGCAAAAGATGATCACTCTTTTTAAAAGCATGTTTCACTTTTGCACCATGAATTGTGGATTATTTTAGATCTTTTTTTTGTGTGCGTATTTTATATTTGCACAACACATTTAGTATTATTTTTGACTTTTGTGTGAAGACAGCATTCCTCCTCCTTGTTACATAGCATCCAACAAGAGCCATCAGGCAGTCAGAAACGTTGTCAGGCAGTTAACTTTCCATTCAAATGTATAAAAAAGACTGGGGCCTAGATTCAATCAGTTCAGCGTTAACCCACAATATTCAACAACTGCATAGCATATCATTTGTTGTTTAGGGACGTGTCGGTGGTGTAATTGCATTGGAGCTGTCAAATTCACAAGCTGCTCCCAACTTTATACACCAAGTCGCATTAGTAAACATCCCATGCCATTACAAGTTCAAACACTGGAAAGTGTGAATCCAGACCTTGATAAGGCTGATATAAATCCTTATTATTTTGTTGAATGATTTTTAAGTTAAGCCCCCTTAAGTTAATACTTTGTAGCGCCACCTTTTGCTGCGATTACAGCTGTAAGTCGCTTGGGGTATGTCTCTATCAGTTTTTCACATCGAGAGACTGAAATGTTTTCCCATTCCTCCTTGCAAAACAGCTCGAGCTCAGTGAGGTTGGATGGAGAGCATTTGTGAACAGCAGTTTTCAGTTCTTTCCACAGATTCTCGATTGGATTCAGGTCTGGACTTTGACTTGGCCATTCTAACACCTGGATATGTTTATTTTTGAACCATTCCATTGTAGATTTTGCTTTATGTTTTAGATCATTGTCTTGTTGGAAGACAAATCTCCGTCCCAGTCTCAGGTCTTTTGCAGACTCCATCAGGTTTTCTTCCAGAATGGTCCTGTATTTGGCTCCATCCATCTTCCCAATCTTCCCTGTCCCTGCTGAAGAAAAGCAGGCCCAAACCATGATGCTGCCACCACCATGTTTGACAGTGGGGATGGTGTGTTCAGGGTGATGAGATGTGTTGCTTTTACGCCAAACATAACGTTTTGCATTGTTGCCAAAAAGTTCAATTTTGGTTTCATCTGACCAGAGCACCTTCTTCCACATGTTTGGTGTGTCTCCCAGGTGGCTTGTGGCAAACTTTAAACAACACTTTTTATGGATATCTTTAAGAAATGGCTTTCTTCTTGCCACTCTTCCATAAAGGCCAGATTTGTGCAATATACGACTGATTGTTGTCCTATGGACAGAGTCTCCCACCTCAGCTGTAGATCTCTGCAGTTCATCCAGAGTGATCATGGGCCTCTTGGCTGCATCTCTGATCAGTCTTCTCCTTGTATGAGCTGAAAGTTTAGAGGGACGGCCAGGTCTTGGTAGATTTGCAGTGGTCTGATACTCCTTCCATTTCAATATTATCGCTTGCACAGTGCTCCTTGGGATGTTTAAAGCTTGGGAAATCTTTTTGTATCCAAATCCGGCTTTAAACTTCTTCACAACAGTATCTCGGACCTGCCTGGTGTGTTCCTTGTTCTTCATGATGCTCTCTGCGCTTTTAACGGACCTCTGAGACTATCACAGTGCAGGTGCATTTATACGGAGACTTGATTACACACAGGTGGATTGTATTTATCATCATTAGTCATTTAGGTCAACATTGGATCATTCAGAGATCCTCACTGAACTTCTGGAGAGAGTTTGCTGCACTGAAAGTAAAGGGGCTGAATAATTTTGCAGGGCCAAAGTTTGAAATATCCAATAAATGTCGTTCCACTTCATGATTGTGTCCCACTTGTTGTTGATTCTTCACAAAAAAATACAGTTTTATATCTTTATGTTTGAAGCCTGAAATGTGGCAAAAGGTTGCAAAGTTCAAGGGGGCCGAATACTTTCGCAAGGCACTGTATATAATCAAGTCAGGTATAAGTATTTTGACAGTGACACAATTTGCATCATTTTGGCTCTGTACGCCACCTCAATGGATTTGAAAGGAAACAATCAATATGTGCTTTAAGTGTAGTCTTTCATATTTAGTTTAAGGGTTTTGTCAAAATTATTGTATGAACCGTGTAGGAATTACAACCATTTTTATACATAGCCCCCCAATTTTAGGGGCTCAAAAGTAACTGGACAAACTAACAATCATAACTTAAATTGTGAGTTTTAATACTTGGTTGCCTGAAGTCTGGAACCCATAGACATCACCAGATGCTGTGTTTCTTCCATGGTGATGCTCTGCCAGGCCTTTACTGTTTCCAGTTCCTGCTTGTTCTTGGGGTGTTTTGCCTTCAGCAAGTGACATGCATGGATTCAGGTCAGGTGATTGACATGGCCATTGCAGAACATTCCACTTCTTTGACTTAAAAAAGTGTTGGGTTGCTTTCGCAGTATGCTTCGGGTCATTGTCCATCTGCACTGTGAAGTGCCGTCCAATGAGTTCTGAAGCATTTTGCTGAATCTGAGCAGATAATATAGCCCTAAACACTTCAGAATTCATCCTGCTATTTTTGTTCCATCAGACCAGAGGACATTTCTCCAAATAGTACGATCTTTGTCCCCATGTGCAATTGCAATCCGTAGTCTTGCTTTTTATGGCGGTTTTGGAGCAGTGGCTTCTTCCTTGCTGAGCGGCCTTTCAGGTTATGTCGATATAGGACTCGTTTTACTGTGGATATAGATACTTTTGCAGCTGTTTCCTCCAGGATCTTCACAAGGTCCTTTGCTGTTGTTCTGGGATTGATTTGCACTTTTCGCACCAAAGTACGTTTATCTCTAGGAGACAGAACACGACTCCTTCCTGAGTGCTATGACGGCTGCGTGGTCCCATGGTGTTTATACTTGTGTACTATAAGTTAGCATAATACACAACAAGGTTATGGTTATTTTGCTGTTAACATCTGTTCTAGGGTTATCTCTTTCTCAACCCCCGTCCTACTCCTTACCATTGAGTTAAACAACCATTTTACCCTGCACCAGCTGTTAAAGAGGCATTTACAGTACAAGTCTTCAATGGTATCAATCATTTGAGCTTGAAATCATGAATTCCAAAAGAAAACAAATGTTATTTGCGTCTTTATGTTTAACATGATTTATCAATGTTTATAAGTTAAGTTGTCAGAGCGGGAAGATGCTTTCAACAACCAAAGGATGTATGAAGGATTCATGATAGCTTTTTCAGAATTATTGTACAGATGAACGTGGTACATTCAGGCGTTTGGAAATTGCTCCCAAGGATGAACCAGACTTGTGGAGGTCTACACATTCTTTTTCTGAGGTCTTGGCTGATTTACTTTGATTTTCCCATGATGTCAAGCAAAGAGGCACTGAGTTTGAAGGTAGGCCTTGAAATACATCCACAGGTACACCTCCAATTGACTCAAATGATGGAAATTAGCCAATCAGAAGCTTCTAAAGCCATGACATATTTTTCTGAAATTTTCCAAGCTATTTAAAGGCACAGTCATCTTAGTGTATGTAAACTTCTGACCCACTGGAATTGGGATACAGTGAAATAATAAGTGAAATAATCTGTCTGTAAACAATTGTTGGAAAAATTACTTCTGTCATGCACAAAGTAGATGCCAAAACTATAGTTTGTTAACAAGAAATGTGTGGAGTGGTTGAAAAAAAGTTTTAATGACTCCAACCTAAGTGCATGTAAACTTCCAACCTCAACCCTTCTAAACTCGCTTGAAAGAGAGTGACCCCAGCTGTCGACCTAAGCCCAACTGTGCATCCGGGTCACGCCACCACTGCTACTGACATCACACTGCTTGATTAGCAAGAACCACTTCCTCCTGATTTGTCTCACACTGAGGCTCAAACCCAGGACCTCTGCTTTGCTAGCACATGTGACAACATATTAACTTTTGGAGCTATCAAAAAACATTAATTTGATAGTGCCATCGGCTCCAACGCAGTTACACCTCCGTCATCGCATGATTATGCTAAGCAGTTGTCGGTTATCACGGCTTAATGCTGAACTGATTGAATCTAGCCCTGGATCACACTGACCATCTACCGTAAAACAGTCCAGTGGTTTAACAATACAAACAAAATACAGACAAGCTGTAAAACTGAGAACAAAACGTCAGATTGAGCAGAGGCCACTACTGGGTTGCATCTCATAGTATTTCCTAGTTTCCTTGTGCGCTCTCCTTCTGTCCTTCCCTTGCTGAAAACGTCAAAGTGAGGTGAGGAGAGGACTGGAGGGGAGGAAACATGGAAACGAGGATCAGCACTTGTAAGAACTGAGACATCCTTTGGTCTCCCAGGAAGCACCATGATTGAAATGCAAGAATTAATCAGTCTCTTTGTTGCCCTACAGTGGCTGATAGTGGGAGGTGCATCTCCAGTTCATTCCCCATCAGTTCTTTAGCTCTTAGGGTCGCTGCCACTGCTTCATACAGACCTGACAACGACTGACTATACTACCCGGGCAGTCTCCCTTCACTGTCTGAGGCCTGGGTTTACTGCGGGAGGAAGAAGTTTGAGCATACGTCAGACCACATTACAGCAATGCATTGATGAGTACTCTGCTGCGATGTTGCAGCTGTATGCACAAAGTCACTTATATAATTATTGAACTAACTGAGACATGGTTTTCAAATTAATATGAACGTCTGCATACGGCACTCACTAGAGTACTCGATAAAGTGAAAACTTTGGGTAAATGTGCACTGTATAATGAATGACTATGCTTGTTTTACCTGAACATGTTTTCAGGGTCCAGGGAGGCCAGCCAGTAACTGTAGGAGTCAGTGTAGTAGTTGCATGTCCCTCGCCCATGGCACTCAATGAAGGGAATCTTCCGGAACTCTTCTAGGCAGGAGCCCGGAGAGGCCAGGGGCTGGCCAGAGCCCTCCGCTCCAGCCCCTGTTTGCTGTGAACACACATGACATATATTACATGATTTGATATGATATAGGACAGAATGTCATCTTCAGCAGAAGAGCTCTATTACCTGCAAACCAAGGCTCTGCAAACCAAGGCTCTGGACATATGTATACCTATGCCACTCTATAGACATTTGTGGATAACATTTGCAGAGACACTAGTCTAAGAACGGAGCATCTTGCAGCGTCCATGAAGAACGGAAGATGGACATTGGTCTCCTGCTGTGCCCCTCTGATATACACACACACATATTTGGGTCTCGATTCAATCTATGTCTCTGAATCGTTACAGATTGTGCGATCAAAATGTAAAGGTGATTTCCAATTGAGCCCGACATATGCAGCATTTAACAGTCTCCGCTAGCGTGGGAACATTGCCTTTAAATTTGAATCATGCTGTAAATCCGAACTTCAGCACTACGGATTGAATCCAGCCCTTGGTTGAAGAGGGTGGAGTAGTAGCGCTCGCTGAGCAGTTTAGGGGTTAAGTGCCTTGCTCACGGGTACAACGGCAGGTGATCGCATCTAGGACACTGATGGCAGCAACCCTCTGGCACACTCTAAATCAGATTTTCCCTATCAGGCATGAGATTCAAACCATCAACCTTCCGGTTGCTGGCCCACTTCTCTAACCTCTCTGTTGCTATGGCATTGCGTCACCATAAGCAAGTAAGCATAGTTTTCAGTTACTAATTAACCGCCATTATACTATGGCCTAGATTTCTTCCTGGCCTTGAGTTTTTACTGACCAGGTAAAAATTCTGTTCAGGTAAAAATGTAGTTGCATTCCATTCAGCTACTGAATTAACCCACCCATACAAGTGTTTCTCTTTCTCAGACTGTAGTTCCTACCATGACAAAAGAGTAGCCAGCCCAGAGAGAGAGCCAGCCCCGTGGACAAACAGGGATTTGGTTTGTCTGACTGTGAACAGCGATGATGTTTGCTTTTGTCTCACACACTGCACACCTGAAAGAGAGGGAGAGACCACCAAGTTATAATACAGTGCAAATACGCTATGATTGATTGATTGATTTTATTTGCCAGTTTAAAAAAATACATACTGTATACACAGTACATACATACATACACAGTACACATCGGTTCATAAACAGACATCACATTGACTCTGAAGAGCATGCTTGGGCAGACAAGGAAACTTGTCATGCCAGCATAATTGTCAATGACATTTAATTCACTTCAGTTTTGCACAATTGCGATAACTTTTACAAAATTCCCAGGTTTTCAAAAAATCCTGGTCGGAAGATTCCGCACTATTCCAACTGGGATTTCTGGATATTGGAAAAAGTTACCAGAATTTTGCAACCCTAATTTAATTCAATACATCCCCTCATGGGCATTTTACCCAGCAGAGTGGGGATTTCCCTTATTTACTTATGGAGTGAAAATCAAGTTCTTCCTGTGTTATGTCTAGGACAATCTGTTCAAACCAGTGTAAACTAGAGCAGCACCTGCTGACATAGCTCTCCAGTGAACCACCAGAGATGAGGGCCATGTCGCTTGGCATGGCCTCATCCGTGGACAGCCAGTAGGAGTAGTCGTTACGGGAGGCGTAGCGGCACGTGCTGTCCGTGTTGCAGAATAAGAAGGGCATGGTAGAGAAACGAGGCAGACAGCTTCCCAGTGTACCTGGACAGCGGGCAAACCAGAGAAATAGAATCAATGTATTTCTATTGGGCAGACAGCAGCATATCCAGGAGACTGAACCGTTGCTCTGTTATCAAACAGAACGGCAGGGAGTGGGTTCTTCACCGGAGACTGTGTGTCTGTATTTGGGTTATATAGTGTATGTTCATGGATATCTGTGTGTGTGCGTGTGGATGTGTGTTTGTGTGAATGCGTGCATGTGTATGTATTTATATATGCATCCATGCATGGATGCGCATGCACATGTGTGTGTGTACTCATACCCAGATCCTGGCCATGACCTCTGTTGTTGCCGTTGATGAAGAGGAGGGAGTATCCGGAGTAGATGAAGTTGCTGCCCCCTGGGCACAGGGGCACATTCTGTCTCTGGCTGTGACGGGTGAATAGGAAGCCGTCCTCTATTGGCCCGGCAAAGTAAGGACCTGGAGAGCCCCGGGGGCCTTTGGCTCCTGGAGTCCCCTGCTCACCTTGGATACCTGAGGAAACAATCCCATGGACTTAGTCTCTTTTCACAGACACTGTTTAACACTTTTGGGCACTCTGCAATTGAGACATTCAGGGATAATAAGTAAGATTCCATGTATGGATGAGGAGCCTCTGGTATACAGAGCCTTCGAAAGTATTCAGACCTGGACTTTTTCCACAATTTTGAGATGTTTCTACAACTTGATTGGAGTCCACATGTGGCAAATTCAACTGATTGGACATGATTTGGAAAGGCGCACACCTGTGTATATACAGTGCCTTGCGAAAGTATTCGGCCCCCTTGAACTTTGCAACATTTTGCCACATTACAGACTTCAAACATAAAGATATAAAACTGTATTTTTTTGTGAAGAATCAACAACAAGTGGGACACAATCATGAAGTGGAACGACATTTATTGGATATTTCAAACTTTTTTAACAAATCAAAAACTGAAAAATTGGGCGTGCAAAATTATTCAGCCCCTTTACTTTCAGTGCAGCAAACTCTCTCCAGAAGTTCAGTGAGGATCTCTGAATGATCCAATGTTGACCTAAATGACTAATGATGATAAATACAATCCACCTGTGTGTAATCAAGTCTCCGTATAAATGCACCTGCACTGTGATAGTCTCAGAGGTCCGTTAAAAGTGCAGAGAGCATCATGAAGAACAAGGAACACACCAGGCAGTTCCGAGATACTGTTGTGAAGAAGTTTAAAGCCGGATTTGGATACAAAAAGATTTCCCAAGCTTTAAACATCCCAAGGAGCACTGTGCAAGCGATAATATTGAAATGGAAGGAGTATCAGACCACTGCAAATCTACCAAGACCTGGCCGTCCCTCTAAACCTTCAGCTCATACAAGGAGAAGACTGATCAGAGATGCAGCCAAGAGGCCCATGATCACTCTGGATGACCTGCAGAGATCTACAGCTGAGGTGGGAGACTATGGCCATAGGACAACAATCAGTCGTATATTGCACAAATCTGGCCTTTATGGAAGAGTGGCAAGAAGAAAGACATTTCTTAAAGATATCCATAAAAAGTGTTGTTTAAAGTTTGCCACAAGCCACCTGGGAGACACACCAAACATGTGGAAGAAGGTGCTCTGGTCAGATGAAACCAAAATTGAACTTTTTGGCAACAATGCAAAACGTTATGTTTGGCGTAAAAGCAACACAGCATCACATCATGGTTTGGGCCTGCTTTTCTTCAGCAGGGACAGGGAAGATGGTTAAAATTGATGGGGAGATGGATGGAGCCAAATACAGGACCATTCTGGAAGAAAACCTGATGGAGTCTGCAAAAGACCTGAGACTGGGACGGAGATTTGTCTTCCAACAAGACAATGATCCAAAACATAAAGCAAAATCTACAATGGAATGGTTCAAAAATAAACATATCCAGGTGTTAGAATGGCCAAGTCAAAGTCCAGACCTGAATCCAATCGAGAATCTTTGGAAAGAACTGAAAACTGCTGTTCACAAATGCTCTCCATCCAACCTCACTGAGCTCGAGCTGTTTTGCAAGGAGGAATGGGAAAAAATGTCAGTCTCTCGATGTGCAAAACTGATAGAGACATACCCCAAGCGACTTACAGCTGTAATCGCAGCAAAAGGTGACGCTACAAAGTATTAACTTAAGGGGGCTGAATAATTTTGCACGCCCAATTTTACAGTTTTTGATTAGTTAAAAAAGTTTGAAATATCCAATAAATGTCGTTCAACTTCATGATTGTGTCCCACTTGTTGTTGATTCTTCACAAAAAAATACAGTTTTATATCTTTATGTTTGAAGCCTGAAATGTGGCAAAGGGTGGCAAAGTTCAAGGGGGCCGAATACTTTCGCAAGGCACTGTATAATATAATATAAGGTCCCACAATTCAGAGTGCATGTCAGTGGTCTAAGGAATTGTCTGTAGAGCTCCGATGCAAGATTGTGTCGTGGCACAGATCTGGGGAAGGGTACCAAAACATTTCTGCAGCATTGAAGGTCCCCAAGAACACAGTGGCCTCCATCATTCTTAAATTGAAGAAGTTTGGAACCACCAAGACTCTTTGTAGAGCTGGTTGCCCAGCCAAACTGAGCAATCGGGGGAGAAGGGCCTTGGTCAGGGAGGTGACCAAGAACCTGATGGTCACTCTGACAGAGCCCTAGAGTTCCTCTGTGGAGATGGAAGAACCTTCCAGAAGATCAACCAGCTCTGCAGCACTCTACCAATTAGGCCTGTATGGTAGAATGCCAAGACAGAAGCCACTCTTCAGTAAAAGGCACATGACCACCCACTTGGAGTGCACCTAAAGACTGAATCAAGATTCTCTGGTCTGATGAAACCAAGATTGAACTCTTTGGCCTAAATGCCAAGTGTCACGTCTGGATGAAACCTGGCACCATCCCTACGGTGAAGCATGGTGGTGGCAGCATCATGCTGTGGGGATGTTTCTCAGCGGCAGGGACTGGGAGACAAGTCATAATTGAGGAAAAGATGGACGGAGCAAAGTACAGAGAGATCCTTGATGAAAACCTGCTCCAGAGCACTCAGGACCTCAGACTGGGGCGAAGGTTCACCTTCAACAGGACAACGACCCTAAGCACACAGCCAAGACAACGCAGCAGTGGGTTCAGGGCAAGTCTCTGAATGTCCTTGAGTGGCCCAGCCAGAGCCCGGACTTGAACCTGATCGAACATTTCTGGAGAGACCTGAAAATAGTTGTGCAGCGACGCTCCCCATCGAACCTGGCAGAGCTTGAGAGGATCTGCTGAGAAGAAACTTCCCAAATACAGGTGTGCCAAGTTTGTAGCGTCATACCAAAGAAGACTTGATGCTGTAATCGCTGCCAAAGGTGCTTCAACAGTGTACGGAGTAAATGGTCACTGTTTTGAGAAAAAGGTCTACAGTAGCCTCAACAGCACCCTCTAGGGCAGCACCATGGTGTAGCCAGAAGACAGCTATTTTCCATCTCCCTCTGGGTACATTGACTTCACAATACAAAACCTAGGAGGCACAGGGTTCTCACCCCCTTCCATAGACTTACACAGTAATCAGAGCTCTTGCAGCATGAACTGACATGTTGTCCATCCAATCGAAGGATAAGAGAATCTAGTACTGAATAAGCTACAGCTAGATAGCACTGCAGGGCATATGTGGTGAGTAGTTGACTCAAAGAGAGAGAAAAGTTTCAAACAAATTAATTTCTTAAAAAATGAAGAAGAAGCAGCAGAGTGTGAGAAAGAGGGACTGTTAAATAGTCCCCAATAGTTACCCTCCGCCCAGTACCCTGCCCTGAACTTAGTCACTGTTACTTACCGCCTGGTACTCTACCCTGCACCTTAGAGACCCTATGTATATAGTCATTGAACTCTGGTTACTTTAATAAGGTTTAAATACTGTTTTACTCATTGCATATGTACAGTGGGGCAAAAAAGTATTTAGTCAGCCACCAATTGTGCAAGGTCTCCCACTTAAAAAGATGAGAGAGGCCTGTAATTCTTCTTAGTTGAACTTTTACTTACTTAGCAAACTAATGCAGCTAATTTAGCCTACTCAACAACCTGACTCAAACAGAGAGGAATCCTATTTATGTTAGCTAGCTGGCTAAGGCTATCCAACACTGCAACTCTTTCAAGGTAAGTTTTTGGTTTTATTAATGTATTGCCAAATACAGAATTTCTATATTTATTTCTATATATTTTAAATGCCACCAGGGCCCACTGGTGTAACTGCCTAACTGCTTGCAGTACACTGTACTGCGTGATTGTACACATGATTTGTTGTACATTTGATTAGTAGGTTGTCCATTAAGCCCACCTTGTGGTCCAGGTAACCCTCTGTCTCCCTTGGCTGCCTGGAATCCAGGCAGTCCTATTGGCCCATCTAGGCCCAAGACACCTTTTGGACCTGGGAGTCCTGCAGGGGACAATAACACATGGCTTCAGTGATGAACTGGACATAATACTGATGAGTGAATCCTTGATACACATTAGTTTGAGGCCTATGAGGAACTGTGTTACCTACCTATGTAGTGGTTAGTGGATTTCACACTCATTAGGCATGATCACAGATGGTTGAAAACGTCAAATCTGCATTATTATTTTTTAAATGTCAAAGTTACTCAAGCATTTCATAGATAATGTACAGTACATTTGGAAAGTATTCAAACCCCTTGACTTTTTCCACATTTTGTTACATTACAGCCTTATTCTAAAATATATTGAATTGTTTTCCCCCTCAATCTACACAGAATACCATAGAATGACAAAGAATGACACTTGTCATTCAGGCCAAATAGTTCAATCTTGGTTTCATCAAACCAAAGAATCTTGTTTCTCCATCGTCTGAGAGTCCTTTAGGTGCCTTTTGGCAAAATCTAAGTGGGCTGTCATGTGCCTTTTACTGACAAGTGGCTTCTTTCTGGCCTCTCTACCATAAAGACCTGATTGGTGGAGTGCTGCAGAGATGGGAGGACCTTTCAACAGGACAATCATCTCCACAGAGGAACTCTGGAGATCTGTCAGAGTGACCACTGGGTTTTTGGTCACCTTCGTGACCAAGGCCCTTCTCCCCCGATTGCTCAGTTTGGCCAGGTGGTTCCAAACTTCTTTAATTTAAGAATGATGGAGGCCACTGTGTTCTTCGGGGCCTTCAATGCTGCAGACATTTTTTTGGTTCCCTTCCGTAGATCTGTGCCTCGACACAATCCTGTTTCGGAGCTCTACGGACAATTCCTTTGTCCTTGGGGCTTGGTTTTGCTCTGAAATGCTCTGTCATGTGTGGGACCTTATATAGACAGGTGTGTACCTTGCCAAATCATGTCCAATCAATTGAATTTACCACAGGTGAACTCCAATTAAGTTGTAGAAACATCTCAAGGATCATCAATGGAAACAGGATGTACAGTGCCTTGCGAAAGTATTCGGCCCCCTTGAACTTTGCCACCCTTTGCCACATTTCAGGCTTCAAACATAAAGATATAAAACTGTATTTTTTTGTGAAGAATCAACAACAAGTGGGACACAATCATGAAGTTGAATGACATTTATTGGATATTTCAAACTTTTTTAACAAATCAAAAACTGTAAAATTGGGCGTGCAAAATTATTCAGCCCCCTTAAGTTAATACTTTGTAGCGTCACCTTTTGCTGCGATTACAGCTGTAAGTCGCTTGGGGTATGTCTCTATCAGTTTTGCACATCGAGAGACTGACATTTTTTCCCATTCCTCCTTGCAAAACAGCTCGAGCTCAGTGAGGTTGGATGGAGAGCATTTGTGAACAGCAGTTTTCAGTTCTTTCCACAGATTCTCGATTGGATCCAGGTCTGGACTTTGACTTGGCCATTCTAACACCTGGATATGTTTATTTTTGAACCATTCCATTGTAGATTTTGCTTTATGTTTTGGATCATTGTCTTGTTGGAAGACAAATCTCAGTCCCAGTCTCAGGTCTTTTGCAGACTTCTTCCAGAATGGTCCTGTATTTGGCTCCATCCATCTCCCCATCAATTTTAACCATCTTCCCTGTCCCTGCTGAAGAAAAGCAGGCCCAAACCATGATGCTGCCACCACCATGTTTGACAGTGGGGATTCTGTGTTCAGCTGTGTTGCTTTTACGCCAAACATAACGTTTTGCATTGTTGCCAAAAAGTTCAATTTTGGTTTCATCTGACCAGAGCACCTTCTTCCACATGTTTGGTGTGTCTCCCAGGTGGCTTGTGGCAAACTTTAAACAACACTTTTTATGGATATCTTTAAGAAATGGCTTTCTTCTTGCCACTCTTCCATAAAGGCCAGATTTGTGCAATATACGACTGATTGTTGTCCTATGGACAGAGTCTCCCACCTCAGCTGTAGATATCTGCAGGTCATCCAGAGTGATCATGGGCCTCTTGGCTGCATCTCTGATCAGTCTTCTCCTTGTATGAGCTGAAGGTTTAGAGGGACGGCCAGGTCTTGGTAGATTTGCAGTGGTCTGATACTCCTTCCATTTCAATATTATCGCTTGCACAGTGCTCCTTGGGATGTTTAAAGCTTGGGAAATCTTTTTGTATCCAAATCCGGCTTTAAACTTCTTCACAACAGTATCTCGGACCTGCCTGGTGTGTTCCTTGTTCTTCATGATGCTCTCTGCACTTTTAACGGACCTCTGAGACTATCACAGTGCAGGTGCATTTATACGGAGACTTGATTACACACAGGTGGATTGTATTTATCATCATTAGTCATTTAGGTCAACATTGGATCATTCAGAGATCCTCACTGAACTTCTGGAGAGAGTTTGCTGCACTGAAAGTAAAGGGGCTGAATAATTTTGCACGCCCAATTTTTCAGTTTTTGATTTGTTAAAAAAGTTTGAAATATCCAATAAATGTCGTTCCACTTCATGATTGTGTCCCACTTGTTGTTGATTCTTCACAAAAAAATACAGTTTTATATCTTTATGTTTGAAGTCTGTAATGTGGCAAAAGGTTGCAAAGTTCAAGGGGGCCGAATACTTTCGCAAGGCACTGTACCTGAGCTCAATTTGGAGTCTCATAGCAAAGGGTCTGAATTCTTAGTAAATGTTTTTGTAAATGTCCCTGTTTTTATAGACAAAAATGTCTAAAAACCTGTTTTCACTTTGTCATAATGGGATATTGCATTTAGATTGATGGGGAAATTGTTTTATTTAATCAATTTTAGAATGAGGCTGTAACGTAACAAAATATGGAAAAAGTAAAGGGGTCTGAATACATTTCGAATGCACTGTATACTTTTGTATTCATCAGACACATCAGACATCTCAAAGAAACCCACACACACAGCCATGCATGCACACAAACCCACACCAACTCACACCCACACCATACACACAATCCATTCATGTACCTGGTGGTCCGTTGCGTCCCTGAGCTCCTGTGGGTCCAGGCTCTCCTCTGCCCCCCAGGTCACCCGGCAGCCCCTGTTCTCCGGGGATCAGTACCGCCATGGTGAGATCATCTTTCCCCTTAGGCCCTGCAAAACAGCACCATCAAACCTCAGGATAACCACTTAGTGCAACTGCACTTTCTTAGGAAAAAAGGTGCTATCTAGAACCTAAACGGGTTCTTTGGCTGTCCCCATAGAAGAATCCTTTGAAGAACCCGTTTTGGTTCCAGGAAAAACAATTTTGGGTTCCTATGTGTTCTACATGGAACCGAAAAGGGTTCTTCAAAGGATTCTTCTATGGGGACAACCGAAGAAGCATTCTCACATAGAGTTCCTTTTGTACAGCTGGGAAAGGGCAGTGTGGCGCGCTATTGAGATCGCGTCATCTGTGGATCTGTTGGGGCGGTATGCATATTGGAGTGGGTATGGGGTTTCCAGGATGATGGTGTTGCCTTTCAAAGCACTTCATGGCTAGGGTAGTCATTTAGGGAGGTAACCTTCACTTTCTTGGGCATAGGGACTATGGTGGTCTGCTTGACACATATTACAGACATTGACACGGAGAAGTTGAAAATGTCAGTGAAGACACTTGCCAGTCTGTCAGCGCATGCTCGGAATACACGTCCTGGTAATTAGTCTGGCCCCGCTTAAAGGACTTGCTCACATCTGCTACGAAGAGCGTGATCACACAGTTATTCGGAACAGCTGGTGGTCTTATGCATGCTTTAGCGTTGCTTGCCTCGAAGCGAGCATAAAAGGCTGGTAGGTTCGTGTCACTGGGCAGCTCATGGCTGGGTTTCCCTTTGTAGTCCTTAATAGTTTGCAAGCCCTGCCACAACCAACAACCAATCAATCTTAGTCCTGTATTGATGCTTTGCCTTTTTATGGTTCATCTGAGGGCATGGCGGGATTTCTTATAAGCGCCCGGAATAGTGTCCCGCTCCTTGAAAGCGGCAGCTCTAGCCTTTACCTCGGTGCGGATGTTTCCTGTAATCCATGGCTTCTGGTTGGGATATGTACGTATGGCCACTGTGGTGACGACAACATCGATGCACTTATTGATGAAGCCGGTGATTGAGGTGGTGTATTCCTCAATGCCAATGAACATATTCCAGTCTGTGCTAGCAACACAGTCCTGTTGCGTAGCATCTGCGTCATCTGACCACTTCCATATTGACTGAGTCACTGGTGCTTCCTGCTTTAGTTTTTGCTTGTAAGCAGCAATCAGGAGGATAGAATTATGGTCAGATTTTCTAAATGGAAGGCGAGGGAGAGCTTTGTATGCTTCTCTATGTGTGGAGTAAAGGTGGTCTAGAGTTTATTTTCCTCTGGTTGCACATGTGACATGCTGGTAGAAATGAAGTAAAACGGATTTAAGTTTGCCTGCATTAAAGTCCCTGGCCACTAGGAGAGACGCTTCTGGATGAGCATTTTCTTGTTAGCTTATGACCTTATCATGAGGTACTCTCCCTCAGGTGAGCAATACCTCGAGACTACCTTAATATTAGACATTGTGCACCAGCTGTTATTGACAAATAGACACACACCCCCACCCCTAGTCTTACCGGACTTAGCTGTTCTGTCCTGCCGATGCACGGAGAACTCAGCCAACTGTATATTATTTGCGTCGTTGTTCAGCCACGACTCGGTGAAACATAAGAAATTATAGTTTTAATTGACCCGTTGGTAAGATCGTCTAGAACGGAGCTTAATCCAGTTTATTTTCCAGTGATTGCACGTTGGCCAATAGAACGGATGGTAGAGGCGGGTAACCCACTCTCCGACAAATTTTCACAAGGCACCCTGATCTCCACCCCCTGTATTTCCTTATTTTCTTCATACGAATGATGGGGATTTGGGCCTTGTCTGGGAGCGAGCAGCATTATATCCTTCGCATTAGACACATTCAATCAAACATCTTTGTCCAGTTCGAGTTGAGTGCAACTGCATCTGATATTCAGAAGCTCTTTTCGGTCATAAGAGATGGTAGCGTCAACATTATGTACAAAACAATTAAAAAAAACACAAAATAGCACAATTGGTTAGGAGCCTGTAAAACGGCAGCCATTTTTACAGAATTCCTGGTCAGTTCGTGTCCATTGGAGGGCCCAACATAACTGACCATGTGACCTGACCAGGAAAAACTCAGTACCCTAGGTGTGAGTGCTCATCCTACCTGGTGCTCCAGACTGCCCTTTCTGTCCAAGGCAACCTACAGGTCCTGCAGGTCCTGCATCTCCTTTCTGACCTGAAACACCACACATTGTGTCATATATTTGTAAAAAACACAATAAAAAGGACATTGGTTGATTCATTGACAATAATTTAGTAGTTAAGATAACTGCACAAATAAATAACACTACAGTATAGGATGTTGTGAGATGTTTGCTATACAGTAAGAGTTGCTGACTAGAGTATGTTAGCATGTCATTAACGGTTGTGCAAGTATTGCGGTCTGAGACTACAGTCAAATGTTGGATTGCCACAGTAACATTATCGATTGCCTTCCCCAGATGAAGGTTGCAGCTCTGACCTACAGTATAGTAACATAAATTACATTCTGAAAGTATGGAGTTTGTTAATAAGGTGTCAGATTGGTTATTACCGTTTGGTCCGATGTCTCCTAACTGTCCCATCTCCCCTTTGACTCCCAAACCACCTGGTCTGCCATCATTACCCTGTGAATACACATCCTATTCAGCACACCCATTCGGTCTTGGGTCAGTTTTGCATTTTCCCCACTACTGGTTAAGGTTAGGATTGGGGAGGGGGAAATGCTACTCGATTTGTAGTTAGGGGAAACTTCACCCCTAATTCACGTCTGTGTGCAAGGTTACATCTTTATGAATTATGATTATCGGCTCTTCATGTGTGGACTTTCCCTTGTTACACGTTCACATTGGGAAGGGGCAACAATTTATGTGGATATCTGGCTATCGGTGGGAAGTTGGCCCAACGTTTATGATGATGTCATCTCACGGAGTCTACCTTAAAGCATGGGTGAGTAAATCAGTGGTGTGTGACTCACCAGTCTGCCCTGTACCCCTGTGTCTCCTCTGTACCCAGGCGTACCCATGAGACCCATGGCACCTTTGTTCCCTTTATCTCCTTTAAAGCCAGGTCCTGGTGGACCAGGAGGTCCCCGTGGCCCCTGCATACCTAAATACACAGAGGGGGGAGCAGGCTCAGAGGTCATGGAAGCAATGAAGCCAAAAAAATTAAACAGACAGCTCTAGTCACAAGTAGGGAAGAGGGTATCCTTTGTGATGCAGCCTACACACCTTGGGGTCCAGGGACACCATTTTGTCCACGGTCTCCTTTTAGCCCTTCAAAGCACATTCCATCCCGGCCAGGACTTCCAGACAGTCCCATAGGACCAGGGGGGCCTGGAGGTCCAATGTCCCCCAAAAGCCCTGAGGGACCAGGAGGGCCAAAGCGGCCAGGTATCCCCACATCCCCCTTAAGTCCTACAGAAACAGTCAGATGAACAGATCAGTGAAGGGATATCTTTTTGTAGCATTCAACTCTTGGGAGGGAATCATTACCATCTGGTAGCACTATAGGTTGAGAGACCCAGAGCTGCTGATCCTTGAGGTGACTTTACTAACCCCATTTCACTGTCTTAACATTCGAAACAACATGCTATTTGAACAGAGCAAACGTCGCTAACTAGCACAGAGATGACAGGAGATATTATTGGTACGCACACATGGTTTACATGGTATATCCTATCGTCATGACGTTGCTCTGTTGTGTGAGGTTTATGACCCCCCCATAAATACCTTTCCCCCTTTTCTCTCCACTCTACAGAATGGACTCTTGGAAAGCCCTTTGTTAACATATTGAAAGTACGGTAGCTTCAAAATGTTGGGGAATGGAACAATATTTCCCGTTCTCAACCAGTTGAAAGGGTCCGTTGGCACTTAAAGAATATGATGTCAGATCAGTTGTTGCCTGGGACATTATATCTGATGATAGGACGACATAAATTGTATCTTGGAAAGTCTACACATTCTAGTTATCAGATTCACATGGAATTGTTGTGCAATTTAAATGTTTAAATATGAAACTATTTGTGAGAAGATGAAATGTGATTTTAGCTTCTAAATGAGAGAATTGTTTTCATAAGTAAACTTATGCTCACTCAGTGGCCACGCCCAAGTGAACAGACATTGGTTGGAGAGGGATGACACACGCCCTTCACTTCCCCAGTACAAAAGCCCCCTGTGACCATATTCACGTTAGACTAAGCAAACCCTGGCGTGAGCTGTGGTTGCGAATGGTTGAACGACTACTCTATCTAACGGAATTTACATGAGACCAGATCACGTGGAGGTGACGATTACCACGCTGAAATGGTTGTGATGGGGCTTCTTATGACATTAGTAATCAATGTATGATCTATCCTGTGCATGTATATGTAATTCTGTGTGATTATTTAGGAATTTAGTAAATAAATAATAAAGCCAATTTTTGTATTGCTGATTGAACTTTTAGCCAGGGTTCGTGCATATAACCAAGTACTTTACGACCATCAGAATGAGACTGAATAAGGTGACAATGAATAATTCACTGCTATTGATATAAAAGATATTCAGATCTTTAAAAGAGTGGATTCGGGAGATAACCACTCTATGTAAATTAATGCTTTCGTGGTACCCCAGGTTATTAATGGTTTAATTGTTGCATGGTTTAATTCAATCATGTAATCAATTAAACGTTAGGTAATCAATTTGATAAAATAGCATGTCATATCATTTTATCATCGTCAGAGACACGACACCTATATTGTACAACAAAACACATGCATGCAACTACAGTATGTGGACACCCCTTCAAATTAGTGGATTCAGCTATTTCAGGTACACTCGTTGCTGACAGGTGTATACAATTGAGCACAAAGCCATGCAATCTCCATAGACAAATATTGGAAGTACAACGGTCCGTACTGAAGAGCTCAGTGACTGTCAACTTAGCACCATCATAGAATGCCACCTTCCCAACAAGTCAGTTCGTCAAATTTCTGCCCTGCTTAGAGCTGCACCGGTCAACTATAGGTGTTGTTGCTGTGAAGTGGAAACTTCTAAGAGCATCAAGCTCACAGAACAGGACTGCCAAGTGCTTAAGCGTGTAGCGCATAAAAATTGTCTGTCCTCAGTTGCAACACTCACTACCGAGTTTCAAACTGCCTCTGGAAGCAACGTTAGCACAAGAACTGTTCATCGGGAGCTATATGAAATGGGTCTCCATGGCTGAGCAGCCGCACGCAAACCTAAGATCACCATGTGGAATGCCAAGAGTCGGCTGCAGTTGTGTAAAGCTTGCCGCCATTGGACTTTGGAGAAGTGGAATTGCGTTCTCTGGAGTGATGAATCATGCTTCACCATCTGGCAATCCAATGGACAAATCTGGGTTTGGCGGATGCCAGGAGAACGCTACCTGCCACAATGCAGAGTGCCAACTGTAAAGTTTGGTAGAGAATAAATAATAGTCTGGGGCTGTTTTTCTTGGTTTAGGATAGACCCCTTAGTTCCAGTGAAGGGAAATTTAAAGCTGCAGCATACAATGACATTCTAAAAGATTCTGTGCCTCCAATGTTGTGGAAACAGTTTGGGGAAGGCCCTTTCCTGTTTCAGCATGAAAATGTCCCATGAACGAAGCGAGGTCCATACAGAAATGGTTTGTCGAGATGGGTGTGGAAGAACTTTACTGTCCTGCACAGAGCCCTGACCTCAACCCCACCGAACGCCTTTGGGATGGATTGGAACGACGATTGCGAGCCAGGCCTTATTGCCCAACATCAGTGCCGACCTCACTAATGCTCTTGTGGCTGAACGGAAAAAGTCCCCGCAGAGACGTTCCAACATCTAGCAGAAAGCCTTCTCTGAAGAGTGGTGGCTGTTATAGCAGCAAAGGGGGGATCAACTTCAAAATAATGCCCATGATTTTGGAAGGAGATATTCAACAAGCAGGTGTCTACATTGTCTACAGTGTATCTGTGTGTAGCACAGACTCACCAGATTGGCCCGTCTTTCCGTCTGTGCCTTTTGGTCCAATGCCAGGGGCTGTAGAGAGAACAGACAATCAACACAGATATATAATTTCTGTGAATGTGTAAAGGGCTATTTACAGTGCCTTGCGAAAGTATTCGGCCCCCTTGAACTTTGCGACCTTTTGCCACATTTCAGGCTTCAAACATAAAGATATAAAACTGTATTTTTTGTGAAGAGTCAACAACAAGTGGGACACAATCATGAAGTGGAACGACATTTATTGGATATTTCAAACTTTTTTAACAAATCAAAAACTGAAAAATTGGGTGTGCAAAATTATTCAGCCCCTTTACTTTCAGTGCAGCAAACTCTCTCCAGAAGTTCAGTGAGGATCTCTGAATGATCCAATGTTGACCTAAATGACTAATGATGATAAATACAATCCACCTGTGTGTAATCAAGTCTCCGTATAAATGCACCTGCACTGTGATAGTCTCAGAGGTCCGTTAAAAGCGCAGAGAGCATCATGAAGAACAAGGAACACACCAGGCAGGTCCGAGATATTGTTGTGAAGAAGTTTAAAGCCGGATTTGGATACAAAAATATTTTCCAAGCTTTAAACATCCCAAGGAGCACTGTGCAAGCGATAATATTGAAATGGAAGGAGTATCAGACCACTGCAAATCTACCAAGACCTGGCCGTCCTTCTAAACTTTCAGCTCATACAAGGAGAAGACTGATCAGAGATGCAGCCAATAGGCCCATAATCACTCTGGATGAACTGCAGAGATCTACAGCTGAGGTGGGAGACTCTGTCCATAGGACAACAATCAGTCGTATATTGCACAAATCTGGCATTTATGGAAGGGTGGCAAGAAGAAAGCCATTTCTTAAAGATATCCATAAAAAGTGTTGTTTAAAGTTTGCCACAAGCCACCTGGGAGACACACCAAACATGTGGAAGAAGGTGCTCTGGTCAGATGAAACCAAAATTGAACTTTTTGGCAACAATGCAAAACGTTATGTTTGGCGTAAAAGCAACACATCTCATCACCCTGAACACACCATCCCCACTGTCAAACATGGTGGTGGCAGCATCATGGTTTGGGCCTGCTTTTCTTCAGCAGGGACAGGGAAGATGGTTAAAATTGATGGGAAGATGGATGGAGCCAAATACAGGACCATTCTGGAAGAAAACCTGATGGAGTCTGCAAAAGACCTGAGACTGGGACGGAGATTTGTCTTCCAACAAGACAATGATCCAAAACATAAAGCAAAATCTACAATGGAATGGTTCAAACATAAACATATCCAGGTGTTAGAATGGCCAAGTCAAAGTCCAGACCTGAATCCAATCGAGAATCTGTGGAAAGAACTGAAAACTGCTGTTCACAAATGCTCTCCATCCAACCTCACTGAGCTCGAGCTGTTTTGCAAGCAGGAATGGGAAAAAATGTCAGTCTCTCGATGTGCAAAACTGATAGAGACATACCCCAAGCGACTTACAGCTGTAATCGCAGCAAAAGGTGGCGCTACAAAGTATTAACTTAAGGGGGCTGAATAATTTTGCACGCCCAATTTTTCAGTTTGAAATATCCAATAAATGTCGTTCCACTTCATGATTGTGTCCCACTTGTTGTTGATTCTTCACAAAAAAATACAGTTTTATATCTTTATGTTTGAAGCCTGAAATGTGGCAAAAGGTCGCAAAGTTCAAGGGGGCCGAATACTTTCGCAAGGCACTGTATATCAAAAGTTTTTCAATTTTCGCATTTTAAATTCAAATCACTTCCTGGATTGACTGACTTCAATTGGAATTGACCCCAACCCTGGAAGGAGTGTTTTACACTGTTAGAAAAAAAGGTGTTATCTAGAACCTAAAAGTGTTATTCGGCTGTCCCCATAGGAGAACTCTTTGGAGAAGACTTTTTGGTTCCAGGTATAACCTTTTTGGTTCCAGATAGAACCCAGAGGGTTCTACCTGGAACCAAAGAGTCATGTCCTATGGGGATATCCGAAGAACCCTTTTGGAACCCTTTTATCTGAATGTAGTAGGGTTCTCTGACCTCCCATGTCTCCTTTCTCTCCTGCTGGGCCAGGGATGCCGTCTCTACCCTGGGAACCTCTGGGGCCTGCAGTCCCTGGGTCACCAGCCAATCCTGGGCTCCCTGTGACACAGAGGCAGTGCTTAATAGGATCACAAACACACACAGACGGAAAGTCTAATGGCATTTCAGTAGGTGTGGACATGCATTATAAATTACCTTGCAGGCCATTCTGGCCATGACAGCCAGCATTGCCTGGGAGACCATTAATGCCCTTCTCCCCGGCTGGTCCCGGAGGTCCTAAGAAAGACGTGAGATACAGATACCGTGAGAATAAATATAGTGTGTGTGTGAGTGCGTTTGTGCATGTGTGTGGAAAGTTGTTTTTGCAGTAATTATTATAAATTAGTTCCTGAGGAGGTTGTGTGGATTTGCATGTTATTCGGTGGGCGACAGAGACCTCGTGATCCCTGTAGACCTTCTCTTCCCTTGGGTCCTGTGGGGCCGATGGCTCCCAGGGTTCCGAACCTCCCTGCTACACCCATCTCCCCCTTCTCTCCTGGAAAACCTGGAAACCCTGGCACTCCCTGAAAGAAAGAGGAAGAGAGATATGAGAAAGTGAGAAGGAATGAAAGAAAGAATGCAAGAGAGGAGAGAGAGAAGGTTGGACTTAATTTCTGCTGAACACATTTGTACATTGCTAATCATTTGATATATTAATTGTTGCTGTTCTATATCAGTATGTAGCAGTTTTTCCTGGTCAGGTCAGGTGGTGTCAGGAAAAAAAACAGGCCCCTCACGGGTTCTGTACTCGGTTTTCACCTTTTCTCCTTGTCGTCCTTTAGCTCCTGGTCCAGGGAGGCTGGGCTCTCCTTTCACTCCATTTACTCCATTTGGACCTGGTCTTCCCGATGAACCAGGCTCTCCACGACCTCCTGTTCCCCCTTTCTCACCCTTTACACCTGGTCAGCAAGGACATAAACCATGATTAGGGTGAAGTTGCCCCTAGACGCTGATCTTGGGTCAGTCTTGCACTTCCCCCTCCAATGGTTATGGTTAGGATTCAGGGAGGGGAAGCTGATCCTAGATCTATATCTAGGGAAACTTCGACACAAACCTGGGAGTGTCCTTCTGTATATGTCAAGCCTCTAAAAATACTGATTATGTATGCAAAAATATAATATAATATTTTTAAGTATGTGAAATGTAGAACATTTTGTATGCTTTAAATGCCAGGATGTCATTAATTTCAGCTTTTCATCTACATGTAGTAGGAATTTGTTGTATGCTACTGAGGAAGAGAATCTTGTTTTCAGACCCATGTGTGTTTGACAACAGCTGATAATTAGCAAGGGGAAACGCTATACCAAAATGAACGAATGGCGGGAAACAACGCAAATGCGCATTAGATGACATTTTTACTAACGATTAAGTTCTAAATAATATGTAGTACGATTAGTACACAGTATGTAGATTTTAGTAAGTAGTCGGCAAGACAGATTCTGGACACAGCCTGTTTCGCTATAATTTTGAGTATGTTACCTGGCACACCCATATCTCCTGCGACTCCAGGATTTCCATTGAAACCAGGACTTCCTTTCTGGCCATCTCTGCCTGGGTCGCCAACAGCACCTACAAGAAAAGTGTGAGGTAAAAATATTAGTAATAAACAATTGTCTTTGGGGATTAATAAAGTGTCCTCAATCAAATTGAATAGCTAGGCATGGTAGTGATTTATTAAGAAGAGGGGTAGCGGGTAGGCAATTGAAACAGTTTTTTTTTCAATAGTGTGTCACGGTGCTTGGTACCTTGCGGCCCGGCGCTCCCGGGAATCCCATCCTTGCCACTGGCTCCGTTGTGCCCTATCACACCTAGATCTCCTTTGGCACCTGTTAAGCCCCTTAGACCTAGAGAAAAGAGAGCAGAGAGGTCAGGGGTCACTAGATCTAAAAGGCCTTAACACATTTGGGACAGTATAACCATCATACAATTCAGAAGAAAATGTATATTGCTATCATAAATAATCTCTTCATTAATCCCCAAAAGAGAAATTGTCAACAGCATCAAATACATTTCTGATGTACTGCAAAGGCACGTTGAGACGTCTTGCATTAATTAGTTCTTACTTCTTCATTTGAAAATAGCCCTCACAACAGGAAATATTGTTTTTTACGCTCAGGAACAGAGCATTACTCTCAAACAATTTTTCAGATTCAGAAACAAAATGTTGCTATTATCAATGAGGACAGTATATTTTTCTTCTGATGAAAACAGTACAGCAGTTTTGGTATTGACCAACATACAATGGTTGCTCCACTAAAGGTTTTGCAATTATGCTGCAGTACTTAAAGGGGTATTTTGTGGTTTAGTACGGTAACCTGCATCACCACTTCATTGCTCCAGACCAGAGCAAGGGGGAGTTAGAGCACTGATTATGCTTTTGGGTCCCACTGTGTCTCTAACTGATAGTGAATGGGTGACATAAACCTAAATAGAAAGTATTACTTACTAAAACTGTTGTTACACTAAGTTTTTTATAATTTTATTTTGTTAGGATTATTTTGTTATTGCTGTAGTACTGTATCCCACTCCCAACCAGTCACATTGTACAGTGGTGCAATGGTCTAAGACACTACATAGCAGTGCAAGCTGTGTTGCTACAGATGCTGGTTCAATACCCGTGCCAAGATCACTGTAGGCTTTTGGTTTTTCTCCCTCTAAAAACAATTCTAAAATTTTCTTGATAACAAACTGCTTTATTTACAAATTAGCAACAATGTCTGTTCAAGAATGGCCTTTTTCTTGCTCATTTTACGTCATTTGAAAACAAAATGTATTTCTAAGTATTATTATTATTATTATGTATCACATCCAAACATGATTGGGAATCCCACAGTGCGACGCAAAATTGGTGCAGCGTTTCTCTCCCTCTAAAAACAGAAATCAATGTTTTGGCCTTTACAAATGTTATTTTGTCTTTTATTCAGATTAGAGACACTCACTTTCGTTTTTTGAAAGCAAAATAACCTCCAAAATATTGTTATATATTATCAAGTTGATGACACATTCATATAGCATCACCTACATAAAGCTGAGTGACTCACTCATTCATGGCTTTGGATCAAAATAAGTACCACCATTCTTTCTGATAGTCTTTAATAAATAAATGTTTTGGTTATCCTGACCTGGACACCATGTACAGTATTATAATAGCCCATCATGGGCTATTAGCAGGACAATATACCTTTACCTGTATTTTGATACTTTGTGGATGGGGCCTCCTCAGTGGTGCAGCGGTCACCACATCGCAATGCTAAATTGCGTTGCTACAGATACCTGTGTCGGCCGCCACCGGGAGACCCATGAGGCGGCTTTTGGTTATAATTTAGAATCCTCCAATACTCTATATGTAATTATTGGTGGAGAGTCATGTCATATTTTGTCATATTAACATGAGTCTCACTAGTGTTGAGTAATGTGCTGTTAAAAGTGGTGTAGGTCTTATTTATTTAAAGAGCATATTGAAGTTAGAAGCAATAGGATTTGAAGCAATTATCTACCCGCTGTGGTCAACTATTTTAGCATCGTTTCGCGCTGCTCAGAGACAAGCATCCGGACTGGTCTTGATAAATCTTGAGATTTTTATTTTGACTGAATCTTCGTTTGGGTATTGATTAGACTCAAATTATGGTGTAGAAATGTTATGCTCTTAGTGTAACCTTTATTTAACTAGGCAAGTCAGTTAAGAACACATTCTTATTTACAATGACAGCCTACTCCTTGCTCCCCATCAGGGAAGTAAACAAGATGCTGCATTTTTATTTACAGTAGTGATGGACAGCTGGTGGCATTTTGAAAACAGGTTTTCAAACACTTGTAGCTTGACTATCAGGACAATAGACTCTTTATAGCCCGGCTACTGTATGCAATGCTTAAGTAATCTGAAGTGTTACATTTCTAACTCAAACAGCCGTACAGTATTTCTTCATCAACATCTTTATGTTTTCGTTAATAAAATAACTAGAAAAAAGTTTAGTAGTTATCTAAACTACATTTTAGTTGCACTTCCACCCAGCTCCACGACCACAGGTAAAACCTTGCTGAGATGATCAATGTATTTGTTGCGTTATAGTATCGTCAATTTCTCTAGTCAAAAGGCCTTGATGGCCTCAAAAGTTTGGACACACCAAATCATTCCAGGGTTATTCTTTATTTTTACTATTTTCTACATTGTAGAATAATAGCGAAGACATCACAATTATGAAATAGCACATACGAAATCAGTTAAGATCAAATTATTATTTACATTCGTATTTATTTTTTTGGCGGGAGGTAGCCTAATGTTTAGAGCATTGGGCCTGTAACCGAAAGGTTGCTAGATTGAATCCCCGAGCTGATAAGGTCAAAATCTGTCATTCTGCACCTGAACAAGGCAGTTAACCCACTGTTACTAGGCCGTCATTGTAAATAAGAATTTGTTCTTAACTGACTTGCCTATTTAAAAAAAATAATAATAATACAAGAACAGCCTACTCCTTCCTCCCCATCAGGGAATTGAACCCCAGTTGCCTGCACGACACAGGGATTCTTTAGCTAAATTGCCCAGTACTGTAGCCAACCGTCACATTGCACAGTGCTATATTTTCTGTACCATCCTAAAGGGTTTTTCGTTTTTCTTGGAATAGAAACACCATAATATTAATCAAATAAATTAAGCGCCATTTCTTAAAATCAGTCCCATATACTATGTTCTTACAAAAAAAGGTTTTAGATTCTCTAGTACAGCCACTATTGAAGGCTATCAAATGCTTCTCTGGTGGTCAAACTAACACTAACTAGCATTAATGGTACCAGTGGTTGGCACTTAAATAACGTGCCATAGAATTCTGCGGCACCACGCAAGCTGTGCTGCAGTACGTTGCAACTTTTAAAGGACGAACCACTGTAAATGTTTCTAAAAACTCAAGGGGAGAAGGGAATAGCCATCTACAGATACTGTGTGTAAGTCTATAAAGACAGGGTGCTGCTAATGTTCTAGAATCAGCATTGGAGTTTATAGTGTTGATTGGGGGTAGGGGTCATTCAGAGACCGACCTGTAGGTCCTGGGTCCCCAGGGTCCCCAGGGACATCGATGTATGTTGTGACTCCAATATCTCCAGGAGCCCCAGAATCTCCCACAGGTCCCCTGGCTCCTACACGGCCCTTCACCCCATCAGCACCCATCAGACCTGGAGACAGCAATCATTATCGTCAACATCATCATCATCATCATAGCGTGTGTGTGTGCATAAAAGTATTGGACAGTTCTACCTTTAGGGCCAAGTCGTCCCCCTGGTCCTGGGCCTCCGTCTGGTCCTGGTGTACCACACGCTCCTGATGGCCCCATGTCTCCTCTCAGGCCTTTGAGAACACACACACAGGTTCATAACAGTTGATCACACAATGGCACATTATCTTCTTCATCTTAAAGCAACAGTGGTCTAACCTGGTAACCCAGGTACACCATCTCTTCCTCTGAATCCATTCAGGCCGGCAGCCCCCCCAGGTCCCGGGGGTCCATCAAACCCGGGCCGTCCAAACGGTCCAATCAATCCTGGGGCCCCTCTGCCAGGCAGACCTGAATCGCCCTGCACCCCCTTCTGTCCTCTGGTCCCTGAAGCATGTAGGGATCCAAGGATACATAGAGAGGAGAGTGAGATGGGGGAGAGGAGAAAAAGAAAGGGGGAGAGGACAGAGAGATGGGGGGAGAGGAGAAAAAAGGGGGAGAGAACAGAGAGACAGGGGAGAAGAGAGAAAGAAAGGGGAGAGGAGAACAAGACAGCAGGGAGAGGAGAAAGGGGAAAAGGAGAGAACAACCAGAGAGGAGTTTATGAGAGTGTCATACATGTATGTACAGTAGTCACAGCTAGAACTTTTATGAGCAGTGTTCTGACAGAGATGCTTACAGCATCAGAGATGCTTACATGCAGTGAGTGTTCAGACAGAGATGCTTACAGCAAAGCTGTCATCAAGGCAGATGGTGGCTATTTGAAGAATCTCAAATATTAAATATATTTTGATTTGTTTAACACTTTTTTGGTGACTACATGATTTCAGATGTGTTATTTCATAGTTTTGATGTCGTCACTATTATTCTACAATGTAGAAAATAGTAAAAATAAAGAAAAACCTTTGAATGAGTAGGTGTTCTAAAACCTTTGACTGGTAGTGTACATTCTGGGATAAAAACAAAAAAAACTAAAGGGCATCCTTTGCCACTTGTTTCGGTAAACAGCTGAGTTGTGGGGCTAAGGATACGTACCTGTTAAGCCAATGATTCCTTTGAGACCTACAGCCCCCGGAGTGCCTGGAATGCCTAGCGTACACTCCCCAGCAACCCCAGGCAGACCAGGCAAGCCCTCAGCACCTTTACTGCCTGAGGATAGACAGAAGCAACAATCAGACTGTGTGTGTGGGTGTGTGTGGGTGTGTGTGTGTGTGTCTACTCACCTCTGTCTCCCTGTGGACCATCTCTTCCTGGTAGGCCAGGCGATCTACCAAGCCCAGGCAGACCAGAGTCTCCAGTCAGCCCCAGAGAACCATCCTCCCCTGGGGGGCCTGGTCTACCTGGCAGCCCTGGGAGCCCTGGTCTGAAATCACCCTAAAAACCCATACAACACAGAATGACTATGTATGGACACACAAAGACAGCCCACAGTAGGACACACACACGCACGTGCGTTTGCACTCACAAACTCATTCAAACACCATCACGCATGTGCACACACACACAACATGTTTGTGCTCCACTGACCTTAGGGCCTGGCATCCCGGGAGCTCCGGATGGTCCTGGTCGTCCCATACTACCAATCCCTGGGGCACCAGCAACCCCCGGCTGGCCCTTCTCACCTGAGAGGGAAACAGTCTCATGACTGAATCTGTACATGAGCCCCATCTGCAGTTTTTCTCAATCACGTACAAGCATTTTTGGAACAGTGTAGTTCGAAGATAAGTTGCCTTCTCTAAACAGCAAATACTTTCATCAAAACTATAAGATACTGTTAATTAAGCAAATACATGAATCATAAGAACTGCCTACAAAAAAGATTAAGACATCAATGAAATGAGTCTGTCTTAAAAAAAATCTTATTTAATCAATATCACTAAACCATGATGATCAAAATTGGAAATGAAAATATCAAAAGGTGTAGAATTATGGGCAACTCTTCTCCTTTTACGCATTTTTCATTAAACGTTTACATTTACAAAGTGGTTATATCCTTGGGTTGGAGGGTTTAGGGTCATTAAATAAATTCAACAGTCGCAAGACAGGATTTTAAATAGGCCTATGGCATGTCAAGGGAACTGTAGCTTACTGTTTAGATGGGTTAAATGGAAACTGAAATCTGGACATTGACTAACCAGAATAACCTACTGTTTTTTGGCAAACTCCAAAGTCCTCTAATAATACTAGTCCCATGTGAATTGACATCCCTGTGTTTTGAGAGAAATTTCAGTTTTACAGGTGTTGCTCAGTGTTTGAGCAAGAAAACAATAACTGATTTGATAAATTTAACAAAGTGCTGCGTGTAGCCTATATATGAAGGCCTTACATGTATCAACTTTCACAGTGAATGCTTTTGTTTATACGTTTTGTGCGAATGAATTGAACATTGCCAAGTGCATCATAAAAATATTGTGCCTATTTAATGCAACCCTTGTTGTTAATAGATTGCAAATCAGCATACAACTGATCTAAACAAGTTCACTTTCTCATCCATTACCTAAAAACGCATATCAAGTGCAAGTTAGCTGTTTAGCTCACATCTGAAAGCTGCTGGGCATTTAGGACTTCTTCTACTGCGGATCGCTAAAATATGCTAATGTTTATGATCCCACTTGCTCAATTCAAATATTTTGCCGACACTATTAGATGGTTTGGTATGGTTAGGAAACTTGGGAACCAAGCTTGAGTTCAGTGTAGCCTGACAAAAGAGAAGCTACATGTATCTAATTATACAGTGGGGCAAAAAAGTATTTAGTCAGCCACCAATTGTGCAAGTTCTCCCACTTAAAAAGATGAGAGAGGCCTGTAATTTTCATCATAGGTACACTTCAACTATGAAAGACAAAATTAGGAAAAAAATCTAGAAAATCACATTGTAGGATTTTTAATGAATTTATTTGCAAATTATGGTGGAAAATAAGTATTTGGTCACCTACAAACAAGCAAGATTTCTGGCTCTCACAGACCTGTAACTTCTTCTTTAAGAGGCTCCTCTGTCCTCCACTCGTTACCTGTATTAATGGCACCTGTTTGAACTTGTTATCAGTATAAAAGACACCTGTCCACAATCTCAAACAGTCACACTCCAAACTCCACTATGGCCAAGACCAAAGAGCTGTCAAATGACACCATAAACAAAATTGTAGACCTGCACCAGGCTGGGAAGACTGAATCTGCAATAGGTAAGCAGCTTGGTTTGAAGAAATCAACTGTGGGAGCAATTATTAGGAAATGGAAGACATACAAGACCACTGATAATCTCCCTCGATCTGGGGCTCAAACGCAAGATCTCACCCCGTGGGGTCAAAATGATCACAAGAACGGTGAGCAAAAATCACAGAACAACACGGGGGGACCTAGTGAAAGACCTGCAGAGAGCTGGGACCAATGTAACAAAGCCTACCATCAGTAACACACTACGCCGCCAGGGACTCAAATCCTGCAGTGCCAGACGTGTCCCCCTGCTTAAGCCAGTACATGTCCAGGCCCGTCTGAAGTTTGCTAGAGAGCATTTGGATGATCCAGAAGAAGATTGGGAGAATGTCATATGGTAAGATGAAACCAAAATATAACTTTTTGGTAAAACCTCAACTCGTCGTGTTTGGAGGACAAAGATTGCTGAGTTGCATCCAAAGAACACCATACCTACTGTGAAGCATGGGGGTGGAAACATCATGCTTTGGGGCTGTTTTTCTGCAAAGGGACCAGGACGACTGATCCGTGTAAAGGAAAGAATGAATGGGGCCATGCATCGTGAGATTTTGGGTGAAAACCTCCTTCCATCAGCAAGGGCATTGAAGATGAAACGTGGCTGGGTCTTTCAGCATGACAATGATCCCAAACACACCGCCTGGGCAACGAAGGAGTGGCTTCGTAAGAAGCATTTCAAGGTCCTGGAGTGGCCTAGCCAGTCTTCAGATCTCAACCCCATAGAAAATCTTTGGAGGGAGTTGAAAGTCCGTGTTGCCCAGAAACAGCCCCAAATCATCACTGCTCTAGAGGAGATCTGCATGGATGAATGGGCCAAAATACCAGCAACAGTGTGTGGAAACCTTGTGAAGACTTACAGAAAACTTTTGACCTCTGTCATTGCCAACAAAGGGTATATAACAAAGTATTGAGATAAACTTTTGTTATTGACCAAATACTTATTTTCCACCATAATTTGCAAATAAATTCATTAAAAATCCTACAATGTGATTTTCTGGATTTTTTTTTCTCATTTTGTCTGTCATTGTTGAAGTGTACCTATGATGAAAATACAGGCCTCTCTCATCTTTTTAAGTGGGAGAACCTAAACAATTGATGGCTGACTAAATACTTTTTTGCCCCACTGTATGTGCACAATGCTCCCCATCCAACCTGACACAGCTTGAGAGGAACTACAGAGAAGAATGGGAGAAACTACTCAAATACAGGTGTGCCATGCTTGAAGTGTCATACCCAAGAAGACTGGAGGCTGTAATTGCTGCCAAAGGTGCTTCAACAAAGTACTGCATAAAGGGTCTGAATACTTACACTACCGTTCAAAAGTTTGTAGTCACCTAGAAATGTCCTTGTTTTCCATGAAAACATACATGAAATTAGTTGCAAAATGAATATGAAATATAGTCAAGACGTTGACAAGGTCATAAATAATGATTTTTGCTTTCGTAAAAGAATCCTCAATTTGAGCAGTTACAGCCTGGCTGTTATGGGGAGTGAATGAGGACCCAAAAGCGAACTAACTTAAACAGAGCTTCTTTAATAACCAAACATAGGTAGGCTCAGATAGACCGGCAGATTCCGACAGGACAGGACAAGGTTACAGCAAACATGACGATAGTCTGGCTCAGGCATGAAACACAAACAAGAATCCGACAAGGACAGGAACAGAAACAGAGAGAGATATAGGGACCTAATCAGAGGGAAAAAGGGAACAGGTGGGAAACGGGGTGAATGGGTAGTTAGAGGAGACAAGGAACAGCTGGGAGAAAGCGGGGGAGAAAAGGTAACCTAACAACGACCAGCAGAGGGAGACAGGGTGAAGGGAAAGGACAGAGACAAGACACAACATGACAGTACCCCCCCACTCACCGAGCGCCTCCTGGCGCACTCGAGGAGGAAACCTGGCGGCAACGGAGGAAATCCTCGATCAGCGCACGGTCCAGCACGTCCCGAGAGGGAACCCAACTCCTCTCCTCAGGACCGTACCCCTCCCAATCGACAAGGTACTGGTGACCACGGCCCCGAGGACGCATGTCCAAAATCCTGCGGACCCTGTAGATGGGTGCGCCCTCGACAAGGATGGGGGGGGGGGGGGAAGACGAGTGGGGGCGCGAAGAACGGGCTTAATACAGGAGACATGGAAGACCGGGTGGACGCGACGAAGGTATCGCGGAAGAAGAAGTCGAACTGCGACAGGATTAATGACCCGAGAAATACGGAACGGACCAATGAACCGCGGGGTCAACTTGCGAGAAGCCGTCTTAAGGGGAAGGTTCTGAGTGGAGAGCCAAACTCTCTGACCGCGACAATATCTAGGACTCTTAGTTCTACGCTTATTAGCAGCCCTCACAGTCTGCGCCCTATAACGGCAAAGTGCAGACCTGACCCTCTTCCAGGTGCGCTCGCAACGTTGGACAAAAGCCTGAGCGGAGGGGACGCTGGACTCGGCGAACTGAGATGAGAACAGCGGAGGCTGGTACCCGAGGCTACTCTGAAAAGGAGATAGCCCGGTCGCAGACGAAGGAAGCGAGTTGTGGGCGTATTCTGCCCAGGGGAGCTGTTCTGACCAAGACGCAGGGTTGCGAAAAGAAAGACTGCGTAAGATGCGACCAATAGTCTGATTGGCCCGTTCTGCTTGACCGTTAGACTGGGGGTGAAAGCCGGAAGAGAGACTGACGGAAGCCCCAATCAAACGGCAAAACTCCCTCCAAAATTGAGACGTGAATTGCGGACCTCTGTCCGAAACGACGTCTGACGGAAGGCCATGAATTCTGAAAACATTCTCGATGATGATTTGTGCCGTCTCTTTAGCAGAAGGAAGCTTAGCAAGGGGAATGAAATTAGCCGCCTTAGAGAACCTATCGACAACCGTAAGAATAACAGTCTTCCCCGCTGACGAAGGCAGTCCGGTGACAAAATCTAAGGCGATGTGAGACCACGGTCGAGAGGGAATAGGAAGCGGCCTGAGACGGCCGGCAGGAGGAGAGTTACCGGACTTAGTCTGCGCGCAGACCGAACAAGCAGCCACGAAACGACGCGTGTCATGCTCCCGGGTGGGCCACCAAAAACGCTGGCGAATGGAAGCAAGCGTACCCCGAACGCCAGGGTGGCCGGCTAACTTGGCAGAGTGAGCCCACTGAAGAACGGCCAGACGAGTAGGAACGGGAACGAAAAGAAGGTTCCTAGGACAAGCGCGCGGCGACGGAGTGTGAGTGAGCGCTTGTTTTACCTGCCTCTCAATTCCCCAGACAGTCAACCCGACAACACGCCCCTCAGGGAGAATCCCCTCGGGGTCAGTGGAGGCTACTGAAGAACTGAAGAGACGAGACAAAGCATCAGGCTTGGTGTTCTTAGAGCCCGGACGATAAGAAATCACGAACTCGAAACGAGCGAAAAACAGCGCCCAACGCGCCTGACGCGCATTAAGTCGTTTGGCAGAACGGATGTACTCAAGGTTCCTATGGTCAGTCCAAACGACAAAAGGAACGGTCGCCCCCTCCAACCACTGTCGCCATTCGCCTAGGGCTAACCGGATGGCGAGCAGTTCGCGGTTACCCACATCATAGTTACGTTCCGACGGCGACAGGCGATGAGAAAAATACGCGCATGGGTGGACCTTGTCGTCAGAGAGGGAGCGCTGAGAAAGAATGGCTCCCACGCCCACCTCTGACGCGTCAACCTCGACAACGAACTGTCTAGAGACGTCAGGTGTAACAAGGATAGGAGCGGATGTAAAACGATTCTTGAGGAGATCAAAAGCTCCCTGGGCGGAAACGGACCACTTAAAGCACGTCTTGACAGAAGTAAGGGCTGTGAGAGGAGCTGCCACCTGACCGAAATTACGGATGAAACGACGATAGAAGTTCGCGAAGCCGAGAAAGCGCTGCAGCTCGACGCGTGACTTAGGGACGGGCCAATCAATGACAGCTTGGACCTTAGCGGGATCCATCTTAATGCCTTCAGCGGAAATAACAGAACCGAGAAATGTGACGGAGGAGGCATGAAAAGTGCACTTCTCAGCCTTCACAAAAAGACAATTCTCTAAAAGGCGCTGGAGGACACGTCGAACGTGCTGAACATGAATCTGGAGTGACGGTGAAAAAATCAGGATATCGTCAAGGTAAACGAAAACAAAGATGTTCAGCATGTCTCTCAGGACATCATTGACTAATGCCTGAAAGACAGCTGGAGCGTTAGCGAGGCCGAAAGGAAGAACCCGGTATTCAAAGTGCCCTAACGGAGTGTTAAACGCCGTCTTCCACTCGTCCCCCTCCCTGATGCGCACGAGATGGTAAGCGTTACGAAGGTCCAACTTAGTGAAAAACCTGGCTCCCTGCAGGATCTCGAAGGCTGAAGACATAAGAGGAAGCGGATAACGATTCTTCACTGTTATGTCATTCAGCCCTCGATAATCTATGCAGGGGCGCAGAGACCCGTCCTTCTTCTTGACAAAAAAAAAACCCCGCTCCGGCGGGAGAGGAGGAGGGGACTATGGTACCGGCGTCAAGAGCTACAGACAAATAATCTTCGAGAGCCTTACGTTCGGGAGCCGACAGAGAGTATAGTCTACCCCGGGGGGGGGGGGTGGTTCCCGGAAGGAGATCAATACTACAATCATACGACCGGTGTGGAGGAAGAGAGGTGGCCCTGGACCGACTGAACACCGTGCGCAGATCGTGATATTCCTCCGGCACCCCTGTCAAATCACCAGGCTCCTCCTGTGAAGAAGAGACAGAGGAAACAGGAGGGATAGCAGACATTAAACATTTCACATGACAAGAGACGTTCCAGGAGAGGATAGAATTACTAGACCAATTAATGGAAGGATTATGACAAACTAGCCAGGGATGGCCCAAAACAACAGGTGTAAAAGGTGAACGAAAAATTAAAAAAGAAATGGTTTCACTATGATTACCAGAAACAGTGAGGGTTAAAGGTAGCGTCTCACGCTGAATCCTGGGGAGAGGACTACCATCCAGGGCGAACAAGGCCGTGGGCTCCTTTAACTGTCTGAGAGGAATGTCATGTTCCCGAGCCCAGGTCTCGTCCATAAAACAGCCCTCCGCCCCAGAGTCTATTAAGGCACTGCAGGAAGCTGACGAACCGGTCCAGCGTAGATGGACCGACAAGGTAGTGCAGGATCTTGAAGGAGAGACAGGAGTAGTAGCGCTCACCAGTAGCCCTCCGCTTACTGACGAGCTCTGGCCTTTTACTGGACATGAAGTGACAAAATGACCAGCGGAACCGCAATAGAGACAGAGGCGGTTGGTGATTCTCCGTTCCCTCTCCTTAGTCGAGATGCGGATACCTCCCAGCTGCATGGGCTCAGCACCCGAGCCGGCAGAGGAAGATGGTAGTGATGCGGAGAGGGGGGCGACGGAGAGCGCGAGCTCCTTTCCACGAGCTCGGTGACGAAGATCAACCCGTCGCTCAATGCGAATAGCGAGTTCAATCAAGGAATCCACGCTGGAAGGAACCTCCCGGGAGAGAATCTCATCCTTTACCTCTGCGCGGAGACCCTCCAGAAGACGAGCGAGCAAGGCCGGCTCGTTCCAGCCACTGGAGACAGCAAGAGTGCGAAACTCAATAGAGTAGTCTGTTATGGATCGATTGCCTTGACATAGGGAAGACAGGGCCCTGGAAGCCTCCTCCCCAAAAACAGATCGATCAAAAACCCGTATCATCTCCTCCTTAAAGTCCTGATACTGGTTAGTACACTCAGCCCTTGCCTCCCAGATTGCCGTGCCCCACTCACGAGCCCGTCCAATAAGGAGAGATATGACGTAGGCGACACGAGCAGTGCTCCTGGAGTAAGTGTTGGGCTGGAGAGAAAACACAATATCACACTGGGTGAGGAACGAGCGGCATTCAGTGGGCTCCCCAGAGTAACACGGCGGGTTATTGATTCTGGGCTCCGGAGATTCGAAAACCCTGGAAGTGGCCGGTGGATCGAGGCGGAGATGGTGAACCTGTTCTGTGAGGTTGGAGACTTGGGTGGCCAGGGTCTCAACGGCATGTCGAGCAGCAGACACTTCCTGCTCGTGTCTGCCTAGCATCGCTCCCTGGATCCCGACGGCTGAGTGGAGAGGATCCGAAGTCGCTGGGTCCATTCTTGGTCGGATTCTTCTGTTATGGGGAGTGAATGAGGACCCAAAAGCGAACTAACTTAAACAGAGCTTCTTTAATAACCAAACATAGGTAGGCTCAGATAGACCGGCAGATTCCGACAGGACAGGACAAGGTTACAGCAAACATGACGATAGTCTGGCTCAGGCATGAAACACAAACAAGAATCCGACAAGGACAGGAACAGAAACAGAGAGAGATATAGGGACCTAATCAGAGGGAAAAAGGGAACAGGTGGGAAACGGGGTGAATGGGTAGTTAGAGGAGACAAGGAACAGCTGGGAGAAAGCGGGGGAGAAAAGGTAACCTAACAACGACCAGCAGAGGGAGACAGGGTGAAGGGAAAGGACAGAGACAAGACACAACATGACACTGGCAGACCTTTTGTCACACATCCGCCGAAATCGGCTCCTCTCCTTGTTCACCGGCTTTCTAGCCATTGCCGCTCCATTTTTCCATTGTTTCATTTGTTTTGTCTTGTTCCCTGCACACCTGGTTTTCATTCCCTAATCACATTACATGTATTTATTGCTCTGTTCCCCTCCATGTCTTTATGTGAAATTGTTTTGTTACGTGTTGCGTGTGTACACGCCAGGCTGGGTTTTTCCTGTTATTTTCCGTGGTATTTCACGAAGGTTGGTTATTGTAACATTGTGCTCATTTTTGTGACTGTTTCGCGCTGGAGGTCTTGACGAAGTGGCGTCCGTCTGTTTATTTGCCTCTGCCCAAATAAAGTGTGCGCCTGTTCACAACTCTCTGCTCTCCTGCACCTAACTTCTCCTCCAGTAGCGCTCACCGTGACACCTTTGGCATTGTAGTTGTCAATTTTTTGGGGTAATCTGAAGAGATTTCACCCCATGCTACTGAAGCACCTCCGACAAGTTGGATTGGCTTGATGGGTACTTCTTACGTACCATGCGGTCAAGCTACTCCCACAACAGCTCAATAGGTTTAAGATCCGGTGACTGTGCTGCCCACTCTATTATAGACAGAATACCAGTTGACTTCTTCTTCCCTAAATAGTTCTTGCATAGTTTGGAGCTGTGCTTTGGGTCATTGTCCTGTTATAGGAGGAAATTGGCTCCAATTAAGTGCCGTCCACAGGGTATTGCATGGCATTGCAAAATGGAGTGATCGCCTTCCTATTTCAAGATCCCTTTTACCCTGTACAAATCTTCCACCTTACTACCACCAAAGCACCCCCAGACGATCACATTGCCTCCACCATGCTTGACAGATGGCATGAAGCACTCCTCCAGCATCTTAGATTTTTTTCTGCGTCTCACGAATGTTCTTCTTTGTGATCTGAACACTTCAAACTTAGATTTGTCTATCCATAACACTTTTTTCCAATCTTCCTCTGTCCAGTGTTCTTTTTCCCATCTTAATGTTTTCTTCTTTATTGGCCAGTCTGAGATATGGCTTTTTCTTCTTTTTTCTTTCTTCTTTGCAACTCTGCCTAAAAGGCCAGCATCCTGGAGTCGCCTCTTCACTGTTAACGTTGAGACTGGTGATTTGCAGGTACTATTTAACTTCTTTGGGGTATGGGGCAGTATGGGTAGCTTGGATGAAAAACGTGCCCAGATTAAGCTGCCTGCTACTCAGCCGTAAAAGCTAGAATATGCATATAATTAGTACATTTGGATTGAAAACACTCAGAAGTTTCTAAAACTGTTTGAATGGTGTATGTGAGTATAACAGAACTCATATGGCAGGCAAAAACCTGAGACAAAATCCAACCAGGAAGTGGGAAATCTGAAGTTTGTAGTTTTTCAACTTAGCCCCCATTGACGATACAGGGTGATATTAGTTATGTTTCACTTCCCAAGGCTTCCACTAGATGTCAACAGTATTTAGAACCTGTTTTGAGGATTCTACTCTAAAGGAGGGGCTCATTAGGGCTCTTTGAGTGAGTGGTCTGGCAGAGTGCCACAGCCTCGGTCTGGTGCGCTCATGTGAAAGGTATCCACTTCATTTGTACAGACAAAGGAATTGTCCGGTTGGAACATTAATTAAGTTTTATGTTAAAAACATCCTAAAGATTGATTCCATACTTAGGTTGGCATGTTTCTACGGGCTGTAACGGAACTTTTTGAACTTTTCGTCCGACGTTCTGTGCGACCTGAACGCGCTTTTGGATTTGTTTACCAAACGCCCTAACAAAAGAAGATATTTGGACATAACTGATGGACATTATCGAACAAATCAACAAGAATAGACTGACAAGTTTCAGAAGAAAGTCCTTTGTTTCTGGTCATTTTGAGCCCGTAATCGAACCCACAAATGCTGATGCTCCAGACACTCAACTATCTGTTTAATTGCTTCTTTAATCAGAAAAACAGTTTTCAGCTAAAGGGTTTTCTAATGATCAATTAGCCTTTTAAAATTATAAACTTGGATTAGCAAACACAACGTGCCATTGGAACACAGGAGTGATGGTTGCTGATCATGGGCCTATGTACGCCTATGTAGATATTCCATAAAAAAAATCTGCAGTTTTCAGCTACAATAGTCATTTAAAACATTAATATCTACACTGTATTTCTGATCAATTTGATGTTATTTCAATACAAAAAAAAAATTAAGAAGCTTTTCTTTCAAAAACAAGGACATTTCTAAGTGACCCCAAACTTTCGAGCGGTAGTGTATGTAAATGTGATATTTGAATTTTTTATGATTTAAAACCTGTTTTTGTTTTGTCATTATGAGGTATTATTGTGTATTGTATATTGTATTATACAGGGTGCATTTGGAAAAGAGACCTAGGTCTCAATACGTCTTCTCTGTCAAAATAAAGGTTAAATAAAACCATTTAAAAATCATTGTTGTTCTACTATATGTATGTTTGACCACAGTTCCAAAAAACACTTGTATACAATGGAGTAAAAATGTAATACAGGATGTGCAGTGTGTGCAGGCTTTTGTTCCAGCCCATCTCTAACTCCTGTGATTCACCTAATGGCTGTCTTCAAATTATCATGATTACCTGAAATAGGTGTGTTGTTAGTGCTGGGCTGGAACAAAACTCTGCACACTATGTTGCCCACCTAGGATCTTACCAGGGTACAACAGAGCTAGGGTTCTTGGGTAGCGAAGTCATTCTCACCTTTAGGCCCAGTGTTGCCAGGAGGGCCCCGGACAGACAGACCTCTATCCCCCTTGGCGCCGAAATTGCCAGGGAAGCCAGGATAGCCATTTATACCAGGATTCCCTGAAAACATATAGGCAATTATAAAATAGTTCACTGGGTTAGAAACTGGTGCTGGCAACCCCATGGATGAATTTTGGATTCCCACATGGGCCACATGTTGATAGTTAACGCTTGTGTAGTCTTAGCATTCTGTATACTCCCCTTGTCCTTCACTAAACCCCTAAAATAAAGCAGCTTAATTGAATGTTTAACGCCAAATCTATTTTGCATGTAGAAACAACCTGTCATTCATCACAAACTTTCTGAATATCTGGGTTTTCCCTCTTCACAATGCAGAAAGACTACATTTAATCAGTGGACACCACTCGTTATTACAACACACCTGTCATAATTGTTTTCTTTCCTAAAGTAGAGGTTTATTATTATTATTCTTATTATTGCTAAAGATAATGCATAGATGTAAACGTACATTTTTTAACAAGAGATATGCAGAAAGTAGTTTTGAATGCATTTTATTGAAGGGAAACAATAACAGTCTTGACCTTTTTTTGGCAACATAGTGATATATTATTATATACTGTACAATGAGGAATTCAACTACAAAATACTAGTCTTCTCCAATTTTTTTAACCAATGCCCCCACCCACAAGGTGTATAAACAACAACAATAAATAAGAATAAAATAAGATAATAGAACGTGAAGAACATAAATCAACCAACTCTAATTAACAAATGTAGGACAGTATGCAAGTGTGGTTGCATGGACTTTGCAGATGTATTTCTCACATGTGCAGCACATAGTATTTGTTTTACAGTCCTTCTTTGGGGGGCAGAATTGGCATCTCCTCCTCTTGCCTGCCTCAGCTGCAGACCCCGGTGGACAAGAACAAGAGTCAGCCCCATGAACAACTTTCACAAGTGCTGCAAAGGCTGCTGTGTGGGGGAGGCCCTCCCTTCTTTGAATGTGTGGGGTTACATGTGCCTTTCCCAGCTGCTCAAGGAACAGCCTCATCTTGTTCCGCTTAACATGGAATCCAGGTAGGGTTGATCTTGTTCTATATCCCGAAGGCATTGTATGAGGACACATCAATGATTTTATGGAAGATGACCAGGGGCCAGCAGGCAGTCATCCTCCTGCAGCTGTATGTTCCAATCACATTGTCCAGGTTGTCCACACCTCCTTTGTTGTGGTTGTAGTCCAAGATGATGGCTGGCTTCCTGTCCTCACGATCACTGATCTCAGCCGTTTTGTGCAGTGTGCTCAGGAGGACCACATTCTTGCTCCTCTTTGGGATGTAAGAAACTAGAGTGGTGGTGGGAGTGAAGGCAAACTTTGATGAGAATGCCTCTCTCCCCCTTGTTGTGAGGAGTGCAGGGGGGAGCTCAGGCTTGTTCTTTCTAACCATTGTGATCTTCCTCTTCAGGAGCTGCTGGCTGAGTTCAATCAGTAGCACACAATCAAAATTTTGCATTGTGTGTGTGTCTCTCTTTGTGGTTTTTGTGGTGTGTAAATGATTTTTTATAACTGCCGGGTCAAAAATGATATAAAAAAATACCTAAGACAATCTTTGTACCCTGGTGGTGTTCAGCTTTCATGGAAATATGAACAAAGCCAATGTTTCACTTTTTCTAACGTTGGGGTCACTCTAGGAAAAGTAATCAAATTTCAAGTTGAAAAAACCTAATTTAGGGTTTATTCTCTGCTGTTAAACATAGTTGCGTGTCATTTTTGACTCTTAAGACAACACAAGGGTTAAGTAATTTGCTGTGGATAAAAATGTATGCAAAAAAAAAAACAATAACACCATGACCAGCCGATGATCCTATCAATTCTCTGCTAATGCCGTGATACTATTGCTGGGCTGTTAGTGTATGTATGATATTGTCTTTATGTCAAGAATCTCCCCCAGAGCTCATGGCTAAAGCCCTCACCTGAAGGTCCTGGGTTGCCTTGTTGACCCTTCTCTCCCTTCAGTCCTGGGTCTCCTGTGGTTGTTACCGTCTCACCCGCTGAGCCTTTCTCTCCTGCAGGAGGAGATGAGTGTGAGACAAGAGTGTGACACATTTACACATTCTGTAAAACAGATCAAGTGAGACACGAATTAGACAAGAGTGAGACACACTCACACATTCTGTGACATAGGTCAAATTGCTGGGATGCCAGGTCTCTCTTAAAAAAATAATGATCTTACTGTACCTGGATCTCCAGGTCTCCCTCGCAGGCCTTGCACCCCCAGGTTGCCCTTCTGTCCAGGGCCCCCTGGGGGCCCCACACCTGGGGGGCCCTGAGTCCCCATCTGGCCTGTCCGTCCACGTATACCCTGAGAGCCGGCATCGCCCCGATCACCCTTGGGCCCCGGAGGTCCCTACAGCAAACAGACACCAAACAGTTAAGTCTGGGTACATCATGGATAGGGCCCCAAGTTTTTCCAAACCACATGGCCTGGCCATGAGAAAACACAGGCACTAGTTACAGGCTATAACAACAGTCAGATCAGATATTACTGTTACAATAACCATTCTTCAGTCATTGGCATTGATTGTACAGTCTGTAATGGTGGAGGTGGAGTGGGTCACACTCACAGGGTTGCCCTTTAGCCCTGGCTGGCCTTTCAGTCCTGGGTATCCAGGGACCCCGTCAGTCCCATCGCTCCCAGGAACTCCTGGAGCCCCAGGTGAGCCAACAGGCCCCCTGTCTCCTGGGGACATGGGACTTTTGTCCCCCTTGGGTCCTGTAGAACCTGGCACACCTGGTAAACCATAGGGACCCTACAGATACAAAGACAAAGGACAAAATCATTAGAATAAAATCTCCCACATACAATGTAAACACGCCTATATAAAGAATTTGTATCTGAATCTGGGGTTGATTCCATAATGTCTGTCAGTCCAGGTCAAGTCACCTGTGGACCTGGTGGACCTCCAAGACCTTTGACTCCTCTAGATCCCTTGGATCCAGGATCACCATCTCGACCTGGTGAAACACAAATGCTGTAAATACAGGGGCAGCTATAGAGTATTCTACACATACTAACCTATAGTAGAGAAGCAAACCTGTAAAAAGTGCTTGAGCTGTCATCCATGCTAGGTAAAAAAATTATGGGGTGATACACAAAGTTAGGCCGGATGTCATGTGCATTTTTGATTTTTAATGCCATTTTCAAGTTGTCAACGGTCAAATCTGGTGAAAATGTACATAATGAAATAGTAATAGATTTGGCATTAGGTCAAAGGTCAAACCTGAAATTCACAACAGAAACTGAGTGGATTATCAAACATAAACACTTAAGACTGTGGAAGGGACGCATTAATAGTTACTTTTCATACAGTTATTATGCTTTCAGACATGCAAATATACAGAAAATATGAACATTCAGACATGTTCAGCTACAGTTGTAGTCTGTAGTGCCACTAAGGACCATTCTCAGATGATGATATATGCTCTCAGAAAACTGAGAGAGACCCCACCAAACAAGGAAAACTTTACCTCATTAGAATCTGACTTTCTGGGCCAGAGATATTGGAGCTTTAATGCCATTTCTAAGGGGTACATGTACAAGCAGGCAAATAGGATAGTCACATATTCTGACCAAATTTACTTAGCATATCAAACTGACTATTTACTATTACCAACTGACTATTGAATCGTTTATACATACCATAGACTATTGAATAAACATAGTTTTGGCATAATTATTATGCTTTAAGCCATGCATATACACAAGAAAAGCACGTTCCATCATTTTTGGTCAAACTTGGGCTTTAGCAAACTAAAATACGTTTCTCAAACAGTTTAAATCCACTCTAGCCACCCAGAAAGACACTTCTGAACAATAAGCACTTTAAGATCATGTGCTACATGAGGATAGGACATTCTGAGGCAGAAATATTGGAGAGGTACTATACTGGAACTAAGGCAGAGATATTGGACTAATGCAGTCAAAGTTGACAATGTTGAGGTAATGACAGATTTTGTTCATACTTATATTCACGTCCATATGACTAACATCTGAATGTATACTTAAATATGCAGTACATACTTGGATTTTGGCAACGTCCATCATGAGAGTTTATTGAATATTTTCTGATGATTCCAGCTTCAAATATGTTCAATTATAGCTGTGGTATAAGCGGGAAAATCAACTTGGGACTGTATGCGTTCACTGGAAAACAATGAAACTCTGGAGGGTTATTGCCACTCGGCTAGCTTGTCGTGGCACACACCTTCCACATTTTGCATTATATTCCATAGAACGCATAGCCCCTCGTTGATTATCCCTCACTTGTGATACACAAATAAATACACATCATTTCTCAAGCATTTGATGACATGTGCTGTGTGGTACTATTCTATGGGAATATTAGCCACCCTCTCAAGTTTGTCAGGATAAAAACACTTCATCCAAGACAAATGTGTTATGCAGGGCCAGCCATTAGCATTTTAATGTGTGTACATGTAATAGAAACCATAAACATTTGGATACGGTGATACATGTTTATAATTTTCATTGAATATATCAGTGTTTTTTTAAAATCTCATGTTTATATTTTATTGTGTGCTTGCTAGTAATTCTACCCCATAAAAGATAAGAACGAGAAAAGTATTCGACTTTGTAGCAAATTTCCAAAATAATTGAGTACAGTATTGACACTGTAACTATGGAATATAGTCTGTACTATTGCTCACATACACAAAAAGCTTGATTACAGTAATTTCAAATATGATTGCAATGGGAGATATTATCCATCCCGTGGCTTTGGTCATATTCACTATCATACCTTGATGAATGTTAGAGTGAATCCTCTACCTACCCACACAACCTCCGTCAAACTGATATTCAGATCTTAGCACAGGCATTTGCTTTTGTAAGTATTACAATAATTACAATTTTGTGACATTTTTATATTTGTTGACATTCAGAGAAAAATGGTGAAAGCTCTTAAAACACTTTTTAAATATCTGTCTAATTTGAATATGACATTACAACATTTGTTATATTATATGTTATGGAATACCACAGATTTCTCTTGGATGAAGTGTTTTTATCCTGACAAACTGTAAAGGGTGGCTAAATTCCCCTTGAAAGGCCATTGGAGCACAAATAGCATCCAATGCTTTAGAAAGTCTGTGTATTCGTATGTCATTAAGATCAGCATATATCCAGTAAACTGTCATGATGGAAATTGCCATTTTCCAAGTGTGTATATTTAAGTATACATTCGCCTCAATGTACAATCCTCACAAGGTAAAGTTCTTATTGTTCAGAAGTGTCTTTCAGAGTAGTTAGAGGGGATTGCAATGTCTAAGAAAACACTTCGTTTGTATTGATATACTCATTACATTTGGTCAGAATCTGTGGCTGCTTGTATATTTTACCCCTTAGAAATGGATATACAGTTTCAATATCTTTGGCCCAGAAACTCAAGATTCTTACGAGGTAAAGTTTTCCTGGTTCAATAGGGTCTCCCCCGCAGTTTTCTGAGAATCATCTGAGAATGGTCCTTAGTGGGCTACAGACCACAACAGTAGCTGAACACATTTGAATGTTCATATTTTCTGTATATTTGAATGACTTAAAGCATAATAAATGTATAAAAAGTAACTACTAATGTATCCATTCCATAGTCTAAGTGTTTTTGTTTGATAATGCACTCCATTTTTGTTAAGAATTGCAAGATATTTGACCTAAAACTATTACTATTTCCATTATATCAATTTTCACCAGATTGGAAGCCTTAAATCTAAATTAAACATTGTGTATCACCACAACATTGTTTGAGCTAGCATGGATGACAGCCTTCAACAAGAAAATTGTTTTTTCAAGCAGTTTTTCCAGATTGGCTGATCTCCTACTAAGCCTAATAGGTCGACAACTGGAAATATTGCCTTTTTCCTGAACATGTGACCTAACATGGAAAAACTCAGGGCCATAGTGATATATGACCTGGTCAGACAAAACTTCTGGGCCTAGTCATTGTATGACATGACATGGCATAAAAGAGCTGTTGTTATGTTCATGTATTGGTGTTACCTGTATCTCCAGGCCTACCAGGCTCTCCGGCAGGTCCTGGTGGTCCAGGGTTCACATTAGTCGGCATGCAGAGTCGACAGACATCACCCTTCTCACCTAAGAGAGACATAATGACAGGGAGGAAGTGGTTGTTCAGTGGTTCTTGCCAGTGAAGCAACAAAGTAACTTGAGCTCTCATTGCCCCAGTGACAACTCAATGTACTCAAATCAAATCAAATTGTATTTGTCACATGCGCCGAATACAACAGCTGGAGTTGACCTTACTCTTAAATGCTTACTCAAGCTGGAGGCCCTGGGTATCAAACCCTCCCTGTGCAACTGGGTCCTGGACTTTCTGACGGGCTGCCCCCAGGTGGTGACGGTAGGAAACAACATCTCCACTTCACTGACCCTCAACACTGGGGCCTCACAAGGGTGTGTGCTCAGCCCTCTCCTGTACTCCCTGTTCACCCACGACTCCGTGGCCATGCGCGCCTCCAACTCAATCATTAAGTTTGCAGACGGCACAACAATAGTGGGCTTGATTACCAACAACGACGAGACAGCCTACAGGGAGGAGGTGAGGGCATTCGGAGTGTGGTGTCAGGAAAACAACCTCTCACTCAATGTCAACAAAACAAAGGAGACGATAGTGGACTTCAGGAAACAGCAGAGGGAGCAACCCCCTATCCATTTCGAAGGGTCAGCAGGGAGAAGGTGGAAAGTTTTAAGTTCCTGGGCGTACACATCACAGAGAAACTGAAATGGTCCGCCGACACAGACAGTGTGGTGAAGAATGCGCAACAGCGCCTCTTCAACCACAGGAGGCTGAAGAAATGTGGCTTGTCACCCAAAACCCTGACAAACTTTTACAGATGCACAATCAAGAGTATCCTGTTGGGCTGTATCACAGCCTGGTATGGCAACTGCACCGCCTTGAACCGCAAGGCTCTCCAGAGGGTGGTGCGGTTTGCATAATGCATCACCAGTGGCAAACTACCTGTACCCCATGACACCTACAGCACCCGATGTCACAGAACGGCCAAAAAGATCATCAAGGACTACAACCACCCGAGCCACTGCCTGTTCACACAGCTCTCATCCAGAAGGCGAGGTCAGTACAAGTGCATCAAAGCTGGGACCGAGAGACTGAAAAACAGCTTCGATCTCAAGACCATCAGACTGCTAAACAGCAATCAGTAACTCAGAGAGGCTACTGCACACATTGAGACCTGATCTCTGGACACTTTAATAAATGGATCACACTAGCCACTTTAAACATTGCCACTGTAAATAATACCACTTCAATAATGTTTACATATCTTACATTACTCATATCATATGTATATATTGTATTTTATACCATCTACTGCACCTTGCCTATGCAGCTCGGCCATCGCTCATCCATATATGTATATGTACATATTCTCATTCACCCCTTCAGATTTCTGTGTATTAGGTAGTTGCTGGAGAAATGTTAGATTACTTGTTAGATTTGTGTGTATTATGTAGTTGTTGGGAATTGTTAGATTGTTAGATATTACTGTACTGTTGTAAGTAGAAGCACAAGCATTTCGCTACACTCACATTAACATCTGCTAACCTTGTGTATGTGACCAATACAATTTGATTAGATTTTTTTACAAGACCTTAACCAACAATGCAGTTTTAAGAAAATAGAGTTAAGAATATATATACTAAATAAAATCATGTTTTTTTGTTTTAAAGAAACAAAATAAAATAACAATAATGAGGCTATAGACAGGGGGTACCGGTAGCTTCCGAGTCAATGTGTGGGGATATAGGTAAGTCGAGGTAATTTGTACATGTAGGTAGGGGTAAAGTGCTTATGCATAGATAATAAAAAGCGAATAGCCACAGCGTAAAAACAAAGCGGGGGGTCAATGCAAATGGTCTGGGTGGCCATTTGATTATTTGTTCAGCAGTCTTACGGCTTGGGGGTAGAAACTGTAAAGGAGCCTTTTGGACCTAGACTTGGTCCTTGGCGGTAGCAGAGAGAACAGTCTACTGGAGTTTTTGACAATTTTTTGGCCCTTCCTCTGACACCGCCTAGTATATAGGTTCTGGATGGATGGAAGCTTGGCCCCAGTGATGTACTGTGCCATACGCACTACCCTCTGTAGCGCCTTATGGTCGGATGCCGAGGAATTGCCTTACCAGGCGGTGATGCAACAGGTCAGGATGCTCTCGATGGTGCAGCTGTAGAACCTTTTGACAATCTGAGGGGGAAAAAGGCGTTGTCGTGCCCTCTCCAATACTTTCTTGGTGAGATTGGACCTTGATAGTTTGTTGGTGATGTGGACACCAAGGAACTTAAAACGCTCCACTACAGCTCCGTCGATGTGAATGGAGTCGTGTTTGGCTCTCCTTTTTCTGTAGTCCATGATCATCTCCTTTGTCTTGCCCACGTTGAGGGAAAGTTTGTTGTCCTGGCACCACACTTCCAGGTCTCTGACCTCCTCCCTATAGGCTGTCTCATCGTTGTCGGTGATCAGGCCTACCACTGTTGTGCCAACAGCAAACTTAATGATGGTGTTGGAGTCGTGCTTGGCCATGCAGTCGTGGGTGAACAGGGATTACAGGAGGTGACTAAGCACGCGTCCCCGAGGGGCCCCTTAGTTGAAGATCAGCATGGCATATATGTGTTGTTGCCTACCCTTACCACCTTGGGGCAGCCTGTCAGGAAGTCCAGGATGTTGAACTCTGAGCTGTAGTCAATAAACAGCATTCTCACATAGGTGTTTCCAGCCTTTCAAGGCACTTCATGGCTACCGACCTGAGTGCTACAGGCGGTAGTAATTTAGGCAGGTTACCTTAGCTTTCTGGTCTGCTTGAAACATGTAGGTATTAAAGACTCGGTCAGGGAGAGGTTGAAAATGTCAGTAAAGACACTTGCCAGTTGGTCCGCGCATGCTCTGAGTACACATCCTGGTAATCCGTCTGGCCCCGCGGCCCTGTGAATGATGACCTGTTAAAAGGTCTTACTCGTATTGGCTACAGAGAACGTGATCACACAGTCGTCCGGAACAGCTAGGGCTCTCATGCATGCTTCAGTGTTGCATGCCTCAAAGCGAGCATAAAAGGCATTTAGCTCGTATCTGGTAAGCTGGCCTCAGAGGGCAGCACGCGGGTGGTTTTCGATTTGTAGTCCATAATGGTTCGCATTCAGTCCTGTATTGACGATTTGCCTGTTTGATGGATCGTCTGAGGGCATAACTGGATTTCTTATTAGTGTCCTGCTCCTTGAAAGCGGCAGCTCTAGCCTTTAGCTCAGTGCGGATGTTGCCTTCTGGTTGGGATATGTACGTACGGTCACTGTGGGGATGTCGTTGATGCACTTATTGATGAAGCCGGGGACTGAGGTGGTATACTCCACAATGCCAATGGATGAATCCTGGAACATATTTCAGTCTCTGCTAGCAAAACAGTCCTGTAGCGTAGCATCCGGGTCATCTAACCAATCCCGTATTGAGCCAGGCACCGGTAATTCCTGCTTTAGTTTTTGCTTGTAAGCAGGAACCAGGAGGATATAATCATGGTCAGATTTGGCAAATGGAGGGAGTCGAAGGGCTTTGTACATGTCTCTGTGTGTGGAGTAAAGGTGGTCTAGAGTTTTCTTTCCTGTGATTGCACATGTGACATGCTGGTAGGAATGAGGATAAACCCATTTAAGTTTGCCTACATTAAAGTCCACGGCCACTAGAACCACCGCTTCTGGATAAGCATTTTCTTGTTTGCTTATGGCCTTATAGTACGGTCTTAGAGTGTGGTCTTGTGGTGGTAAATAGATGGCCGCAAAAAATGTAGACACACAGCACCACCCCTCATCTTACCACACATAGCTGTTCTGTCCTGCCGATGCACGGAAAAGCCAGGCAACTGTAAATTATCAGTGTCGTTGTTCAGCCACGACTCGGTGAAACATAAGATATTACAGCTTTTCATGTCCGTTGGTAGGAGAGTCTCGAACGGAGCTCATCCAGTTTATTCTCCAGTGATTGAACATTGGCCAATAGAAAGAATGGTAGAGGCGGGTTACCCACTTGTGACAAATTCTCAAAAGGCACTCTGATCTAACCCCCCTTTACTTCCTTCTTCAATCAAGTCAAAATGACATTTTATTCATAAAGCCCTAAAGAGCAAAATGTCAAAACAAACAAACACATCACTTTACAGTAAACAAGCCTATAAAACATACCTTCCATGAAGCTATGCAAAAAATTAACTGTTACACTTTTCCCAACCCTTAACTTTTACTGGACATGACAGTTGCAAACTGCACAATACATTCCATATCCTTATTCCTGCAATGCCCTTTACAGAATAACGTATTTGTCACAGAAAATACCTGTTTCTCCGAACCCGCCTCTATCTCCTGGTTGTCCTGAGATTCCTTTGATGCCTTTAGGACCAGGTGGTCCAGGGTTGCCTCTCAACAGATCTGTGCAAAGATCAAACCCACCGGGCAAAAACACGTTGAATGAATATTGTAGCAACATCATACTGCAATGAACTTAACGTTAAACGCCAATGGAATTTTCGTTGAATTTGCAGAAAGTAAGTTGTTGTTCTGAGTTTAATACTTCACCATTGTCAACCAAATAAAATATCAATGTACATTCAAGGTAATGCCTCTTTGAATTGATTAATCCTGTCATTGACAAATGTTCAATCCACTCTCATATCTAAAACTACAAATATGGAGAAAGTAATAAAGTCACCCTCTCTGAGATGGGAGCCTGTAGTCACAGGCTAACTAGCTAACTCTAACCCTGCTAACCTTTGTTAGATAGAGGCTAAACAGGGACTTGAAATACATTACAGTAGAATAAGATTGTGGTCACAAGTTACTAAACCTAGATCCAGCCTTACCCTTTGCATTACTGCGAATGTGGGATTATAGAGTATAGCAGTATAATATTAAAAGATAGCTAACTGCACCTTCAGATAGTTTCTGAGTTAATGCTGTAGTAATTGTGGTAGCTTTGTAATAACCATTATGTCTGACTTTTGAGGATGACCTAAAGTGGCCAGTTGAGGATGACAAAGTGGCCAGGTGAGTTGAGCAGGTACCTGGAATTCCAGGGGGACCACGGTCGCCTATGGGGCCATCTTTTCCAGGGGGGCCAGTGGGTCCAGGGGGGCCAATTATGTTAGGGGCAGGCTCCCCCCTCTCCCCTTTATCCCCAGCTAAACCAGGGGGACCAGGATTCCCAGGGGACCCAGGGAAAGACAACCCTGAAAACACAATACAATGATCAGCTTGGTGTGTGTGTGTGTGTGTTCGCACGTGTACAAGGGACTACGTCACCGTGAAGGGCAATGCGTTACAATGTGTGACGATGCGTGTGTGTGTTTGTCACTGTTCATGACAAATTTATGGCAAAGGGCAACCACTGTTGGCCACTGTTTTATCCCGGTGGTCTCTAGTTAAACTTTTAATGTGCGCTGATCTTAATAGCTTCCAAAATGTCCTGCTCCCTAAAAGCAGAGCTACAGTGCCTTGCGAAAGTATTCGGCCCCCTTGAACTTTGCGACCTTTTGCCACATTTCAGGCTTCAAACATAAAGATATAAAACTGTATTTTTTTGTGAAGAATCAACAACAAGTGGGACACAATCATGAAGTGAAACGACATTTATTGGATATTTCAAACTTTTTTAACAAATCAAAAACTGAAAAATTGGGCGTGCAAAATTATTCAGCCCCCTTAAGTTAATACTTTGTAGCGCCACCTTTTGCTGCGATTACAGCTGTAAGTCGCTTGGGGTATGTCTCTATCAGTTTTGCACATCGAGAGACTGACATTTTTTCCCATTCCTCCTTGCAAAACAGCTCAAACTCAGTGAGGTTGGATGGAGAGCATTTGTGAACAGCAGTTTTCAGTTCTTTCCACAGATTCTCGATTGGATTCATGTCTGGACTTTGACTTGGCCATTCTAACACCTGGATATGTTTATTTTTGAACCATTCCATTGTAGATTTTGCTTTATGTTTTGGATCATTGTCTTGTTAGAAGACAAATCTCCGTCCCAGTCTCAGGTCTTATGCAGACTCCATCAGGTTTTCTTCCAGAATGGTCCTGTATTTGGCTCCATCCATCTTTCCATCAATTTTAACCATCTTCCCTGTCCCTGCTGAAGAAAAGCAGGCCCAAACCATGATGCTGCCACCACCATGTTTGACAGTGGGGATGGTGTGTTCAGCTGTGTTGCTTTTACGCCAAACATAACGTTTTGCATTGTTGCCAAAAAGTTCAATTTTGGTTTCATCTGACCAGAGCACCTTCTTCCACATGTTTGGTGTGTCTCCCAGGTGGCTTGTGGCAAACTTTAAACGACACTTTTTATGGATATCTTTAAGAAATGGCTTTCTTCTTGCCATTCTTCCATAAAGGCCAGATTTGTGCAATATACGACTGATTGTTGTCCTATGGACAGAGTCTCCCACCTCAGCTGTAGATCTCTGCAGTTCATCCAGAGTGATCATGGGCCTCTTGGCTGCATCTCTGATCAGTCTTCTCCTTGTATGAGCTGAAAGTTTAGAGGGACGGCCAGGTCTTGGTAGATTTGCAGTGGTCTGATACTCCTTCCATTTCAATATTATCGCTTGCACAGTGCTCCTTGGGATGTTTAAAGCTTGGGAAATCTTTTTGTATCCAAATCCGGCTTCACAACAGTATCTCGGACCTGCCTGGTGTGTTCCTTGTTCTTCATGATGCTCTCTGCGCTTTTAACGGACCTCTGAGACTATCACAGTGCAGGTGCATTTATACGGAGACTTGATTACACACAGGTGGATTGTATTTATCATCATTAGTCATTTAGGTCAACATTGGATCATTCAGAGATCCTCACTGAACTTCTGGAGAGAGTTTGCTGCACTGAAAGTAAAGGGGCTGAATAATTTTGCACGCCCAATTTTTCAGTTTTTGATTTGTTAAAAAAGTTTGAAATATCCAATAAATGTCGTTCCACTTCATGATTGTGTCCCACTTGTTGTTGATTCTTCACAAAAAAATACAGTTTTATATCTTTATGTTTGAAGCCTGAAATGTGGCAAAAGGTCGCAAAGTTCAAGGGGGCCGAATACTTTCGCAAGGCACTGTACATGTGAGGTCGGTGATAACTTAGTCCTACTTTCTCCCCCAAATTTTAAAGCTCTCTACAGGGTTTTATCTTCGGTACAAATAAAACCTGGTAATCAAGCAGACTAAGGGGTGATTTAACTATTTGACAATCATTCAGTACAATTGAAATAAAGTAATTTTTCGTTTACGACAGCAATTAAACTGTGGCAATATATTGTACAGGTTATATGAAAGGAAAACTCATGTTGGGGACTCATTACTTTTACATTTCCAATGTATTTATTTTTTGTATTACATTTTTTAGGACGTTTACATTGTAATACTTCTGACAGCCAACTTTCTAACTCCGCCCATAACTTTTGGGTTTGATAACATTCCCAGAAGGCATGAATTATTGAGTCATTGTAAATCTAATACTTAAAACATGAATCTGCCGTTGTGCTGAAGAATTTGTGAATTTGATCTCTTGTATAATAAATTCTATACATTAGTTTATGCTGGATTAAGTTTGAATTTTAACACATTTTGTTAGTGATTTGTTAAAATGTGTTATTTTTAAGTCTAGTTATTTTCCAAGTTATGAAATCCAATAATAATTACAATTTGTCTAATCGATTTGAAGAAGCCTCCTGGAGCCAATGGCAGAAAGCCCTTCTTCCATAAAATAGCTGCACCTGTCATCTCCTGCCTCTCATCTCCTCAACCAATCCCAGGAGTCTGCCTCCATCCCCAAAGACTTGAAATCTGCATATGCTCAACCACTGATCAAAGATGGTGACATCACTGATCCCAACTCCTACTGGCCTATATCCATTCCCTGCCTCTCCAAACTCCTGGAGCAAATAGAAAACACCCAGTGTACCTAATACCTGAGCCATAACAACATTGTCTCTGGGTTCACGTCTAGTTTCTGAGAAGGTCACAGCTACATAACTGCCAAAACCAAGGTTCTCAATTACATATTCTCCTCCCTGTACAAAAACAACTGTGCTGCACTATTCATTGACCTCTCCAAAGCATTTGACACAGTTGACCACTCCATCCTCATCAATAAACTCAGACATCAGCCTCTCTGACAGCTCCCTCTGCTGGTTATCCAAATACTTCACTGACCACTCCCAAACCATCAGAAGTGAAAACATTACATCCAAACCCCTGATAGTGTCCAGTGTCCTTTTTCTGATGCTTCAATCCACCTTTACGCTGACAATATCATAATCTACACTTCTACCCAACCCCCCCCCCCTGCTATGGCCACATCCCAGCTAGCACATTAAGTTCCGTGGACATTCTGGGAATGTATGTTTTTGGTTTCACATTGGTTGTGGGAATGAAGCCATATGTTTCCTTTAAACGTTTTGAGAAATGAACATTTCTCCTGTTCTGGGAACTTCTATTTTTAGGTCGCAGGGAGGTTCTGAGAATGTTTCTTAAATGTATTTTTTATTTTTATTAACACTCTGGAAAAGGAAATTATAGTTTATTTGGAGGTTTTTTAATAACTTCCTTAAAACATTCACTGAATAGGCCTCCCAAGTGGCGCAGCGGTCTAAGGCACCGCTTCGCAGTGCTTGAGGCGTTGCTACAGATCCTGGTTTGATCCAGGGTTGCGTCACTGCCGGCTGCGACCGGGAGACCCATATAGGAAAGTCACAATTGGCCCAGCATCGTCCGGGTTAAGGGAGGATTTGGCTAGCTGGGATATCCTTGTCCCATCACGCTCTAGGGACTCTTGCTGCGTGCCCGGGCGCATGCACGCTGACACGGTCGCCAGTTGTACGGTGTTTCCCCCGACACATTGGTGCGGCTGGCTTCCGGGTTAAGCGAGCAGTGCGGCTTGGCAGGGTCGCGTTTCGGAGGACGCACGGCTCTCTCCCGAGTCTGTACGGGAGTTGCAGCAATGGGACAAGACTGTAACTACCTACTACCAATATCACAAAATTTGCTGCACGGTTTGTTGCTCCATCTTGGTCAGGTTGTTATTGTAAAAGACAACGTGTTCTCTATAGAGCGTCACAATGGACATATCATAATAGCCATAAAATGATAACCATGTAAATCTCTCCCAGACAAGATTACTTTTATCAATATATTCAGCTCTATTTACTCATAGATTAAAACATGCTAATTAGAATCAAATTAGACATCATGCCAGACTACAAATCCCTGCAAGCTCCTACATGTCATCTTTAGCCAACACCTTTGTTAAAGGTATTGTGTCAATTTAAAACTTGCACAAGAAAGTTCACAGAACTGCTGCCAAATTATTAATTACTAAATTTAGTTAACATTAGCTAGTTAATCCAGAGATTCTAACCTTTGCTTCGATTCGGCAGTATCAGATGTTTGTATGAAATATAATCCTATATTCTTTAAAGTATTTTAGATGAATTATCAGCTTTCAATGTTCCTGGTAGGTCGATTTTCGTTGGGGGCCAGAGTAGAGAACCTAAACGCAGATGTCTGGTATCAAACTTGTTTGACAAGGTATCAACCAGAGAGGAAGAGGCGAAGTGAGAGGCTTTACTCGAAGTGAGGAATTTTGTATGGAGGCTGATAGCTTAAATTTGTGTTCATCTAATTGCACTGTCCGATTTAAAGTAGGCTTTATAGCAATAGCATGGCGTGAGATTGTTTGAGTACGGAGCCCCACATCAAAATATTTTTCCACAGGTTTCATAAATTCAAAAATAGAGATTAAAAATTCACTTACTTTTTAAAAATCTTCCTCTGATTTGTAATCCAAAGGCTCCCAGCTATAACATGTAGTGTCGTTTTGTTAGATAAAATCCTTCTTTATATCCCAAAAAGTCAGTTTAGTTGGCGCCATCGATTTGAGTAATCCACTCGTTCAACGGGCCAAGATAGGATTCCGAAAATCTACCCCCTAAACTTTGTTTCAACAAACGTTTCTATCTAATCCTCAGATACTCTAAAACGTAATTAAGCTATAATATTTCATACGGAAAGAAGTATGTTCAACAGGAAAATGATATTAGCAGGTGAGTGTCCTCTTCGTTCTTGCATACACAAATTTCCAAGTCTGTGTCCCTGTATTAAAACTTATATTTCTTACTCGTTTTGGAAAAAAACTGAAACCTTGAACAAAGACGACTGACAGCCAGTGGAAGGCATAGGAATTGCATACTGGGAGCTATATTTAATTTCTTTACACGTTCCATTGGAAGAGCATGGGCTCTCAAAAAAAATATATTCAGGTTGGTTGTTCTTTGGATTTTCTCCAACCTTATCTATTGTGTTATAGTCTCCTACATTATTTTAACATTTCTACAAACCTCAAAGTGTCTTCTTTCCACTGGTACCAATTATATGCATATCCTGGCTTCAGGAACTGAGCAGCAGGCAGTTTACTTTGGGCACGTCAGTCAGGCGGAAATTGAGAAAAAAGGACCCTAGCATTAAGAAGTTTTAATTTGCGACATGAGGCTTATTTGATCGAATAGAAGTTTTATAATGGTTAGGTTGTTATGAATGCACTGATTTAAGTCGACGCATGTGGCATTTTGGCAAATTTGAAATAAATCAACTTTATATTGGAGTTGTGCCTGTTGTCAGAGATAGATATATGATCCGTTTTAACATGGACATTATAAAGTAGTCAATTTAGTGGGGATTTCTATGAGTTAGGAGCAAAAAAAATGTGTTTGACTTTAAAAAGGAGATAGGATGGCCAGCGCCATTGAGGCTATCACAAACGCTATAATGGCAAAGACACAAAGATGAGTCCTGTATCCATCTCTATGGTCTGTTGTTCACATGTGTATCTGATCTCTCATTGGCTAGAATGGTCCCACCTGATCTTGCCTCCTCCCACCTTCTATCTTTGAGGACATGTATTGCCATTGTTAGAGTGGTCACTTGACTAACTTTTCAATATAACAGACAATCTTTGGATCAACTGATCTGCTAGTTTATTCTTGTGGATTTTTGGTTGCAAGCAAGTTTGTCTTAACACAGGTGCATGTAATCTGCCATTAGTAGCGTTTTAAGAAATCCAGCATTAACATACGAGTGTTCTGCCCGTTGGTTGCAATTGGCCAATAGTTCTAAGAGTAACATTGATAAACAGCAAATTAATGGATGGGAAACAAATAAAAGATTTACCTGGTTCCCCCTTCATTCCAGGAAAACCAATCACACCTAGAGTAGAACAGAGACAGTACAGCTACTGACAACTGATCGAACATAACACTGGAATTGACAGTGGAATTAATCGGCTTTCTACTAGAGAGAGAGAGAGAGAGAGAGAGAGAGAGAGACTCAGTGGTCTACAGTGCATTTGTCTAACATAGGGCTGCATCCCAAATTGAACACTATTCCTCATTATTAGTGTACTACTTTTGACCAGAACTCTGGTTAAAAGTAGTGCGCTATATAGAGAATAGGTAGTTAGTTGTCAGTGTGCTGGTATACCTTGATTACCAGTATAGCCAGGGGGTCCGAGGGGCCCAGGAAAACCCTGCAAGCCTTTGATTCTCCCATTGAGTTGAATCAACTGTAGGTGAAGGACGACAAGCAGCGGTTAAAACTAGCCAAAGTCCATGGGACCAGCGTTGCAGATTGATACACAGTATAGTAGGCTGACTTTCAAATGACACCCCATTCCCCTTAGTGCACTTATTTTGTCCAGAGCTGTTGCTTCTGTGGTGAAAAGTGCTAAGGCGCTTGCAAAAAGCAGTGCACTATATGGGGAATAATAATAACAACAATAATTTATTTAACTTGTATAGCGCTTTTCATTACAGAAAATAATATCAAAGTGCATAAAAAGCAAAACAAACAAACAACAAATGTACATTGAGATTGTAGAGTTGGCGAATGAATGTCTCAATTTAGAATAGGGTGTATTTTCAGATTTGCACAAGTTGTGTATGTTAACTAAGTTAACTAATTGAAGGCACTATTGACTATTGTCAACTATTGACATGATACTAATATGAACATGATAACAATATATTGTCACTCACATCCCCTGGAGGACCTGTGGGTCCGCGGTCACCTTTGTCACCCTGAATTCAGACAGCCACAGAGAGGGTGACCCACACATATACATTACAAAGACAGTAGAGCGAATGCAATACTCAACATAAGTGTAGGGCAGGGTTGGGATCAATTCCAGGTAATTCATGAAGTAAACCAAATTCCAATTCCACATTTTTTAAAATTTAATTTAAATCTAATTGAAAAGTATTTAAAGAGACGTGGAATTTGAATTTCAGTGTACTTCCTGAATTGAAATTGGCCCCAACCGTGGTGTCTAGTCTATTATTGAGGTCGGAATACTGACTTGAGATCCGTGCCCGAAACTCTGACTCTAACCATGCACTCGTACAGAAAATTATCACACAGATCTTAAGTGAGGATTCAGGCCCGTATGACTGACTGACTGACCGATACAATAGCCGATTGAAGGCAGTAGGACATACCATTGAACCTTCTGTTCCAGGAGGTCCCTGGTAGCCCACATCACCTTTCTCACCCTGACAGGAGAAAGAGAGAGAGAGAGAGGCTAGAGGTCATGATCAGATGAGCTCCTGCATTTTTCAGCATTTTCTCAAAAAAATATAGATTTAGAGTTAGATAAACTTGGCTTTTTTGTCAGGAACATATACAGGATGCTACCCTCTACAACATAACCCTCACTTCAAGTCAAAACTCAAAACCTACAACCTGATTTTGGACGGATTTACGGAATCACCTGGAAGGTTTACAACTACCAAGGATTATTATTCTATACAGCAAATTCTCTGGAAAACAACAGAAACCTGAAAGCACCATCCAACCTGGAACTGAGTGAGTAATGTTTAGTCTGAAACTATATTTAATTTCCAAAAGTCAATCAGAAAAATACACTACATTACTTTATAAGGACTGAATGCTAACATAAGGCTGCCAAGCTTGATACAGCTTCAATTGGCACTGACGTGTCAAGTGAGAGGTGTCAAAGCCCTTTAACCTAACAATGGCAGGAGAGTCAAACAGTCTACTCCAACCAAATGGAGAGGCCTTAGAAGCTGCCTCCCGCTGTTCAGAGGTAATTAAAATACAGTACCCTGTGTATGTAAAGAATGATAAGGCAAGTAAAGATTTCAAAATGAAGCTTCTAATGGAATATCAAGAGACACTTTTTGCTGACTATTACAAAAATGGGAACATCCAACATCCAGCCTTATCTTCCACACAAACCATCCCCTGGCATGGCACAGTGCTATATTAGCACACTACCCCTTTGTTAAGAGAGGGGGTGTTAACGAGGGGTGGAAACTCAGGATACTTGACAACGAGGACTCTGAGTCAGCTAATATAAATCTCTATAAGTCAGGAACAGTAATGGTACAGGGCAACCCCAAACAGTTTCAGCAGGACTTTCACTTAATCAAAAAATTAGCCCAGCAGGAGAAGCTCTCCCTTGAGAAAGATACCCCCACCCCGAGCGGGTCAGATAAGACCTCTTCATTATATAACCCCACAGACGAGCCACGCCCAGTGGAAAGTCAACCTCCCAGCACAGAGTACTACCCTTTCATTGAAATGAAGGATACATTTACCCAGCTGGAGGTAAGGCAGGTGGAGCTGGAACAGCAGGTGATTACACTACAGTCATCACTGACCCAGACAACAGTCCAGCACAACAACACTCTCTTCACCAGACCCGGAGTGCTGGAGGTGGAGAGAGACCTTTCTGCATTCTGGACAGTGGTGAGACAACTTCAACAGGAGAAAGAGCAGGATCAGGAGAAGAACAGAGCACTAGAGGAGAGGATCAGACTGCTGGAGGAGAGGGTGAGGGGGATGGCGTGTGACAGAGAACAACCCACTAGAGAGGTGGCCACCCCCGCAGAGAAGCAGCCCACCTCATCCCACCTCTGCACCCGACAAAAGTCTCGACACCACAGCAGAACAGTCCACACCAAACCCTGACCATAACGTCGACATAACAGCAGAACACACAAATGAAGAACCCCAAGCCCAGAGGCTCTCACCCCCTCTGAGTAACCCCCCAGTCAGCCACCCTGATAGCCCTTCTGACACCCCCCCCCCCCCACACAGACACACACCCACTGAGGACATACACAAGACACAGATTGTTCTCCTTATGGACTCAAATGGGAAATATATACAAGAAAAAAAACTTTTTCCCAAACACAGTGTGTCTAAACTCTGGTGTCCAAACACCCAACGCGCCCTAGACCTTCTGTCTGAGGACCAACTAGGTTCACCTAGCCACATAATAATACACACAGGCACAAACAACCTGAGAACACAGCAGGAAAGGGTGGCCACAGCACTGAAGGGAGTGATTGACAAAGCTTCTTCTACTTTCCCCAATGTGCAAGTGGTTATCACCATCCTGCTACCATGAAAAGACTTCCACCCTGCCACAATACAGCGGGTAAACGCAAGTATTTCCCGTGACTGTGCCTCAAAACCAAATGTTTTCCTGGCCCACCACTCCACCCTGAACTTGAACAGCCTCTATGTCCAGGTCCACCTCTACAAGGCAGCAGGGCCCACCTTTGCCCGGACTCTAAAGGACATCACTCTCAAACGTATCCCCAACACTTCACACAGGAGCAACAGATCAATTGACACGCCGCCCAGACCAGCGAGACACCCTCCCAGACCTGCGGGACCCCCCCCCCCCCCCCCCCCCCCTGGACCTACACATAGAGGACCCACGCCAAGAGGACTTACATCCAGACCACAGCACCCCCAGCCACATCCACACCCCAACCAATCAACACCCCCCCCCCACGTCAACCATGCCCACACCCTATTTAGGCCCCCTCAGATCAGACCTATGCCCCTCATGCCCACCCCATGCACGCCACCCCCGCAAACAGGGCCTCAACATGGAAGTCACAGGCAGTGCCCAGGCAGTGAGCAGGCAAACAGGCCCAACCCCCACTCTTACACTATCCCAAGCCAATGGCATGTACCAGGTGCTCAGCAGGCTCTGCGCACACTTATTGGCCTGAGGACAAAGCACACAACCAACAACATTGGACACTTTATGGAACACAAAGCCTTCACTATATCATCCTGGAATATCTAAGGCCTGAGGTCATCTGCCTTTGGCCTAAAGAGCAGGAACCCGGACTTCACCAAAGAAATCGGTAATACAGACTAGAGGTCGACCGATTAATCTGAATGGCTGATTAATTAGGGCCGATTTCAAGTTTTCATAACAATCGGATATCGGTATTTTTGGGTGCCGATTTTTAAAAATGTAAAAATGTAATGTTATTTTTTTACACCTTTATTTAATCTTTATTTAACTAGGCAAGTCAGTTAAGAACACATTCTTATTTTCAATGACGGCCTAGGAACGGTGGGTTAACTGCCTCATTCAGGGGCAGAAAGACAGATTTTCACCTTGTCAGCACGGGGGATCCAATCTTGCAACCTTACAGTTAACTAGTCCAACGCAATAACGACCTGCCTCTCGATCGTTGCACTCCACAAGGAGACTGCCTGTTACGCAAATGCAGTAAGCCAAGGTAAGTTGCTAGCTAGCAATAAACTTATCTTACAAAAAACAATCAATCATAATCACTAGTTAACTACACATGGTTGATGATATTACTAGATATTATCTAGCGTGTCCTGTGTTGCATATAATCTGACTGAGCATACAAGTATCTAAGTATCTGACTGAGCGGTGGTAGGCAGAAGCAGGCGCGTAAACGTTCATTCAAACAGCACTTTCGTGCCTTTTGCCAGCAGCTATTCGTTGTGCGTCAAACTCCGGAGATGAAGCTGGTGTGACCGAAGTGAAATGGCTGGCTAGTTAGCGCGCACTAATAGCGTTTCAAACTTCACCCGCTCTGAGCCTTGGGGTGGTTGTCTCCCTTGCTCTGCATGGGTAACGCTGCTTCGATGTGGTGGCTGTTGTCGTTGTGTTGCTGGTTCGAGCCCAGGGAGGAGCGAGGAGAGGGATGGAAGCTATACTGTTACACTGGCAATACTAAAGTGACTATAAGAACATCCAATAGTCAAAGGTTAATGAAATACAAATGGTATAGAGGAAAATAGTCCTATAATAACTACAACCTAAAACTTCTTACCTGGGAATATTGAAGACTCATGTTAAAAGGAACCACCAGCTTTCATATGTTCTCATGTTCTGAGCAAGGAACTGAAACGTTAGCTTTCTTACATAGCACATATTGCAATTTTACGTTCTTCTCCAACACTTTGTTTTTGCATTATTTAAACCATTTCATTATCTACTTGAGGCTAAATTAATTTTATTGATGTATTATATTAAGTTAAAATAAGTGTTAATTCAGTATTGTTGTAATTGTCATTATTACAATTTTTTTTAAAATATTTTTTAAATCGGCCAATTAATCAGTATCGGCTTTTTTGGTCCTCCAATAATCGGTATCGGCGTTGAAAAATCATAATCGGTCGACCTCTAAAACAGACATTGTCATCCTGCAAGAAACCTGGTATAGAGGGGACGGACCCACCCGTTGCCCTCTAGGTTACAGAGAGCTGGTAGTCCCATCCACCAAACTACCAGGTGTGAAACAGGGAAGGGGACTCAGGGGGTGTGCTAATTTGTTATAGAGCAGACCTAACTCACGCCATTCAATTAATCAAAACATTAACATTTGTCTAGAAATTCAAAAGGAAATGATCTTAACAGAGAAAAATGTCCTCCTGTGTGCTACTTATATCCCCCCACTAGAATCCCGATACTTTAATGAAAACAGCTTCTCCATCCTGGAGGGGGAGATCAATCATTTCCAGGCCCAGGGACATGTACTAGTCTGTGGCAACCTAAATGCCAGAACCGGACAAGAACCTGACACCCTCAGCACACAGGGGGACAAACACCTGCCTGCAGGTGACAGCATTCCCTCCCCCATATGCCCCCCTAGGCACAACTATGACAACATAACCAACAAAAACGGGTCACAACTCCTGCAGCTCTGTCGCACGCTGGGTATGTACATAGTCAATGGTAGTCTTCGAGGAGACTCCTATGGTAGGTACACCTACAGTGGGGAGAACAAGTATTTGATACACTGCCGATTTTGCAAGTTTTCCTACTTACAAAGCATGTAGAAGTCTGTAATTTTTATCATAAGTACACTTCAACTGTGAGAGACGGAATCTAAAACAAAAATCCAGAAAACCACATTGTATGATTTTTAAGTAATTAATTTGCATTTTATTGCATGACATAAGTATTTGATCACCTACCAACCAGTAAGAATTCAATCTCTCACAGACCTGTTAGTTTTTCTTTAAGAAGCCATCCTGTTCTCCACTCATTACCTGTATTAACTGCACCTGTTTGAACCACCCTCGGTCTGGGGCTCCATGCAAGATCTCACCTCGTGGGGCATCAATGATCATGAGGAAGGCGAGGGATCAGCCCAGAACTACATGGCAGAACCTGGTCAATGACCTGAAGAGAGCTGGGACCACAGTCTCGAAGAAAACCATTAGTAACACACCACGCCGTCATGGATTAAAATCCTGCAACGCACGCAAGGTCCCCCTGCTCAAGCCAGCGCATGTCCAGGCCCATCTGAAGTTTGCCAATGACCATCTGGATGATCCAGAGGAGGAATGGGAGAAGGTCATGTGATCTGATGAGACAAAAATATAGCTTTTTGGTCTAAACTCCACTTGCCTTGTTTGGAGGAAGAAGAAGGATGAGTACAACCTCAAGAACACCATCCCAACCGTGAAGCATGGAGGTGGAAACATCATTCTTTGGGGATGCTTTTCTGCAAAGGGGACAGGACGACTGCACCATATTGAGGGGAGGATGGATGGGGCCATGTATCGCGAGATCTTGGCCAACAACCTCCTTCCCTCAGTAAGAGCATTGAAGATGGGTCGTGGCTGGGTCTTCCAGCATGACAACGACCCGAAACACACAGCCAGGGCAACTAAGGAGTGCCTCCGTAAGAAGCATCTCAAGGTCCTGGAGTGGACTAGCCAGTCTCCAGACCTGAACCCAATGGAAAATCTTTGGAGGGAGCTGAAAGTCCATATTGCCCAGCGACAGCCCCGAAACCTTAAGGATCTGGAGAAGGTCTGTATGGAGGAGTGGGCCAAAATCCCTGCTGCAGTGTGTGCAAACCTGGTCAAGAACTACAGGAAACGTATGATCTCTGTAATTGCAAACAAAGGTTTCTGTACCAAATATTAAGTTCTGCTTTTCTGATGTATCAAATACTTATGTCATGCAATAAAATGCAAATTAATTACTTAAAAATCATACAATGTGATTTTCTTGATTTTTGTTTTAGATTCCGTCTCTCACAGTTGAAGTGTACCTATGATAAAAATTACAGACCTAAGAAAACCTGCAAAATCGGCAGTGTATCAAATACTTGTTCTCCCCACTGTATAGCTCATCTCTTGGCAGTAGTACTGTAGACTACTTTATCACTGACCTCAACCCAGAGTCTCTCAGAGCGTTCACAGTCAGCCCACTGACACCCCTATCAGACCACAGCAAAAACACGTCTACTTCAACAGAGCAATACCCAATCATGAGGCATCAAAGCCAAAGGAATTGAGTAACATTAAGAAATGCTATAGATGGAAGGAATGCAGTTTGGAAACCTACCAAAAAACAATTAGGCAACAACAAAGTCAATCCCTTTTAGACAATTTCCTGGGTAAAACATTCCACTGTAATAATGAAGGTGTAAACTTGTCAGTAGAAAATCTTAACAGTATATTTGACCGCTCAGCTTCCCTATCAAATCTAAAAATCTCAAATAGAAAACTGAAGAAAATGAACAACAATGACAAATGGTTTGAGGAAGAATGCAAAAATCTAAGAAAGAAATTGAGAAACCTGTCCAACCAAAAACATAGAGACCCGGAAAACCTGAGTCTACGCCTTCACTATGGTGAATCATTAAAACAATACAGAAATACACTACAGAAAAAGAAGGCACAGCACGTCAGAAATCAACTCAATGTAATTGAAGAATCCATAGACTCTAACCACTTCTGGGAAAATTGGAAAACACTAAACAAACAACAACACGAAGAATTATCTATCCAAAATGGAGATGTATGGGTAAACCACTTCTCCAATCTTTTTGGCTCTATAACAAAGAATAAAGAGCAAAAACATATACAGGATCAAATGCAAATCTTAGAATCAACTATTAAAGACTACCAGAAGCCACTGGATTCTCCAATTACCTTGAATGAGCTACAGGACAAAATAAAAACCCTCCAACCCAAAAAGGCATGTGGTGTTGATGGTATCCTTAATGAAATGATCAAATATACAGACTACAAATTCCAATTGGCTATACTGAAACTCTTTAACATCATCCTTAGCTCTGACATCTTCCCCAATATTTGGAACCAAGGACTGATCACAAATTTGACCCCAATAACTAACCTTGGGAAAATCCTCTGCATTATCATTAACAGCAGACTCATACATTTTCTCAATGCAAACAATGTACTGAGCAAATGTCAAATTGGCTTTAAACCAAATTATCGTACGACAGACCATGTATTCACCCTGCACACCCTAATTGACAACCAAACAAACCAAAACAAAGGCAAAGTCTTCTCATGCTTTGTTGATTTCAAAAAAGCCTTTGACTCAATTTGGCATGAGGGTCTGCTATACAAATTGATGGAAAGTGGTGTTGGGGATAAAACATATGACAATATAAAATCCATGTACACAAACAACAAATGTGCAAAAAACACACTTTTCTTCCCACAAGGCTGTGGGGTGAGACAGGGATGCAGCTTAAGCCCCACCCTCTTCAACATAAATATATATACAAAAAGGTCCAGTCACCAGGACCACAAATACAAATTCCATCTAGACACCGTTGCCCTAGAGCACACAAAAAACTATACATACCTTGGCCTAAACATCAGCGCCACAGGTAACTTTCACAAAGCTGTGAACGATCTGATAGACAAGGCAAGACGGGCATTCTATGCCATCAAAAGGAACATAAAATTCAACATACATATTAGGATCTGGCTAAAAATACTTGAATCAGTCATAGAACCCATTGCCCCTTATGGTTGTGAGGTCTGGGGTCCGCTCACCAACCAAGATTTCACAAAATGAGACAAACACCAAAATGAGACTCTGCATGCGTAATTCTGCAAAGATATCCTTCGCATACAATGTAGAACACCAAATAATGCATGCAGAGCAGAATTAGGCCGATACCCACTAATTATAAAAATCCAGAAAAGAGACGTTAAATTCTACAACCACCTCAAAGGAAGCGATTCCCAAACCTTTCATAACAAAGCCATCATCTACAGAGAGATGAACCTGGAGAAGAGTCCCCGAAGCAAGCTGGTCCTGGGGCCAGCTGTTCACAAACAGACCCCACAGAGCCCCAGGACAGCAACACAATTAGACCCAACCAAATCATGAGAAGACAAAAATATAATTACTTGACACATTGGAAAGAATTAACAAAAAAACAGAGCAAACTAGAATGCTATTTGGCCCTAAACAGAGAGTACACAGTGGCAGAATACCTTACACTGTGACTGACCAAAACTTAAGGAAAGCTTTGACTATGTACAGACTCAGTGAGCATAGCCTTGCTATTGAGAAAGGCCGCCGTAGGCAGACATGGCTCTCAAGAGAAGACAGTGCACACTGCCCACAAAATGAGGTGGAAACTGAGCTGCACTTCCTAACCTCCTGCCCAATGTATGACCATATTAGAGACACATATTTCCCTCAGATTACACAGATCCACAAAGAATTCGAAAACAAACCCAATTTTGATAAACTCCCATATCTACCGGGTGAAATTCCACAGTGTGCCATCACAACAGCATTATTTGTGACCTGTTGCCACAAGAAAAGGGCAACCAGTGAAGAACAAACACCATTGTAAATACAACCCATATTTATGCTTATTTATTTTCCCCTGTGTACTTTAAGCATTTGTACATTGTTACAACACTGTATATATACATAATATGACATTTAAATATTATCTACCTCACTTGCTTTGGCATTGTTAACACATGTTTCCCATGCCAATTAAGCCCCTTGAATTGAACTGAATTTATATTTTATTTAAGTCTATTCAACCTTTAATTATTCAGATTTTGTGATAAAATATCTTATGCAAGAGAGATTTGAGGATTCATGTATACAGGGTAGGAGTGCTGATTTAGGATCAGTTTTGCTTTTTTGTTCACAATGAATGAGATTACATGGATAATGCGGGCAAGACCTGGGCCCAGTTTTTCAAAACTTTTCATTTGGATGATAATGATCTGGATTCTGTGTTCCCCTATTTTGAAATCCAGGATCAGATCAATCTAACTGATTTTGAGCCATTTTTTCAGAAATATCCAGTAATAGAGGCTGCAATATGACTTGTAAGTAAGTACATGTATTTATTTGACACTTCTCAAAACTGACTACATACCTGTGCTGCAGTCAATTTAAAATAATAAAAACTGTTCATACAGTTAGTAACCCTTGGTTTGAAGATGACATTTACTCTGACATTTCTGATTCAGAGGGGTTGAGTTAAATGCGGAAGACACATTCCAGTTGAATGCATTTAGTTGTACAACTGACTAGGTATTTCCCTTTCTCTGTTATAGTGCAATTCACCTTTCTAAATCCACACTGAATAAACCCTTCCAGTGGGATCAAGATTATCAAAACTGTTCAGAATCATAACTATCCTTATCACTACTGCCTTTGATCTTTGAAAAATGTAAAAAAAATGTAAAAATGTAATCTTGATTGAAGCAGTGGTGGAAAAAGTACCAAATTGTCATACTTGAGTAAAAGTAAAGATACCTAATAGAAAATACTACTTAAGTAAAAGTATAAAAGTATATGCTTTTAAATATTGTTGAGTATCAACAGTAAATGTAAATGCTAAAATATACTTAAGTATCAAAAGTAAATGTAAAAGTATAAATAATTGTACATTTCTTATATTAAGCAATTCCTTGTTTATTTATTTATTTACGGATAGCCAGGGGCACGCTCCAACACTAAGATATAATTTACAAGCGAAGCATGTGCTTAGTGTACACCAAATCAGAGGCTGTGGGGATGACCAGTCATGTTCTGTTGATAAGTGTGTGAATTAGGCCATTTTCCTGTCCTGCTTAGCATTCAAAATGTAAAAGTACTTTTGGGTGTCAGGGAAAATGTATGGAGTAAAAAGTACATAATTTTATTTAGGAATGTAGTAAAAGTAAAAGTTGTCAAAAATATAAATAGTAAAGTACAGATACTTAAAATACGACTTATGTAGTACTTTAAAGTATTTTTACCTAAATACTTTATACTACTGGATTAAAGTTTAGATTGGATTACCAAATCACAATCCGAATGATCGGAATCATATTTTTCAGTTTCGAAATACCCAATTCTAAGATTTATTCCAATCCCATTGAAAAACTGGGCCCTGATCCTAGGTCCACACCCCTACTTTGAAACACTTAATACGTACGGACGCTGGTCAAGATAGTAAATTACAGTACATTACACATTTTGCCAAACAGTAAGCATGTCAAAAACAATTCTCAAGTCACATGTAGCCCTAGTGGCAAAGACAATTGGTTGGGAAAAGGATTGGCAATCAGGTGGGTTATGTTCAAGTGGAGTTGACATGGCAACATGGCAAAATGCATATACATAATGCATGTACATAATAACCTTTTACAAAGTGAGCCACAAAGGACCATGTACAGTACATACAAGTTATGATAGTTGTCTGGATATTTGTTTTACCTGAATTCCATAGGTCCCATGGTCCCCATCTTTCCCAGGTTTCCCCTGAAAAACAGAACCTCTGTTAGACACAGGTGTTTGTCAGTATTTGTGTGTCTGTGGGCCCTACTATTGTGAGTAGGACACATCCACATGTGAGAATGATAACATCCATAATACCATTGTAAAACTCTACAGTATTTTAAATATGATATGCAGTGACTGGAGTCATAGAGCTACCAGAGCCCCAGGTTCTCCTTGGTCGCCTTTGTTCCCTTTATATCCACGACGCCCAGGGAGACCCTAAAAAAAAGAAAAAAAGAATGTAAAATACCGACAGACAGGCAAGCAGTCAAACAGAAAAGAAAGGACGGCCAGATGGACAGACAGACAAAGCACAGCCCACAAGTAGTAGTATACATGCAATGGGATTTGAACTGGCAACTTTTGTACTGGCTCAAAGATCATGTCAATTATTACATTCAAATCAATTAGTTTAATTTAATTCGCTGTAATGATCCCCCATAGTTTATAACTCACATGCTGGCCAGTACACCCCTTCTCTCCTGTATCACCTGGCTCCCCCTGCAATGAGAAGAAAGTCAGAACACTTTTCTACTTGTGTGACAATATGATGTATACGGGTAATAATGATGATGAAGCTGATTTGGGTGATGGTGATTGGTAATTATGTTTGCCAGTAACCGAACGGTTGCTGGTTCAAATCCCTGAGCTGACTAGGTGAAAAATCTGTTGATGTGCCTTTGAGCAAGGCACTTAACCCTAATTGCTCCTGTAAGTCACTCTGGATAAGAGCTTCTGCTAAATGACTAAAATGTAAATGTGATGATCATGATTTGTGTCAGTGTGGACTAGTAAAAATTGCTCTGAGAGAAACCGAGTATGTTAAGTGTGGCAAACCTTCAGTTCCTTGGGTCCCTCTGCATACAGCTTTATGCCCTTCTGTCCAGGTATCCCAGGAGGGCCTTGGTCACCCTGAGAACAAAACATTTACATTTTGTCACAATATACTGTACATTAGATACACTCAGCATGCATCCAGAACAAACTATACTGAGGCAGGATAATATGCAAGAGAGAGTTGTACTGTATGTGAAAGTAGAAAAGATCGATATCACACATGTAGGTAATACCTTTTGACCTCTTGGACCTGGAATTACAGGGCTTGGACCTTCCTGGCCCTGAAACAGAAATAAAGCTACTATAAATAGTGCAACACACCCCTCTAAATGTCAGGAACTGAAGAGGGACATCACTCAATATCACATTGTTACTATATTGTTAGTGCAGTAAGGTCAACGCCATGGACAGCTCCAAAACATACAGGAAGAAACGCATGTACAAACATACACACACACACACACACACACACACACACACACACACACACACACACACACACACACACACACACACACACACACACACACACACACACACACACACACACAAATGGAAATAAGTATTTACTATGAGACTGACCTTCTCTCCCTGTACACCTGTTAACCCAGGTAATCCCTGGAAATATAAATAATAATTTAAAGTCAGTGATTTATACATTCAGGAAGAGCACATGGAATCATGAATGAGGACATTCAGAAAAACATTACAGTAAAAGCCTTTCAAAATAAACATAGGCTAATAAGTAAAAGAGAGGACACATATTGAACTTAATTTAGGTGTTAACTGACTGGAGTCCCGCTCGGTCCCTCCAGCCCAGGAAGACCCGGCCGTCCAGGTAACCCTCGCTGACCCTAAAAAACAGTGGCCAGTCAGTCGATTACACATTCAATTATTTTTTTCTATAATATTTTTTGTGATTTTGTATTTATTTAATGAGATAGGACAATGTTATTGAGGAGACAGTAAAGGTAGGAGAGATTATGAGTCAAAAGTGCAGTGGGTCGGATTCCAACCCATCCTTTCTCTAGTAGCCTCGGCTATACACATGTAACGGGGTCTGTGGCACTAACTACTCAACCTCACATGCCACGATACACATGAAAGTATAACTGTAATATAGGGCCCCAGGAGTTTTGCCTGACCATGTGAAAACTCTTGGTCCAAGTTACAACTATAGGGGCTGTGGTCAGGAAAGAAACTCCTGGCCAAAGTAATGATAGGTACTAGGCAAGCCCATCCTTTTCCTATTGTAATAGAAGCATAAACTCAGAGACATGTGAGTAATGGGTTGTGATCAATACAGTACGGAAAACGTATACACATAAAAAAATAGATTTAGTCCAGGTAATCCCTCCCTGTGCTAGTCAGCTTTCCTCCGTTTGGTGCTCAATGAACACAACCCAGGTGTAGGCAGGGTGGGAGGTCTCCTTACCTTGACACCATCTCTCCCTTGTGGTCCAAGATGTCCATCAACCTCAGCAGCGGGTGGGAAGTAGTAGGAGTCTCCCTGTAAGGACAATACTTTAATCTTAGGGTCCACAACAAAACACAAATTGTTTAGAGTAGATATATTTGGATGTACCTTAAATCCTGGCAATCCATGAACACCCTTCAATAAAAAAAGATAAGTGTGAGCTGCACATCACAACTTTACTGTAAAAGCTAAACAAGACCTGACACAAATGTATCTACCACTGTGGGGGCAAAACCTGGAACGGTGTCAACTGGCAGCAAAGGTGATGGACAGCTACATATATATTTATATGTTTATAATGATTGAGATCACATGACAGACAGCTGTGATGATGTCTAGCTTTTACGGTGATGACAGACAGACACAGTAAGGTGCTTTGTGGTTACGCCATAGCCTATGACATTTTCATAAGACTGAACACGGGGATCTTGTTTAAAAAATGAATTAAACACCATTTCCATTTTCAACAGTAATTTGTTCATACACAACACTTGTAAGAAGTATAATGTATTTTGTATATTTAAATATTAATTCATTAACTTTTATTTTGTTCACTCTTGGAAACCTTATTTATCAATTCCCATATTACAGGCTAATGATTAAGATCACATGATTGATGGCTGTGATTGATGACAGACAGACAGGAACAGTAAGGTGCTTAGTGACACTGGACACAGGATATTGACAGCACTTACTGGTAATCCAACAGGTCCCGGCACCCCAGGTAACCCTGGGTATCCACTGTCCCCCTGAAACACACACAATGATAGGGCATCAGATATGTACATACGTCTGTGTGTGTCTGTTTGTGAGCTTCAATAAGTACATAATAGCAAGACTGTACCTTCGTCCCATTGCATCCTGGGGTTCCTGATGGCCCCATTGGTCCTTCATTTCCTGGGATTCCCTGGAAGAGAGGAAGTCATAGGGCCATTCACATACAAACACTTCACATCAATACTTACATGATACGGATAGCTTACAGTACACTAACACTAGAAGTTTTGACCAGTGTTGGGTTCAAAATTTTGAACATTGAGATATTAAATAAATGATAGAGAAAGAAGCATAGAATCAAAGGAGAAAGTTAAGGGTTCTCTGTAGAAGGACAGATAGCTGTGGAATGTGTTGGAATGTGTTGGGGAATGGGAGCAGAGCACCGTGTTGATATAGGGAGGACAGATGGATATCTGTGGATCAGGAGGTGAGGGGTGAGGTCAGTTCACCTTAAGGGAGTAATCAGGGTTAGTATCTGGTTACCTTCTTTCTTTTGGGCATAAACTAAGGATTGGAGAGAAGGAGTGTCTTAAGTAGGATGTATATAACCAATGGAGATAAATGTTTTGCTGTCTGATTACAGCTGTACAGAACCTTTGGGAAGAATTAAACTTGGTTAAAGCTTCTGTAGTGTCCGTGAGTCATTTACTCTGAAAAATAAGAACCTAACACCAGGAAAAGCCTGACTTGATCAGGAAAAACTATGGCCCCAATACTTATAATATAGAAAGGGTATGTTTTCAAGAACAATTCTGTGACTTACTTCAGCTGACCAAAGTATTTTTTATGTTGGTGGAAGAAGTTTAGAAGATGAATTGTTAGAGGCTAGAAGTAGTGACTGTAGTAGTAGTGGGAATAGTGACTGTAGCCCAGTAGTATTAGTAAACTCAGCAAAAAAAGAAACGTCGCTTTTCAGGACCATGTCTTTCGAAGATAATTAGTAAAAATCCAAATAACTTCAGAGATCTTCATTGTAAAAGGTTTAAACACTGTTCCCCATGCTTGTTCAATAAACCATAAACAATTAATGAACATGCACCTGTGGAACAGTCGTTAAGACACTAACAGCTTACAGACGGTAGGCAATTAAGGTCACAGAGTTGAAAAAATTTGGACACTAAAAACACCTTAATACTGACTCTGAAAAACACCAACAGAAAGATGCCCAGGGTCCCTGCTCATCAGCGTGAACATGCAAGGAGGCATGAGGACTGCAGATGTGGCCAGGGCAATAAATTGCTATGTCCGTAATGTGAGACGCCTAAGACAGCGCTACAGGGAGACAGGACGGACAGCTGATCGTCCTCGCAGTGGCAGACCACATGTAACAACACCTGCATAGGATCGGTACATCCGAACATCACACCAGCGAGACAGGTAAAGGATGGCAACAACACCTACCCGAGTTATACCAGGAACGCACAATCCCTCCATCAGTGCTCAGATTGTACGCAATAGGCTAAGAGAGGCTGGACTGAGGGCTTGTAGGCCTGTTGTAAGGCCGGTCCTCACCGGCAACAACGTCACCTATGGGCACAAACCTACCGTCGCTGGACCAGACAGGACTGGCAAAAAGTGCTCTTCACTGACGAATTACAGTTTTGTCTCACCAGGGTTTCGCGCTTATCGACGAAGGAATGAGCGTTACACCGAGGCCTGTACTCTGGAGCTGGATTGATTTGAAGGAGGAGGGTCCGTCATGGTCTGGGGCGGTGTGTCACAGCATCATCGGACTGATCTTGTTGTCATTGCAGGCAATCTCAACGCTGTGCATTAAAGGGAAGACATCCTCCTCCTTCATGTGGTACCCTTCCTGCAGGCCACATCCTGACATGACCATTCACCAGCCAAACCGTTCGTTCTGTGCGTGATTTCCTGCAAGACAGGAATGTCAGTGTTCTGCCATGGCCAGCGAGGAGCCCGGATCTCAATCCCATTGAGCACATCTGTGAACTGTTGGTTCAGAGGGTGAGGGCTATGGCCATTCCACCCAGAAATGTCTGGGAACTTGCCTTGGCGGAAGAGTGGGGTAACATCTCACAGCAAGAACTAGCACATCTGGTGCAGTTCATGAGGAGGAGATGCACTGCAGAACTTAAGGCAGCTGGTGGCCACACCAGATACTGACTGTTACTTTTGATTTTGAACCCCCCCCCCCCCCCCTTCAGGTAAGACATTATTCCATTTATATTAGTCACATGTCTTTGGAACTTGTTCAGTTTGTCTCAGTTATTGAATCATGTTATGTTCATACAAATATTTACACATGTTAAGTTTGCTGAAAATAAACGCAGTTGACAGTGAGAGGATGTTGTCTTTTTGTTGAGTTTAGTAGTAGTAGTAGTAGTTGTATTGACTGTGGTAGAAGTAGGCCTAATAGTAGTAGAAGTAGCAGTACACTGCAGTAGTAATTGTGACTGTTGAAGAGAGATAGGCTTAGTCAGGGAATCATATTGGTTAGCGGTGGTTAGTAGGGTAGCTATTGAATAGTATTTAGTTTGTGTGGGATTGTTATAGTGGGATATTTTAGTGGGTTGGTGTCACACCCTGACCTTAGAGAGCCTGTTCATTTCTCTATTTGGTTAGGCCAGGGTGTGATTTGGGTGGGCATTCTAGTTTTCTATTTCTTTGATGGCCGGGTATGGTTCCCAATCAGAGGGAACCTGATTGGGAATCATACTTAGGCAGCCTTGTTTCCACCTGAGTTTGTGGGATCTTGTTTTTGTACAGTTACTAGGTAGCCTGCAGAACGGTACGTTCGTGTAGTCTTTTGTTGTTTTGTTGGTGTTCATCAAAAAATAAAGAAAGATGTACACTTTCCACGCTGCACCTTGGTCTCCTTCTAACGACGGACGTAACAGTTGGAGTGAGCTGTGTGGCATAATCAGTCTTAGAATGTGTCCTATAACTTTGAAATTCGGAAAGTTTCATGGCAATTAAGCAGTCAATCAACAGTGGGAAGTGGGCTGAACTAAAGTAGTTGATGCAGTTACTAAAACAGCTGTATCTCTTGATTGGTAGTTGGTGGTTCTGTTCTGATTACAGATTTGAATAGCATAGACTAAGATTTCATACACTTACATACGTTTTTGTCCAAGATGTAAGGAAAGTGGTCAAAACGGCAGTTGTTTCTAAAAGTTGAGAGAAAGTATAGTTGATTCGGTTACTAAAACAGCTGTATCATTTGATTGGTAGAATATATTTCTATTTTGCAGAATTCTTTGTGACTAAGAAGGATGGGGGTCTGCATCCCTGCATCGACTACAGAGGTTCAAAATCCAAGGGGGTAACGTTACCCCCTTCAGCCATGGAACTGCTCCCCGAGGAGCCATATTTTTTATGAAGCTGGACCCGCAGAGTGCCTATAATCTTATCCACATCCAAACGGCCTTCAGCTCGACGTCGTGGCACTATGAGTAATTGGTTATGGCTTATGGACTTGCCAATGCTCCATCAGTGTTTCAGGCGTTCGTGAACGAGGTGTTCCGGTACATGATCGGGCGCCAGGTGTTCATGTATATCGACGACATCCTGGTCGACTCGGCCACCTTGGAGAATCACATCACTCATGTCTGAGTAGTCCTGAGACACCTCCTGGAGAACTGCCTTTATGTTAAAGCTGAGAAGTCTCCTTAGGTCGAGGTCTCATTGGAATACTGGATTAGCTCACAGGTGGTGAGCATGGATGAAAGGAAGGTCAAAGCAGTCAGTCTGTCCCAACCACCATAAAGGGGCTCCAACGGTTTCTGTGTTTGCCAACCTCTACCGTCGGTTCATTAAGAACTTCAGCTCCATTGGCTCTCCCCTCACCTCTCTTCTCAAGGGTGGTCCTTGTAAATTGGTCCTGCAGCGGATGAAGCCTTCCGCCTACTGATGGGGCTTTTCTCCTACACCCCATTGCTGAGACACCCAGATCCTAATCTGCCCTTCGTGGTGGAGGTGGACGCCTCGGAAGTGGACATGGAACCATCCTGTCCCAACATCAAGGTAACCCACAAAAATTGTATCCATGTGCATACTTCTCAAAAAAAGAGAGAGGAACTGCAGAGAGGAACTTTGATGTCAGTGACCGTTGGCATTAGAGGAGTGGAGACACTGGCTGGAGGGCACTGGCTGACACTGGCTGTCATATTGGCCAGCTTATAAGAACACCAAAGCCGATACCCTGTCCGGTCTCCACGATTCAGAAGAGGTTCCGATCCCAGGTGCTGCCATCATTCCACCCTCTAGAACCGTTGCTCCCGTGCTCTGGGACGTAGACGTGGACATCCGCAAGGATAGTTACTGGTGGCCCACCTTGGCGCAGGACGTCACCCGCTATATAAACTCCAGCTCAGTATGAGCCCAAATCAAATCTCCCCAGCACGCGCCAGCAGGGAAACTACTACCCCTTTGGGTGCCTCATCGACCTTGGTCACGTCTGTCCATAAACTGATCTCCCCCTTTCTGATGGTTTTACCACTATATTATGGTTGTTGACATTTTATCAATTTCTCTGGTCTACTTACCACTCTCCAGGTCACTGAGGCACTATTCCAACAGGTGTTCCGGCACTATGGCCTTCCAGAGGACATGGTCTCTGACCATGGTCCCTAATTCACATTGCGGTTATGGAGAAGCTGGGGGCCACGGTCAGTCTCACAGCCTCAGTCTGATGAGAAGGTGGAGAGGATCAACCAGGAGCTGGGGAGGTTCCTAATGAGTCACTGCCAGAACCGACAAGGGGAGTAGGTCTGGTTTCTTCCCTGGGCAGAGTACGCCCAGAACTCACTTCGGCACTCCTCCACCGGGCTGACTCCCTTCCAGTGTGTTCTGGGATACCAACCGAGCCAGAACGTGGCCCCTGCAGTGGACGAGTGGTTCCGGCGAGTGTGTAACGCCACCCATGTGAGGCTCCAGCACGCCCTCCGTCATCAGAAGACATGAAAGGATGGTGAGATCCGGGAGTTGTGGACGATAAGTCACCTCATTGACCCTCCGCAGGACCTTGAAGGGCCCCACAAACCGGGGACTCGGCTTCCGGCAGGGCTGGCGGCGCAGGAGATTCCTGGTGGAGAGCCAGACGTGATCGTCAGGATGAAACACGGGAGCCTCACTACTGTCATGCTTACTCCCGCTCCTTCTTCCCAGTGCTCGACGTCGCCGGTCTACTAACCATCAGCCCAGAAAACAATCATGCTCCCCATCATTATGCACACCTGGTCATCATTATCTACTTGATTACTCACCTTATATTTAGCACTCCATAGACAGCAGTCACTAGGTAGTATTGTTTTGATACAAGTTCTGCACGTGTTTTGTTTTTATTTATCTGCATTTATCGTGCTTCTACAACTGCATTGCTTGCTGTTTGGGGTTTTAGGCTGGGTTTCTGTACAGCACTTTGAGATATCAGCTGATGTACGAAGGGCTATATAAATACATTTGATTTGATTTGATCATTATTAAACTTACCTTCTGCACTTGCTTCCTGTCTCCAGGTATATTATGTTAGTGTGGTCTTAGCTGCTGTATCTAAACCGAGTTGAAGTATTTGTCTAACTTGTTGGGAAATTGTTCAACATTTGAGAGAAAAAGTAGTTGATGTGGATATTAAAGCAGCTGTATCTCTGAATTGGTAGACGCAATTTCTGTTTGAATTTGTATTTATTATGGATCCCCATTAGCTACTGCCAAGGCACTCTTCCTGGGGTACGTCAAAATTAAGGCAGTTATACAATTTAAAAAACATTACAATACATTCATTACAGAATTCACAACACATTAAGTGTGTGCCTTTCAGGCTCATACTCCAATACCACATTTCTACAACGCGTGCATATGTTATCGTGTGTGTATGCATGTGTGTTTGTGTTACTTCACAGTCCATGCTGTTCCTTCAGGTGTATTTTTACCTGATTTTGAATCTGATTCTACTGCTTGCATCAGTTACCTGATATGGAATAGAGTTCCATGTAGTCATGGCTCTACGTAGTACTTTGCGCCTCCCATAGTCTGTTCTGGATTTGGGGACTGTGAAGAGACCTCTGGCATGTTTTGTCGGGTATGCATGGCTGTCCGAGGTGTGTGCTAGTATTTTAAACAGACAGCTCAGTACCTTCAGCTTATCAACACATCTTACAAAAACAAGTAATGAAGTCAATCTCTTCCACTTTGAGCCATGAGAGATTGAAATGCATGTCAATGTTAGCTCGCCGTGTACTTTCAAGGGCCAGCCGTGCTGCCTTGTTCAGAGCAAACTGCAATTTTCCCAAGTCCCTCTTTGTGGCACCTGACCAAATGACTGAACAATAGTCCAGGTGTGACAAAACCAGGGCCTGTGGGACCTGCCTTGTTGATAGTGCTGTTAAGGCAGAGCAGCACATTATTATGGACAGATTTCTCCCCATCGTAGCTACTGTTGCTCTGATTTGAATAGCAGCATAGTTGACTATGATTTCATATGCTCTAACCTATTGTGAAAGTGGTCAAAATAGCTGATTTGTGTTAAGTCACAATGTTTTAGTAAATTGAAAACATCTCTTTAAAAAATCTCTTTGGTTTTAGAGGACTACAAAAGCTAGGCACACTAGTCTGGACAGGTTTGCACGGCATGTTTTAGCTTAAACGGTGTATGAAAAATAGTTCCAAAGAATAAGTATGTAGAAAAGGAAATGTAAATCAAATGTGTGTGCTTGCTTGCCTTGACGTATTGAAATAGTAAACTTAATGAAATAGTAAACTTAAGAGAAGTGGCAAATCCAAAATGCACCATTAAAGGCTATGCAGCTTTTATGCAAATATGAAACAGTCAAATATAAATACTAGCAAAAAGCTTCTGCCAAGTAATGTAAGTTGAGTCAGTCTGCACATTTCAATGTTGGTGTGGTGTTTGGAGCATAAATGGTTCAAGAACAGTGGCGAATCAATAGATTTCCTAATGAAACCTATAGGGTGCCATCGAGACAGTCTAATAGTATTACTTACTGGCTGCCCAGGTGGTCCAGAGAACCCAGGTTTCCCAGGGAGACCCTGTTAAAACAATAGGTACTGTTAGAGTCGATCCTAGCAGTGGAGTCAACTGACAAAACAGTGAATCAGAGGAAGTGTGGGTGTGACCAAAAACAATAGAGCAAACCCATTAGGCGTAACATGTAGAGCCTAGTAATGTAAACCAATAATCACGTGCAGTTAATCACACACAGTTTTCCAAACACACTCCATACCCGTGAGCCTTTGGGTCCTGACAATCCAGGAAAGCCAAGATTTCCCTGTGAATCCAAATACATGCAGCCAGTTGGCAACACATTTAATGAACACAAAATCATTATAAAATCTCACCACACAAAAATTGATTCTTTACTGATACAATGTTTCAACACACAGGCATGCAAACATACACACACTCACATAAAGAATAATGGAAAATAGTATTTACTATGAGACTGACACACACACACACACACACCTATATATCATGTAATAACAAATACAGCGAGACTCTCACCTTAGGGCCAAAAGGTCCAGGATTACCTTCAAAACCTGGATAACCAACCACTCCTGGCAACCCATCAGAACCTGGATACCCAGGCTCACCCTGTGAAGAGAGAGAGAGAGAGAAGAGAGAACATTGATAAATAAAGGAAAGAAAGATGTTGTTCTTCTTCTAGTTTTTCATTGCTACTCATGCAGAATTACTACAATGTCCAGTTATCAAACAACAGGCTAGAAGAGCTGCAGTACCACCTTCAGCTGATGTAACAGCATATTCATTGACTAGCAGCTGTCACGCCCTGGTCTTAGTATTTTGTGTTTTCTTTATTTATTTGGTCAGGCCAGGGTGTGACATGGGTTTTGTATGTGGTGTGTTTTGTCTTGGGGTTTTTGTTAGGTATTGGGTTTGTGGCGTAGTAGGGGTATCTAGCATAGTCTATGGCTGTCTGGAGTGGTTCTCAATCAGAGGCAGGTGTTTATTACTGCCGGAGTCTCCCGCCTGTTTAGCGCTGCCAGAGCCTTCCTCCTCTACAGCGCTGCTGGAGTCTCCTGCCTGTTCAGCGCAGAGCTGCCAGTCTGCAAGGAGCTGCCAGTCTGCATGGAGCAGCCGGAGCTGCCAGTCTGCATGGAGCAGCCGGAACCGCCAGTCTGCATGGAGCAGCCGGAGCCGCCAGTCTGCATGGAGCAGCCGGAGCCGCCAGTCTGCATGGAGCAGCTGGAGCCGCCAGTCTGCATGGAGCAGCCGGAGCCGCCAGTCTGCATGGAGCAGCCAGAGCCGCCAGTCTGCATGGAGCAGCCAGAGCAGCATGGAGCAGCCAGAGCAGCTAGAGCCGCTAGAGCCGCCAGTCAGCCAGGATCTGCCAGAGCCGCCAGTCAGCCAGGATCCGCCAGTCAGCCAGGATCTGCCGGATCCGCCAGTCAGCCAGGATCCGCCAGTCAGCCAGGATCTTCCAGATCCGCCAGTCAGCCAGGATCCGCCGTTCGGCCGGGATGCGCCATTCAGCCAGGATCCGCCAGGAAGCCAGGATCTGCCGGAACCGCCAGTCAGCCAGGATCTGCCAGAACCACCAGCCAGCCAGGATCTGCCAGAGCCAACTACCTGCCTGAGCTTCCTCTCGGTGCTGAGCTTCCTCTCGGTGCTGAGCTTCCTCTCAGTGCTGAGCTACCCCTCAGTCCCGAGCTACCTCTCAGTCCCGAGCTACCTCAGTCCCGAGCTGCCCCTCAGTCCCGAGCTGCCCCTCAGTCCCGAGCTGCCCCTCAGTCCCGAGCTGCCACTCAGTCCCGAGCTGCCCCTCAGTCCAGTGGGGTCCTTGGTGAGGTTTACTAGGCCAGGGTCGGCGGCGAGGGTCGCCAATCAAAGGACGCGTTACAAGGGGACTAAGACTTGGTTGGAGTGGGGTCCACATTCCGAGCCGGAGCCGCCACCGTGGACAGACGCCCACCCGGACCCTCCCCTATGGGTTTAGGTGTGCGGCCGGGAGTCCGCACCTTGGGGGGGGGGGGTTCTGTCACGCCCTGGTCTTAGTATTTTGTGTTTTCTTTATTTATTTGGTCAGGCCAGGGGTCCTGTCAGCCCAGGACATGGGTTTTGTATGTGGTGTGTTTTGTCTTGGGGTTTTTGTTAGGTATTGGGTTTGTGGCGTAGTAGGGGTATAAAGCATAGTCTATGGCTGTCTGGAGTGGTTCTCAATCAGAGGCAGGTGTTTATCGTTGCCTCTCATTGGGAACCATATTTAGGCAGCCATATTCTTTGAGTGTTTCATGGGTGATTGTTCCTGTCTCTGTGTTTGTTTGCACCAGATAGGCTGTATAGGTTTTCACGTTACGTTTGTTGCTTTTTGTATTGTTCGTTTTTCATCGTCATTAAAACATGTATCAAGAATACCACGCTGCATTTTGGTCCGACTCTCTTTCACCTAAAGAAAACCGTAACAGCAGCAGTCATTTCAATTGGTAAAAAACACTTCTTGATAGAACTGCTCTACAAATTCCTTACTGATTTGTGATCGAGAAATAAATCACCATTACTCTTCCCAACAGACATAGCAATCACACATTCACTAACCAACGCACATTCTAGTCCCTTTCTTTAAGCTCAGTCCTTCATGCACTGAGGTACAGGTGTGTGACAGCAGTGATAACATCTAGGCCATTGGGAATCAACGCGTTCACACACACCATGAGATATCATTAGATAATTATAGACTCACACAAGCACGCACACACACACATATACACACACACAAATACACACACACACACCTGAGGTAATGAACTCTCTGGGTGGCCAAACCCTGACACCAGTTCCCTAGCAACTAAACAGCACAAGCTGCTCAGCAGCACAAGTGGGTTTTGTATCTATATGCAGTCAGAGAGTAACAGTTCACACCCGTCACACCTGACTCAGCAAACTAACAAGCAACGCTAAATGGATTGCAAACGGGTTAGCATTACTTTAAACAAACAAAAAATTGTTGTTTTAAATATTAGCTAGCTGGTGTGATGACTTTCCCTCCAGGATGGAGATCAACGGTGCCGGTTAACCAAAGGTTTCAAGACCCCCCTCTCCTGGGGAAGTTGGCCAGTTTTATGACAGTCGTAAATACATTGTAGGAACTGTCTCTCCATAGCCATGCAGTATTGAGGGGAAAGAACCCTTTTGATACAAGGATATTCTTCCCGCCAAAACTACAACATCAAAAGTAGATAATGAAACAATATTCCTAACACAAAGAATATGGGAAATGGTCGGGAGGGACATAAGAACAATCATGTCAGATCATTTATGGTTTGGTGATATCATTAAAAATGTTATTACGGAAACATTGTAACTTTAAGAGCTTTCACAATGTATATATCAGACTCTAAATGTTGCCAAACTTATATGATTAAATATGAAACTATTTCTGAAAAGACAGCAACGTGATTTTAGCCTTCTAAATGAGAAATTGTATTTCATATAAAGTTTCATCAGGTCAGTAACCACGTCCACGTGAGCACAGACATTATGCCAGCATGATGGAATGCCCCTTTTGACTAGAAAACTTCAAATGGACTCCTAACTAAATTTACATTAGACCAGAAAATGTGGAACAGTGGCTACACATTGATATGGTTGCCATTTAAATATATCAAAACGGGTCGAGTTGCTACCGGTGTGTAGAGTGGTTCTAGCCGTATCCTCAATATCAACCATTAAGACCAGCCAACAGTGCAAGCTGAACGTGACAAAAGGTTTAAAAACTACAAGACCAGAAAAGTCTATGACATTCAGACTCTCGACGAGTGAAGAGGAAGACTATACCAAACATTCTCAGTCTGCAGCTGGGTAAGGTAACGTAGTCTAGGACACTCGACCAAAGACGAGAGACAAAGAACAATTTCCTTTCACCACCATAGATACCACTAAAGGATCTATTCTAACAAGCCTCTTTGAACACCGCATGGTACACCTCTGGAGGACCCGTTCCAACAGACACTCCGAGACCAAGAAGCTACGACTACAAAGGGCATGGTAACCTCTGATGGACAACCAGAGACTTACACAACCAGAGACTTCTGTCAAACTGATTTTCCATAGATGGACCAGGCAATTTCAACAGAGAGAGAAGACAAATACATTCAAGAGTAAATACATATACATTGCAATTATTTTCAAATGAGCGGTCATTCATGTGCAAAGTATTCACATTCCCATGAGTATAGTTTTCCAACTGTATGTACGATAAGTTGACTCTCTCTGTCTCTACCCCTCCTTACATGCCCCTCTTTTTTCATTATGTACCAAGCCGTCATATCGCGTTAGTCCACTAGGGACTTTTCAATGCATTATGTTAGTAATCGATGTATAATCTATCCTGTGGTTGTTTTTATGTAATTCTGTGTGTTTATTTCGTTAGTTAGTAAATAAATAACTAAGTCAATTTGTGTATCGCTGAATCATCATGCAGACTAGGGTTCGTGCAGATTTAAAGTCAACGACATTCAGAATGAGACTGATATAAGGTAATAATAATTAATGGATGACTTATATGATAACGATATTTCCTCCAACGTTTTAATGAAAAGCTGCCTCTCGGTCCGAAAAAACACACGTTTTTTGGAGACTTGTGGGGGAATTGCTGATGATGTCGTCCACTGTATGCGCTTTTGGTAGCTTGATTGAGTCCAGACTGAGGAGAAATCTGCAAAGAATGCATCCCCGCCCACCTCCTGAAGTGCTCAGCCAGATCTGAACATAATCAGACCACAAAGCAACTTTTGTGCGTCTAGAACCGTCTTTTCAATGCGATCTTCGTATTCTGATAGCATAAGTTGCATGTAAGTGTCAAGTGTAGACATGACCTTGCAGCTGGGGGCAGTCATATCACAGTTTGCAACCTACAGTCACCGGGCCAAATCCTCAAGTGAGATCAGGTTCCGTATTCACAAAGAAGATCTAGAATTAAATTAGATTGGGTGTTTTCTTGCAGAGAATGGAAATGTGGCTATATACTCACAACCCAACCCAAGAAGACACACATACCCCTGAGGGGCTGGAAGTAATGGGTCGACCGCAAAGGAGCGCCCCTGGAGCAAATATTGGGTGCCTTGCTCAAGGGCACAATAGCAGGGGATGGTAACTAGAACGATGTCAGTGACCCAGATTTTACCGTCTGAACTGGGATTCAAACTGGCAACCCTCTGGTTGCTGGCCTACTTCTAGGTAACCTGCCACTCTGTATCAGTTTTGCCTTTAAGATCATAATTAATAAGATAACTGTCAGGATTTGACCAGGATTGTTCCAGTTTTGGCCACTAGATGCCCCCATTGTGCTTTTTGACCCTTTTGTTTTCCCTTGTTTCCAGTTATTATTTGCACCTGTGCCTCGTTTCCCTTGAACGTATTTAAACCCTTAGTTTTCCTCAGTTCTTTGCTCTGTGTTTGAATGTTAGCACCCAGCCCCAGCGATGCTGTGAACATTTGTTGCTCCAGTTGGACTCTCTTGTGGTAATCTGTTTTTGTTCTCGTTTATTTATTTTTGATTATCTTTTGAGCCTTTTTTTCTGCTGTACCTACGACCTTGTGGATTTACCTTTTGACTTTGAGGATGACCTTTTTCTCTTGGAATTACTTTTGACGTTGTGGATTTATATTTTTGCCTGAAGAACTTTCCTTTTTACTTTATTAAAACACAGTCTCAAGTACTGCTGTGTCTGCCTCATCTTCTGGGTTCTGGTGACTATTAGTGGCTCAGTTTGCTAAGTGACTGTTTCTCACAACGGAGACCCGAGTTCGTAACCGGGTCTTGACAATAACATGGACAGGGGGACCTGATCCTAAATCAGCACTTCTACTCCAAGAAGCTTTATGAATATGGAGTGACTGTTCTTGTCCTGAAGATTCTCTGCGTGTGCGGATCCATAGACATTTAAACTAGTAGATAGTTGTAGCACTGAATTCATCCATGTATACCTATTGAAAACTCTCAATGGCGCATGAAGCCTGGACTTATTTGAATTTGAAATGTGCCATATTGCTGAATGGCACCAAAAAATCGCTAAGGATCATGGTGAAAGTGACTGTAACTAGCAAAGGATCATGGTCGATGTAGAAGTTGTAATCCTTTCTGAGCGAGTCAACCGGCAAAGAGCGTGCATGAGAATCTCCTCGTAGCCTGCTGGCCGGTGATTTTTTTTGTATTTGTATTTATTAAGGATGCCAGGGCAGCAGCTACTCTTCCTTGGGTCCAGCAACATTAAGGCAGTTATATACAATAAGAAATCTGACATGGTATTGCATTTCATAACATTTTTCACAACACATTAAGTGTTTGCCCTAAGGCCACTTCCCTAATACAACATATCTACAATACAAAATCTATGTGTACGTGTGTGTAGAATGTGTGCATCATTGGTTTGGATGTATGTGTCTTTGCCTGTGTGTGATTGGTCTGTGTCAGGACGTGGTCCTCTGTGACAAAAAATGTAGTCGTCAGAATGGATCACAAATTAATTTCATATCTTGATACTGTATGTATCAAACTTTTGTTTAAAAATTACCCTGGGAATTGAACTTGATCACAATAAACACATTTTAGAGGCCGAAACGTCAGAACCCCCCAAAAATTGGCCCGTTCTTGTGATCACATTTTACATAGGATTTCTAGAGCAGTCCAGGGCTTTTGGCACCACTAGGTTGCTATGCAGTAGCTGACCAGGAGAGCTCTTGACTTCACGCTCCAGACTGGACACTAGGGTCCTGTGAGGATCATGTTCTGCGCATTTGTTTATGCTCTACTTTACGCTCTGCCCTACTCATAGAGAATAGGCTACTACGGCAAAAAACTGTAATACCTTGTGTTTCACCGAGTCGTGGCTGAATGACGACACAGATAATATACAGGTAGCTGGGTTTTCCGTGCACTGGCAGGACAGAACAGCTACATCTGGTAAGACAAGGGGTGATGGTGTGTCTATTTGTCAATAACAGCTGGGGCACGATTTCTAATATTAAGGAAGTCTCGAGGTATTGCTCGCCTGAAGTAGAGTACCTCATGATAAGCTGTAGACCACACTATCTACCAAGAGAGTTTTCATCTATATTTTTCAGAGCCGTCTGCTTACCACCACAAACCAATGCTACACTCAACAAGCTGTATAAGGCCATAAGCAAACAAGAAAATGCTCACCCAGAAGCGGTGCTCCTAGTGGGCCGTGGACTTTAATGCAGGCAAACTTAAATCCGTTTGACCTCATTTCCACCAGCATGTCACATGTGCAACCAAAGGGGAAAAAAACTCTAGACCACCTTCACTCCCCACACAGAGACACATACAAAGCTCTCCCTCGCCCTCCATTTTCCAAATCTGACCACAATTCTATCCTCCTGATGCCTGCTTACAAGCAAAAACTAAAGCAGGAAGTACCAGTGACTCGCTCAATGCGGAAGTGATCAGATGACGTGGATGCTACACGACTGTTTTTCTGTGCCTAAGAAAGTGAAGGTAACCAGCCTAAATTACTACCAACACTCACATCGGTAGCCATAAAGTGCTTTAAAAGGCTGGTCATGGCTCAGATCAACAGTATCATCCAGGTAATGATGCAATCAGTCAGGATGCTCTTGATGGTGCAGCTGTAGAACTCTTTGAGGATCTGAGGACCCATGCCAAATCTTTTCATTTTCCTGATGGGGAATAGGCTTTGTTGTGCCCTCTTCATGACTGTCTTGGTGTGTTTGGACCATGATAGTTTGTTGGTAATGTGGACACAAAGGAGCTTGAAACTCTCGACCCGCTTCACTACAGCCTTGTCGATGGGAATAGGGGCGAGTTCGGCCCTCCTTTTCCTGTAGTCCAAGATCAGCTCCTTTGTCTTGCTCATATCGAGGGAGAGGTTGTTGTCCTGGCACCACACTGCCAGGTCTCTGACCTCTTCCCTATAGGCTGTCTCATCGTTGTCAGTGATCAGGCCTACCACTGTTGTGTCATCAGCAAACTTAATGATGCTGTTGGAGTTGTGGCTGGCCGTGCAGTCATGTGTGAACAGGGAGTACAGGAGGTGATTGAGCAAGCACCCTTGAGGGTGTTGAGGATCAGCGTGGCAGATGAGTTGTTACCTACCCTTACCACCTGGGGGCGGCCCGTCAGGAAGTCCAGGATCCAGTTGCGGAGTATGATTAAGATGTGGCTAATTTTGTACAGTTGGATACTCTTCCAAAGCCACTAATCACTCCCCCATTCCTAACCGGAAGCAAATACTTGACATGTCTCCCAGAAGTGTGGGACCAAGTGACGGTAAAAGGAAAGTGTCAGAAGATTTCTGCTTATCAACCGTTGGGACCCAAAGTTTACACTGTAACGAGGGTGTCCACAAAGGGGTGGGGTGTAGATCGGCCATGGGATGAGAGATGTGTACCTAACCTGAGCACAGGGAAGTATTATCCACAGATACTCACTGTCACTGTCGCAGAACATAGGATATTATTGGAGATGTTCGTGGCTAAAAAAACAGGTAGGAGTTGGGAGACAGGTAGGGAGTATCTGAAAGATTCAGTCCTAGATCTATCGGTGAACCACAAAGGCAATAGGAGATCAGGAGCAGGAGACAGATTCAATGCAATAGTTATTCATCAAGGCAGTCGAGGTAGGGACAGCAACTGAAGCAGCGGTAGTAGCGGTGAAGGATGCTATAGTAATAGCATGGAACTGGATTACGGCGCAAATGACGGGTATCTTGAAGTATGCATCATGGCCAGTGTTAGTGGTTGCTTTTTAGTATTGCTGGGATATCACCTTCTGAATGCGTTGATGTTGAAACATGTATACAGTGCTGATTTGCCATATATAATTATGCATAGCTTAACGCATTATTAATACTTGTTATGTTTTGTGTTTTCTTTTGGTTTTCAAGTCTTGTGATATCACTCTTTGGAACCCGAAGGAGGAAAGGGAGAAAGTCAAAAGCTGCAGCTGAAATGTAATTATCAGTTGTGCAACAAGAGGGGGAATAAGAGTGTGTATAGTGTGATTATAAATCAGGCCATAAGTCTCAGAAGTGTAAACCTACAAATCAACTGAGAATGTTAACCCTTTCAAACGTACCATCACATGGGTGTGATCGTTCTAGAGTGGTCCCTGAAGCGTACGGCCACACCCGCTTATTTAGAACGCTTATTTAGAACGGACAGTTTCGAATGATGCAACAATGAGCTGGCCACACTTTTTTCAGAAACTATTTACAGAAACACAGTCCTTACAAAGTTATGTCCAGAATGTGAGCAGTTTATTTTTGGATGCAATGTTCAGATATTCACAGAAGTATCTATAGCATAACACAATCATCCAAACCGGAAAAATGTAGGCTACATTTGTCGTAGCGTTAACTGAGGAAAGATTGACGAAACACAAGCGGTCTTATTTTGGCCAGCGAAGAGCCCAGATCTTAATCCCATTGAGCACGTCTGGAACCTGATGGATCGGAGGGTGAGGGCTATGGCCATTCCCCCCAGAAATGCCCGGAAACTTGCAGGTGCCTTGGTGGAAGAGTGGGGTAACATCTCACAGCAAGAACTGGCAAATCTGGTGCAGTCCACGAGGAGGAGATGCACTGCAGTATTTAATGCAGCTGGTGGCCACACCGGAAACTGACTGTTACTTTTGATTTTGACCCCCCCCCCTTTGTTCAGGGACACATTATTCCGTTTCTGTTAGTCACATGTCTGTGGAACTTGTTCAGTTTATATCTCAGTTGTTGAATCTTGTTATGTTCATACAGTTGACAGTGAGAGGATGTTTCTTTTTTGCTTTTTATTTTGTTTATTAGCACTTCATATACCCTTTGGTAATAACATTCAATCTGAATAATAACACAAAACAAATCATAAGGCTAGAGAAATGTATCAAAAAATATTACGAAAACAAGCAACACTAAAACATAATGGAGAGTAAACATTGAGAATCAATCTCCGAATTATAACGTAACTCCTCCACGGATACAAACAATTTATACTTTTTACCACTGGTACTGGTAAGTGTGGAAAGTGATCTGTAAAATTCAATAAGTCACAAACTGGGCATACTTTAATTAGTCAGTAAGGATATAAAGGAGTTGAAGGCGAGCCTTGAAACAAGTGACGAAAGAGCTATGATAATGGCAAAAAAAAAAAAACAGCTAAACGAACAGTCAGAGCAGTTCCAGAGGGAGATTGCAGAACGGTGCAAAGTTCTGTATCCAATCTTCAGGAGAATAGATTAAAAGGGAAGCGTGTAGCTCTCGTAGTTGATAAACTGTATATTGACAACCAACCAAATGTTCCGAGACACAAAGACTATTCCATGGCTATTCTAAAAATTACAAAGTTCTCAGAGTCGCCAAATAATGGAACACCCATTATGCTAGCCATGGTAGGGATTGAAATAATAAAATAAATAGATAGGAAAGCAATCAAATAAAATAATTGTTAAATAAATAAAGTACAACTACACTGTACCTTTCAAGGGAATGTTGTACAAATGTCCATTTATAGTATTTTATAAATGGATTAGACGGCATTAGCAGAAAGGATAAATAGCAAAATAACACATCTTCAAATATAACTAATTGGAACACAAAAGTACTCAATCAACATGGTGGGGATAGAAACACAGCAAACATAATGTGGGTATGTGTGAATGTATTGTGATGGAGGATGTGGTGTGTGTTTTTGGTGTTTGGAAAAGTGTGATGTTAAGTGAGTGAGAAAGGAAATGGTTGCATATATCCGAACCAACGTTTGTCTGTGAGCAGAGGTTATGAGAGAAAGCTTTACAGTTTGTGCAGATGAGGGATATACATTTAAAAATAAATTATACATCTAATTTATTTGTTGTCCTATCATGATGGAACTACATTTTAAAATAAATTATACATCTAATGTATTTATTTATTGTCCTATCATGAAGCGGTCCTCAACCCTATACCCTAGACAACAATCTGAATGACCCATACACTAAAGAGAAGTCCCTATCTGTTTCATGGGCCTGCTATAAGCTGCCTATATGCAGCCAAAACAGAAAGATAAATGCGGTCAGAGCAGTCAAATCAAATCAAATCAAATTTTATTTGTCACATACACATGGTTAGCAGTTAATGCGAGTGTAGCGAAATGCTTGTGCTTCTAGTTTCGACAATGCAGTAATAACAAGTAATCTAACTAACAATTCCAAAACTACTGTCTTGTACACAGTGTAAGGGGATAAAGAATATGTACATAAGGATATATGAATGAGTGATGGTACAGAGCAGCATAGGCAAGATACAGTAGATGGTATCGAGTACAGTATGTACAAATGAGATGAGTATGTAAACAAAGTGGCATAGTTTAAAGTGGCTAGTGATACATGTATTACATAAGGATACAGTCGATGATATAGAGTACAGTATATACGTATGCATATGAGATGAATAATGTAGGGTAAGTAACATTATATAAGGTAGCATTGTTTAAAGTGGCTAGTGATATATTTACATCATTTCCCATCAATTCCCATTATTAAAGTGGCTGGAGTTGAGTCAGTGTCAGTGTGTTGGCAGCAGCCACTCAGTGTTAGTGGTGGCTGTTTAACAGTCTGATGGCCTTGAGATAGAAGCTGTTTTTCAGTCTCTCGGTCCCAGCTTTGATGCACCTGTACTGACCTCGCCTTCTGGATGATAGCGGGGTGAACAGGCAGTGGCTCGGGTGGTTGATGTCCTTGATGATCTTTATGGCCTTCCTGTGACATCGGGTGGTGTAGGTGTCCTGGAGGGCAGGTAGTTTGCCCCCGGTGATGTGTTGTGCAGACCTCACTACCCTCTGGAGAGCCTTACGGTTGAGGGCGGTGCAGTTGTCATACCAGGCGGTGATACAGCCCGCCAGGATGCTCTCGATTATGCATCTGTAGAAGTTTGTGAGTGCTTTTGGTGACAAGCCGAATTTCTTCAGCCTCCTGAGGTTGAAGAGGCGCTGCTGCGCCTTCTTCACGATGCTGTCTGTGTGAGTGGACCAATTCAGTTTGTCTGTGATGTGTATGCCGAGGAACTTAAAACTTGCTACCCTCTCCACTACTGTTCCATCGATGTGGATAGGGGGGTGTTCCCTCTGCTGTTTCCTGAAGTCCACAATCATCTCCTTAGTTTTGTTGACGTTGAGTGTGAGGTTATTTTCCTGACACCACACTCCGAGGGCCCTCACCTCCTCCCTGTAGGCCGTCTCGTCGTTGTTGGTAATCAAGCCTACCACTGTTGTGTCGTCCGCAAACTTGATGATTGAGTTGGAGGCGTGCGTGGCCACGCAGTCGTGGGTGAACAGGGAGTACAGGAGAGGGCTCAAAACGCACCCTTGTGGGGCCCCAGTGTTGAGGATCAGCGGGGAGGAGATGTTGTTGCCTACCCTCACCACCTGGGGGCGGCCCGTCAGGAAGTCCAGTACCCAGTTGCACAGGGCGGGGTCGAGACCCAGGGTCTCGAACTTGATGACGAGCTTGGAGGGTACTATGGTGTTGAATGCCGAGCTGTAGTCGATGAACAGCATTCTCACATAGGTATTCCTCTTGTCCAGATGGGTTAGGGCAGTGTGCAGTGTGGTTGAGATTGCATCGTCTGTGGACCTATTTGGGCGGTAAGCAAATTGGAGTGGGTCTAGGGTGTCAGGTAGGGTGGAGGTGATATGGTCCTTGACTAGTCTCTCAAAGCACTTCATGATGACGGAAGTGAGTGCTATGGGGCGGTAGTCGTTTAGCTCAGTTACCTTAGCTTTCTTGGGAACAGGAACAATGGTGGCCCTCTTGAAGCATGTGGGAACAGCAGACTGGTATAGGGATTGATTGAATATGTCCGTAAACACACCGGCCAGCTGGTCTGCGCATGCTCTGAGGGCGCGGCTGGGGATGCCGTCTGGGCCTGCAGCCTTGCGAGGGTTAACACGTTTAAATGTCTTACTCACCTCGGCTGCAGTGAAGGAGAGACCGCATGTTTTCGTTGCAGGCTGTGTCAGTGGCACTGTATTGTCCTCAAAGCGGGCAAAAAAGGGGGCAAGACATCCTGGTCCGTGACTGGGCTGGATTTCTTCCTGTAGTCCGTGATTGACTGTAGACCCTGCCACATGCCTCTTGTGTCTGAGCCGTTGAATTGAGATTCTACTTTGTCTCTGTACTGGCGCTTAGCTTGTTTGATAGCCTTGCGGAGGGAATAGCTGCACTGTTTGTACTCGGTCATGTTACCAGACACCTTGCTCTGATTAAAAGCAGTGGTTCGCGCTTTCAGTTTCACACGAATGCTGCCATCAATCCACGGTTTCTGGTTAGGGAATGTTTTAATCGTTGCTATGGGAACGACATCTTCAACGCACGTTCTAATGAACTCGCACACCGAATCAGCGTATTCGTCAATGTTGTTATCTGACGCAATACGAAACATCTCCCAGTCCACGTGATGGAAGCAGTCTTGGAGTGTGGAGTCAGCTTGGTCGGACCAGCGTTGGACAGACCTCAGCGTGGGAGCCTCTTGTTTTAGTTTCTGTCTGTAGGCAGGGATCAACAAAATGGAGTCGTGGTCAGCTTTTCCGAAAGGGGGGCGGGGCAGGGCCTTATATGCGTCGCGGAAGTTAGAGTAACAATGATCCAAGGTCTTTCCACCCCTGGTTGCGCAATCGATATGCTGATAAAATTTAGGGAGTCTTGTTTTCAGATTAGCCTTGTTAAAATCCCCAGCTACAATGAATGCAGCCTCCGGATAAATCGTTTCCAGTTTGCAGAGAGTTAAATAAAGTTTGTTCAGAGCCATCGATGTGTCTGCTTGGGGGGGGGGGATATATACGGCTGTGATTATAATCGAAGAGAATTCTCTTGGTAGATAATGCGGTCTACATTTGATTGTGAGGAATTCTAAATCAGGTGAACAGAAGGATTTGAGTTCCTGTATGTTTCTTTCATCACACCATGTCACGTTGGCCATGAGGCATACGCCCCCGCCCCTCTTCTTACCAGAAAGATGTTTGTTTCTGTCAGCGCGATGCGTGGAGAAACCCGTTGGCTGCACCGCTTCGGATAGAGTCTCTCCAGTGAGCCATGTTTCAGTGAAGCAAAGGACGTTACAGTCTCTGATGTCCCTCTGGAATGCTACCCTTGCTCGGATTTCATCAACCTTGTTGTCAAGAGACTGGACATTCAAGAAGAATGCTAGGGAGTGGTGCACGGTGTGCCCGTCTCCGGAGTCTGACCAGAAGACCGCCTCGTTTCCCTCTCTTTCGGAGTCGTTTTTTTGGGTCGCTGCATGGAATCCACTCCGTTGTCCTGTTTGTAAGGCAGAACACAGGATCCGCGTCGCGAAAAACATATTCTTGGTCGTACTGATGGTGAGTTGACGCTGATCTTATATTCAGTAGTTCTTCTCGACTGTATGTAATGAAACCTAAGATGACCTGGGGTACTAATGTAAGAAATAACACGTAAAAAAACAAAAAACTGCATAGTTTCCTAGGAACGATTGACTTGGAGTTACATTGTGTTGTTTAAGTGTTCCCTTTATTTTTTTGAGCAGTGTATTTCTAGGCCTACCTTCAAACTCAGTGCCTCTTTGCTTGACATTGGGGGGAAAATCTAAAGAAATCAGCCAAGACCTCAGAAATACAATTGTAGACCTCCACAAGTCTGGTTCATCCTTTCCAAATGCCTGAAAGTACCACGTTCATCTGTACAAACAATAGTACGCAAGTATAAACACCATGGGACAACGCAGCCATCATACCGCTCAGGAAGGAGACGGGTTCTGTCTCTTAGAGATGAACATACTTTGGTGGGAAAAGTGCAAATCAATCCCAGAACAACAGCAAAGGACCTTGTGAAGATGCTGAAGGAAACGTACAAAAGTATCTATATCCACAGTAAAACGAGTCCTATTTTGACATAACCTGAAAGGCTGCTCAGCAAGGAAGAAGCCACTGCTCCAAAACCGCCATAAAAAAGCCAGACTACAGTTTGCACCTGCATATGGGGACAAAGATCGTACTGTTTGGAGAGATGTCCTCGGGTCTGATGAAAGACAAATATAAGTGTTTGGCCATAATGACCATGGTTATGTTTGGAGGAAAAAGGGGGAGGCTTGCAGGCCGAAGACGCCATCCCAACCGTGAAACACGGGGGTGGCAGCATCATGTTGTGGGGGTGCTTTGCTGCACAGGGACTGGTGCACTTCACAAAATATATGACATCTTGAGGCAGGAAAACGATGTGGATAAATTGAAGCAACATCTGAAGACATCAGTCAGGAAGTTAAAGCTTGGTCGCAAATGGGTCTTCAAAATGGACAATGACAATGAAGCATACTTCCAAAGTTGTGGCAAAATGGCTTAAGGACAAAAAAATCAAGGTATTGGAGTGGCCATCACAAAGCCCTGACCTCAATCCTTTAGAAAATATGTGGGCAGAACTGAAAAAGCGTGTCTCGAGCAAGGAGGCATACAAACCTGACTCAGTTACACCAGCTCTGTCAGGAGGAATGGGCCAAAATTCACCCAACTTATTGTGGGAAGCTTGTGGAAGGCTACCCAAAACGTTTGACCCAAGTTAAGCAATTTGAAGGCAATGCTACCAAATACTAATTGAGTGTATGTAAACTTCTGATTCACTGGGAAACTTCAGACTTCAACTGTATAGAGAGAAATTGCATTACTATAGACAGCTTCACTACAGTACAAATGTACCCCTAACAAGATGTTATTCCCCAATATCTGATATCTTCCCATTGCTTGTTGTAAACATAGATGTACTGTAGACAAAGACAAACAAACAACAAACATATTGAATAATAAGAAAGGTTTAGACAAATTGAGTGAACAAACATGAACAATGACATGAACATGCTTGGCTACCAACTTGACATCCCTGAGCTGCTTGCCTCAATAAATTAATGCTAGAACATTGGTTGCCAGGATTAGCTATTTGTATCTAGCCTCTTAATAATTGCATAATGTTGCAAGATAGGCACATATTCATTATAGTAAAAATTAGTCGGTGATGCAATGATTCACTATCTTGCTAGATCCTCCAGAGACGCACATGGCCTATTGCATTTATTCACATAATAATGGAGTCAGATTGATAAATGAGAAAGGCACGGTTATCCCTCTCCCTCGGTTACATGGATACAGTCTTTTGTAACTCTTCTGTACAGGATACAGTCTTTTGCAACATCCTTTTATCTCCTGGGGAAATTGATAATTAAGACAGAATATTGTCCCTTTGAGTTACTTTCCCCTTCTTTCGATCAGCTCCTTTTGTTGGTAGTGATAACATTTCGCGATGATTGATCATTTCGAGCTCCAAGTCTGTGCACTCTGAGGCTGAGGGGGAGCCTAGAGTTTAGTCAGAGTGAAATTCTCACACTCCACGGAGAGAACAAGCCACTCACAGCCAAGGTAAAAAACCTTTTATTCAAACATGGACTGTGTACTCAGGGAAAACAGGGTGATGAAGGAGTAGCTGTTGGACATACAAACCCGAAATAAAGTATAATATAGAGGGTTATAGTGTTAAGCCACTTACTTTACTGCCTTTTACTCCATCACAGTGACACCTGGACTTTCCGGTGCAGCTACACACCTGGGGACAAACAGGACAGCAGTCAGTTTCACACACCCAACTCACTAAGTTGGCCTGAATACAGTATAACATGGAATGGCAACACTCCAGGTAAAACCCTGACGTAACATTCAGGTGACATTGATAGAACCTTGGTCAATTTATGTTTCCTAGTGGAGAAAAAAGTGCTTAAGCATTTAAAGTGTTTGGAAGTGTGTTGTTACACTGATGACTGGTCTATGTTTACTCTGTATTTGAGAAAATCCTCTAACACATCCTCTAACAATTATCACCAACAGCACTATTTAGTAGACAGAAATTCAAAGGATTCCTCGCTAAACACGACATTCTATGGTACCTCGGCAAATACATTTGCATTCTGTATTATATTCTGTTTGTCTTCCACTACTAGGGCTGGGAGTGCAAGTCATTGCGTGTGTTTTTGAGCTGATTACCCGTAGCTCTGTAAAGAACAACCAATCTTCACAATGCCTAGAGAGGCATTTAACCAGTCAATTTGCTATAATTATCCTATATTGTGAAATAATCCTAAATATAGCATCTTGAACACTCACGTTGAGTCAATAATCCTCTCACAAAAAGGCATACCCACAAACCCACCCACAAACCCCAGTGGTTCAGTTCTGTCATGCTCAGGATGCTATGTTGACCTGAAACATGTCATATCTCAGACCTTCTTATCTCAGGTGAGTACCTTCCTGAAGTAGGTCAGACACAACAAGAATGCATGATAATCTTGTATCGAGTTAGAGCTGCTGGTTTGATTTGCCTTATTTTTCCTTGTTTCCCAAGGTAACAGAATCTCCTTTTGTTGACTGACTGTTGCGTGTTCCTAATGAATGAGATTGTCTGTGCCGGAAGAGAGACAGAGTTATCTGGGGAGATGCAGTGAGATAGACACTCTGTCCACAAGGATTGTTTGGGTTTCCGACGGAATGCAACACAAATGGAGCAGGGGTGGAGGGAGCATGGGCGTATTTAGTCATTTGGATGCTCCAGGCAGAGGGCAGTCTGAGCCCCCCCTCCCTCCCCTGTACTCTTGCACAATTTTTTTATGTCATTTTTTGCATTTAAAAAGTCATGTAATTTAACAGTAAAAATGTGTTACCTTTTAATATGGCAAGAACACAACAACATGTTTTCATCTGATTGTCAATCAAATCACTTCAAAAAGTATGTTACCTTTGTATGTTCATCCAAAATAATTTGCAAGTGGCTGAAACTATCTCACCGAATAAAGCATCTGCGCAAGCAAAACAGCTCCCCTCTGTCTTACTATATGTAGCCCATGTATCTGATGCAGTCTGGACAAAAACAGTATGACATGCCATACTTTTTTGGGCAAGACAGCATCAGATACATGGGCAACACATACTGTACATGTCCTCTGCATCTGCCTCGTCGACAATGGCAGTATTATCAGCAGCGCCTGTCTTTTTTACTAAAGAAATGAGTTAACTTAGGTATATTTTCTGTTAACATTTAATATTTGTTATTTCATTTTCTTTTCTCTGTCCCGCTCTTAATTGCTGAAGCTTAATTTAAATAAAAGTGCTGTTTGCAATCATATTGTGTGAAACAATGCACATGAAAACTGTATGCGTGAAAAAGTCCATTATTATGAACCAGTCTGTGATTAATATTATGAACCAGTCTGTGAGTGATTAATGACTTGTTTAAACTATTATGAGAAAATCTTGGATTATATTAATATTGATATGAAACACCGGATATGCATATGTATGTAAATAAATTATTGTTATTTTAATAGATGGGGCCTCATTAACCTGGGCACAGTGGAAAGGCAAAACCTCCTTCCCTCCCCATTTCCTTTGCATCTTTGAAGCTACCTGCAGATTTTGCTGCTCCTCAAGCGGAGAATGGGGGGGGGACCTCAAGCAACAACAACAAAAAATATTACTAGCATTATTATCACGAAGCCTCTTGATGATGTGAGGCCTGAGGCAATTGCCTCTTCTGCTTAATGTTAAGTCCGTTACTGTGGGAGGGAGACAACGAGATAGACAAGGTCCTATCTGTTGGAGACAAACACACACAAAGTCTCTTTCTCCAGCACATGAGCACGCACACACGAACGCATACACAGACACACACACATACATAAACACACACAAACACATCCAGACATAAACACTTGGGGAAAAAAAAGAAAAAAGATCAACAAAATAATAAATTGTATAGTGGTTTTACATTTCTATACTAACCATGTAAATAATATGATCATGATAGCAATGTAGGTGTCAAAAAACAGTGCAAGTGGGGAGGTGTGTGGAGCACTGTGTGCGTGTGTGTGCATCAGACTGTGTGTGAATTTGAATGATGTTATCGCCCTGGCAAAATCGCGGGCCCTGTGTGAAGGCTATGGCTCCACAGTCCCCTGATAACACATCATCAGACAGAGACCTGCACACACCTGGGGCATGCAGGAGAGAGAGAGAGAGAGAGAGAGGAGGAGGAGAGGGGAAAGAGAGGAGGAAAGAGAGTGGAGATGGAGGCAACATGAGGTGACAGGAAGAGAAGAGGAATCTGGAGTGAAAGAATGAAGAACAAAGTCGAAAAAGAAGAGGAGAGGGAGAGAGAGAGAAAAAGAGATTAAGGATGGACACAGGGATAGAGACAAAGACAGCATGAAGACCTAAATTACTCTGTTCTCTCACAAAGATTAACACTAGTTACCAGGGAAAACAGTAAAAAAGGACTGAGCGGTCATGGACACTAATCATATCATATCTTTCATAATCTAATAATATATTAAGACATTTTGAAAAGTTAATGAGTATATGTCTATTTATCAGTAACGAAACACAGAAGTTGCATTTCACTACGGTTTCATCGAAAATGGCAACCTATTCTTTATATTGCCCCTATGGGCCCTGGTTGAAAGTAATGCACCATATAGGGAATAGGGTGCCATTTAGGAAGCAGATTTTAACACCACCACTCAGTAGTGTTAAGAGAAGAATAATGTGGAATCACTGTAAACACATTTCCTGACCACCTTTTCCAATATTTCCCTTTTGTCTAATAAATCACAATAGTGAATCAGTGTTTTGCCTATAGGCTTTAACAGGCTCAGTAATCTGACCACAAAACCTTACACATAAACCCTTACACGCACGCACGCACACACACACACACACACACCCACCCACCCACCCACCCACCCACACACACACACACACACACACACACACACACACACACACACACACACACACACACACACACACACACACACACACACACACACACACACACACACACACACACACACACACACACACACACACACACACACACACACACACACACACCTCATCCAAACCTGAGTGAGCCAACGCCAGCAGCCTTCCACTCCAACCCACCCAGAGTGGGTACAAATATACTGTAGGCATGTGGCGCTCTCAAGAGATGGAGAAGATTAGAAAACACTGTATTCTCCAAGAATACCGGAGAACAGAAAACACTTTTCAAACCCATGGTGGCGGAACATCAAAGCCTGTAGAAAATGCAAAGGATTCCAAAACAAGGAGAAACGCTATATGTCAGTGTTCACAGATGGGCAAGCCAGCATGCTGGTGACGGCTGGTCTGTCATTTTCAGAATACACATCTCCAGATCTCTCCCCACCTAACCTCACCCCTTATAACCCACCTTGCCAGAAGCCTGCCAATATCCTCTGTAACAGTGAACTTCCTCAACCTCAGTGCTTACTATCTTACTTGTCAACCTCTCTCACCCCTTCCTTCACCTCTCCCCCTCCTCTCGTCCACTCTCAACCTCTGACCTTAGCAAGCACATACTGGCTCTGTTCTTCTCTCACACATCATAGTTGTGATAATCTAATAATATATTAAGACATTTTGATCAATGAGTATGTGTCTATATATCAGTAACACAACACAGTTTAGAGGAGTTGCATAATAACACTATGGTTTCATTACAAATGACAACCTATTCTTTATATAGTGCATTACTTTTGACGTCGAAAGTAATGCACTATATAGGGAATAGGGTGCCATTTAGAATGCAGATGGTGTTCTTAACTGACTTGGCTAGTTAAATAAAGATTAAATTAAATTAAATAAAAAATACTTGAACCTGAACCTATTTCATTCTAATATTGATCCCCCCCCTCCCCCATATCTCTATCTCTATCTTTCTCAATGTCAATTTAAGGGCTTTATTGGCATGGGAAACATATGTTTACATTGCCAAAGCAAGTTAAATAGATAATAAACAATAAAAATTGTACAGTAAACAATATGTTGTAATGATGTGCAAATAGTTAAAGTACAAAAGGGAAAATAAATAATCATAAATGTTGGTTGTGTATACATGTGTTTGTTCTTCACTGATTGCCCTTTTCTTATGGCAACAGGTCGCAAATCTTGCTGCTGTGATTTCACACTGTGGTATTTCACCCAATAGATATGGGAGTTTATCAAAAACTCTTTCTCTCCCTAATCCGTCAATGTCTTTATACTGTCTCACTCTCTCTCACCCTGTCTCTCACTTCCTTTCTCACCCTGTTTCTCCCTGGCTCAATAATGTCTCACTCTCTCGTCCTGTCTCGTGTCCTGGCTCAGCCCTGCGCACAATTGGGGGGGGGGGTGGCCTCATCGCGCTGTAGCAACTCCTTGTGGCGGGCTGGGCGCCTGCAGGCTAACTGATTACTTTGGTAGTCAGTTGGACAATGTTTCCTCCGACACATTGGTGCAGCTGGCTTCCGGGTTAAGTGGGCGGGTGTTAAGGTCTCATGACTCGAAGAAGTCGAAAAAGTCATAAGACATGAATGATAATAGTATGGTTGCATTGGAAGGCAGAAAAACCCCCAAAATGTCTGACTATCTAAAAGAGGAGACACTGAACTATTAGCTAGATTAATTATAATTGTAATGCACTGTTCCTCACTCTTGTGCATCCTGGCTTTAGTCTAGCTTGGAAGATCTTGCTGGGGGACTTCATTAGTTATGTGGAGGGATGAGGAAGGGAGACAAGGGAACGTTAGAAGTGTGAAGCTTAAATCGGCCGGCATCAGAGCAGCAAGCTTTGTCACGCCCTGACCATAGAGAGCCCTAGGTTCTCTATGGTGTTGTAGGTCAGGGCGTGACTAGGGGGTGTTCTAGTCGATTATATTTCTATGTTTGTGTTTGAGTATGATTCCCAATTAGAGGCAGCTGATTATCATTGTCTATAATTGGGGATCATACTTAAGGTGTACCTGTTCCCACCTGAATTGTGTGGGATATTGTTTTGTGTCAGTGTGTTGAGCATGACGACTTCATGTTCGTTGTATGTTTATACTTTTCTTAGTTTCACTTTAATAAAATAAGTGTAATTCAAATCACGCTGCGCCTTGGTCCGTCCTTCATGACGATCGTGACAAGCTTGCATACTTGAACCAGGCCCAAGTCGTGAGCCTCGATGAATAGAAAATATCACAACAACACCTTGCTTTGTCTCTGTTTTCCCAGAGCATGCCTGAGCTGGGAATTACCTGTCCCACTCATGGTGGCAGTAGGTAGCCCCCTGGTCCAGTAGGCTGCCCCTATGCATAGATATTTAATCTCGTCATTGAATTTATATGGCTCTGTGTGTGTGAGAGAGTGATCGAGCAGTCCTATATCTGTCCACTGATGCTGATCTGAGCTAATCAAACAGAACAGCTACACATATTCACACTTAGACAAGCTGTAGTGTGTGAGCGCATGGTTCCCTGACTCTAGAGTTTCAAAACAGCAAATATTCTTCCACTGTTTTATCTTCACTGCCTCCCCCAAGAAGCCAGGCGGGTAGATTGCCTCCCTACTGGGAGAGCAGGATGGAAGATAGGCCTACTGGCCTATTCTAATGTGACAATGTGCTGTTGCTATTGTAGCAACCTTAATCCAACACCTAGTGACAGTCGCTGGACCAGTGCTCGAGTCAATGTCGGGGCTAGCCCCCCCCTCCAAATTCCAAATTAAGGGGTAGAGCAGGGGTGAGTTTCCCAGAAGCCTTGTAGCAAACTCAGGACATTATTTTTTATTGACAAACCAGCCACACAGCTGTGAGAGAGGGACAACTATAAAAACTATTTTTGATTGTGAATCTGTTGCTGTTCTGCTAGTGGAATAGGTCTGGGGCATCCAGAGAAATAGAGATGACGACAATCGCTAAAAGGCTTTCGGGAAACCCACCCCAGGTCAGTAAAGGGATTGACTCTGTTCCCTGAGGGTGATTCCCAGCTGGAAAAACAGGTTGAAATGATGCAGTCATTTCAGTTTGCCCAGATATGCCTGTGTGGCACATGGAGATATGTGAAACTTGCTACTCAGTATTACGTGTACACATTTTCGCCACTCAATTGCTAGTTTTTGAGTAGCGAGACCGGTAGAGATGCTTGAGGGAGGACGGTCAAAGTGTGTTCGTGAATCATAGGTCCCGGGGTCGAACCAGGTACTGTATGTGCCAAAACGAGAGGAAGTGGTACTTGCTAAGCAAGCGGGGTGATGTCCTTTACATCCGCTGGGATAACTTGCAGAGAATGGAAATGTGTATTTTATGCTCACAAGCCAAACCCAACAAGACACACACACACACACACAAACACCCTGAGGGGTTGAAAGCAATGGGTCAGCCGCAGTTCAGCACCCCCGGAGCAATTGTAGGGGGTCAAGTGCCTTGCTCAAGGAAACAACGGCAGGGGATGGTGTCTAGGATGCTGCCAGCCCCTTACCCCACAGATTTCTCTAGTCAGATTTGAGATTCAAACTAGTAACCCTCCTTCTCTAACCGCTACACTACCTGTGTTAGGCCTCATGCATGGTTAAGTAGTACCCAACGACTGTGTGTCACTGAGCAGAAACAAGAGTGAACTGAGAAGAGGCCGCATAGCAGTTTTGTCCCAGAGTTCCTGAGTACCTCTCTTGTGTGTGTGACTGGGGTTTAAACCAATACCATTATAATCCCTGAGGACTAATGTAGGGGGTGTAGGGGTTGGTGAGGTTGGCCGAGGGGGGAAATGGAGGGGTTTGAGGGGTGTCCCCATGCAAGGATGTCTGCGGTGCTGGGAACAGCACCCTCTGACCACCCGCTTTCCCCTGCCTCACTCCACCATCCCCCACCGGTGGGTGACTTCCTGGCGGATCGGCGTGCCTGTTGCTCTGTCTCATTCTGCTCGGGGTGTGAAACCACGCAGAAGACAAACAGGTCGGGATCCAAGCTGCCCATCGAAAGCCCCCGGGGAGGGACAGTGGTGGAGCTCTGGGCGCTTTGGTCTGAATAGGGGGGCACTCTGAAACAACAAAGCAACAGCACAAAGAGCTGAATAGGAAGACTAAAACAACAGGGGTTGTGGCTGTGGCTTGTGGGATGTAGGGATGTGTGACTGACCAGGACCTGAGCTCTCTGTCTGGATGTCTGTCTGGAGTAGTGCTCTGTCTGTCTGTACTTTGTCCGTCTGTCCATTTGTCACCACTGCAAATCACCACTGGCTGTGGAGACTCAACTTGTTCAATACATATAAATCAAATGTAGGTGCTACCATATCAAACACTTTGGACGCACCTAAGAATTTCTGACGAAAGAGGTTCATGCAAACAGTACTAACATCAATGAATAGCCCGGTCCATGACAAAAGAGCACATATCTGTGCAGAAACTAATGTAAACCTCACAATCTGGCAATCTAATTTAATTTGAAACTATGTGTGTTATAAGGAGGCAATTCTTTATAGGAGGCAATGCATAAATAGTTGCCTCCTTATAACACACATTGACCGAGCACGTTCTAGATAAATGGTTGAACTGATTCCTGTCTCCAGTCTCATCATTATTGAACTGTTATAAAGACGTGGTTATAAAACCCACAAACTATTCTGTCTGGAAGAAGTTGGTTTTACATGTTCAAACATTTTTATTTTCCATGGTACAGTCTAGGCTTATGTGAGCACAGTGTATTGCTAGCAGAGGCAAGTTCATAGTAGAGCTATCAAGGAGAGCGTTAGCATGGTAATAGATGGAAGAAAGGAATTTGAGACGGACGTTGGAGCGGGTAAACAATGTGATGGAACAGTGAGTAAAGAACTTGGTACTTAAAAGCTTACATAGGTATTTATCTTGTCCAGCTGGGATAGGGCAGTGTGCAGTCAGTGACGATTGCGTCGTCCATGGATCTGTTAGGGCGATATGCGAATTGTAGTCGGTCTAGGGTGTCGGATAAGTTAGTTCAGTTACTTTCCCTTTATTGGGTACAAGAACAATGGTGGAATCAAGTGGGGACAACAGAGTGACATATGAAGGGATTAAATATGTCTGTTAACGTTCCAGCCAGCTCTGCACATGCTCTGAGGATGCAGCTTTGGATGCCATCTGGACCGGCAGCCTTTCAAGGGTTAACACACTTAAATGACACGTCGGCCATGGAGAACTAGAGCAAACAGACCTCGTGAGCGTCAGGAGCCCGGGTCGGTGACTTGATGTAGTTTTCCTCGAAGCGGGCAAAGGTGTTTCGCTTGTCCGGGAGCGAGGAGTTGGTGTCCGCAATGTGGCTGGCTGTCCATTTATAATCCGTGACTGTCTGGAGTCCCTGCCACATACACCTTGTGTATGAGCCGTTGAATTGCAACACAACACTTTGTCACTGTACTGTCGTGTTGCCTCATTGATTGCCTTACGGGGTTGTAGCTGGTCTGTTTGTACACGTCCATGGTACGCGTTTTCAGTTTTTCGTTAATGCTCCAATCTATCCATGGTTTTTGGTTTGGATATGTTCTAATCGTCACAGTGGGAACAACATTCTCTATGCACATCCTGATGAACCCAGCCACAAAGTCTGTGTATAGGTCTATAATATTCTCAGAGGCGACCTGGAACATTCCCCTGTCCATATGATTAAAACAATCTTGAAGCATAGATTCTGATTGATTATTTAATATATTCTTTGAAGAGGTAGGTTTCAGGTGCTTTCGGAAGATGGCAGGGACTCTGCTGTCCTAGCTTCAGGGGGAAGCTGGTTCTACAGGGGTGGGAGGCCCAAGAGACGAGAGGTGGCAGAACAGAGTGTTCAGGTTGGGGTGTAGGCTTTGAGCATAACCTGAAGGTAGGGAGGGGCAGTACCTCTTGCTGCTCCGTAGTCTCTGCTCCATAGTCTTGTAGTGGATGCAAGCCTGGACCGGAAGCCAGTGGAGTGTGCGGAGAAGCTGGGTGACATGGGAGAACTTGGGAAGGTTGAAAACCATGATAAGTTACAGGGGTTTGATGCCACAAGCAGGGAGCCCAGCCAACAGCGAGTTGCAGTAGTCCAGACGGGAGACGACAAGTGCCTGGATTAGGACATGCGCCTCTTCCTGTGTAAGGTAGGGTCGTACTCTACTGCTGTTGTAGAGCATGAACGTGCAGGAGCTAGTCACTGCTTTGAAGTTGGCAGAGAACAACATGGTGTTGTCCAGTGTCACGCCAAGGTTCATGGCACCCAGGGAGGGCAACACTGGAGTTGTCAACCGTGATGGAGAGGTTTTTGAGCGGGCAGGCCTTCCCCGGATGAAGAGCAGCTCCGTCTTGAAGTTGATCTTGAGGTGGTGGGCCATCATCCAAGCTGAAATATATGCCTTCGCTGCTATAACAGCCTCCACTCTTCTGGGAAGGCTCGCAGTCGGCCTTTCAATTCATCCCAAAGGGGTTCGATGGGGTTGAGGTCAGGGCTCTGTGCAGGCCAGGTGAGTTCTTCCACACCGATCTCAACAAACCATTTCTGTATGTACCTCGCTTTCTACATGGGGGCATTGTCATGCTAAAACAGAAAAGGGAATAGAATCATCTAGAATGTCATTGTATGCTGTACCGTTAAAGTGTCCCTTCACTGGAACTAAGGGGCCTAGCTCAAACCATGAAGAACAGCCCCAGACCATTATTCCTCCTCCACCAAACTTTACATTTGGCACTATGCATTGTGGCAGGTAGCGTTCTCCTGGCATCCGCCAAACCCAGATTTGTCCGCACTTAACCTTTCCTGAAACAAGTCACATATACCCAGAGAGCCATGATTTCGTAAAACAGAGTATGTTACCATTCTTGTGAATGTTAGCGAGTAATATACTCGGAAGCAGTGTATGGTGTGCACTCCGCCTGTCTGACTAGGGCCCCACTCCTATCTTTTCTCCAGTGTCTGTTTTGGTGCATCTCCCGGGATAAATAGAGCTGTCTCGGGAAGTTCAAACAAAGGATACATTTCAGGGAAGTCCAATTTCTGGTAAGTGACCGTCAATTTAATATCCAAAAGTTATTTCTGTCTGTAGGTAATGATACAAGAAACGTTCTGAGCATATATTGTAAGAAATAAGACAAAAAAAAAAAAACTAAATACGGCAAAGTTGGCTTGGAGCTAGAAACTGGGCGACGTGTCTGTCGAGGCACATGTTGCGGCTGTGGCAAAGTGGGACATCAGATGTCTAGTGTTGCAGGGTATACCGAAACATCAGTACTTGTTCAATACTAGAACATAAAAAAACTATTTTGTACTAGAATTTGTTTTACTTTCGGGACTTCTGTAAAATGTGTCTCACGTCATATACTGACTTGGAGGATGAAGTCTGTCTATCAGAGCAGCCGATATCCACTCTAGTACGAGCGCACCATGCATTTCTCTTGCCTGCTCTAATTACTCATTGCTAGAGCTAGCTCTCTAGTGTGGAGCTAACATGGTGCAGCCCAGACACCCAGAGTCTGGGCTGCATCATGTTAGCTCCACACTCATGCTGCACAGAAGTTAACACACTAGAATAATGCAACACGGCATGTAGAAATGTTAATTACAGTTAATTACTGTTTGTAAAACGATATCCATGAAGGCTAGAACACTTTACAATGCAAGAAGATACAGTTAGCTTCCAGATTTATAAGCTAACATTCCTTGCTAGCTTACAGCTGAAGGTAACATCAATTCACTAAGCTAGTACTTTGATTGTGATAATATGCAAACCATAACACAAAATATGCTGATTTTCACAACTTTATATATTCACTTAATCATCTCCTTCACATAGAGATACTGAAGAAAAGCATATCTGCCTCACGTCTCCTTAAACCAACTCTGTGCAAAGCTCATGAAATACATAATTACCGGGTTAAAGAGACAGCGCACACTTTTATAAAAGAAGAGGCTTCTACTTCAATGCAAATGTTGTTGATCGGTACAATAACACAAGTCCCAAATGTAAGGGAAACAGATTCTTTGTCATCTGCAGCCCCATGAAATCAGCCAAAACAAGCTCAATAACTCAATGCTTGCACACACTCCTATTGAATATGCAGCACCTGTATTGTGAAGAAGCCCAGGCCACATCTTGATTTACCCAGTTTATCAACAGAGATTTACCATTCAAATAAAGTTTTACCATTAAATATGATACTCTGTGTGTAACGTCCATTTTGTTGTTTACTCTGCTACTTGAGTCTCTCCGTTCTCGCTCTCGCCATGACGCTTTTTTTGTAATTACATTATTAGTTTGTGTTCCTTACATCTGCAAACAGCTAGTTTGTCTTTTTTTTAGGAAGTTGTGGCTAAGTTGAGTCAGAGCAAACGTAGCTATACAGCCTGATGGTCTTGGCCTAAATCTACATGTTGTGCAACAGTATCTTCTAAATCAAAGAGGAAAAGGCGAAGCATGAATATGTTAGCTACATGAAGTAGCTAAGAGTAAACATTTAATGTAGCCAAAGATTAAAGGGTCTCCAAGAAAAAAAACTTACCAACACTTTGGTTCCTACACTGTCCCAATATCTCCTCCATGGTATTTTCATTCATTGTCATGTCAAATACCACTTTATTCAAAATGCTCATTATTATCTTCTTATTATAGAATTAGAAAAATAATTTGTCTTCCATGATTCCAACAGTTCACCCAAGTCTTTTGATCTAAATCGCAACATTTAGTTATAAATCAAGCCTATATACTTGGCCCATAACTTGCAGCCCTACATGGCAGTGTGAAAATAATCTCAAATGAATGCAGGAAATGCAGAAATTCATGGAAATGCTGAAACTGATTTTGGGTTGAAGTTTCATTGAGAAGTATAAAACAATCAGAATGGAAAGAGACCCATTGAAATCACGTCTTAGAATGTATATGTTGCCATGTTGTCATGCACTACCCATAAAGGACATTTTGATCTTTTATTATTAAAAAAATATCAAATACCGTCAAATCATAAAAATAATTTTTGGTGACGTTTTGGTATTGAGTATCGTGATGGTATCAACTATTATGATACTAAACCTTGTACCGGTATTGAAGTCAAAATTCTAGTATTGGATTGCCGAGCCTGTGGTAAAAAGAGCCACATCGAACAAGATTGCAGGAACAAAAAGAGCTCAGAGAAAATGTCAAAGCATGAAAAAAAGGAGATTCCAACAAAATAAAAAGAGACATGTTCACTCTGTTGAGCAAGATAACGCAGAGATGAGTGACTCATTAGACGAGGAAGTCACACTGAATATATTGACTGTTGCTGGGGGCACGCATGGGTACTATGTCTCTCACTTGCTAGAGGGGCAACCAGTGCGTATGGAGATTGACATAGGGGCAGCTGTGTTATTATAATTGTTTTACTTTTTCTCTCTGCATTGTTGGGAAGGGCCATTACCATTTCAGTCTTAGTCTACACCTGTTGTTTACAAAGTATGTGACAAATACCATTTTATTTTATTTGATCTCTTGTGTCATGCACAGTCTATTAAAATACACTGAAACACCTTCCACTTCTGCCAGCACACATTGTGTTAAAGACTTAGGTGATTCTGTCGCCGTGAGAGGCATCACTCAGTTAGGTCACAGTTCAGTTAAACGGACAAACTGAAAAGTTGCCACTACATCACTGCTGGGACATTCATTGTTGGAGAGAAGGTAGACCTGTGTCTCCAATTTTAAAGAAACATTGAGAAGTCTTTAATGGAGAGATGGGTAGTATGAAATACATTAATGTGAAGCTTAGCATTAAGCCAGACAGCAAACCAAAGTTTCTGAAAAAATGAACAGTACCTTATGCTTTCAGACCAAAAGTTGAGGCTGACTTGGACACTTTGGTCAAGAACAAAGCACTGGAGCCAGTCAGCATGAGTGAATGGGAAACACCCATCGTATCAGTCCTTGAGAAGGATGGTGGAATCAGGATATGTGGGGACTTTAAAGTCACAGTTAACCCTGTGTTGTCCGCTGAGCAGTATCCGCTTCCACACAACAACCTTTTCACAAGTTTAGATGGGGGTCAAAAGTTCAGAAAAATGTACCTCTGCCAAGCTTACTTGCAGATGCATGTGGATTAAAAGTCAAAGGAGCTGCTGACCATCGTGACACACAAGGGGCTCTTCAGGTAATGTTGTCTACCGTTTGCAATCACAAGTGTGCCAACCCTATTCCAGTGGGTGATGGATCAGATCTTGAGTGGATTGCCAGGAGTACAATGGTACCTGGATGACATCCTCCTTACTGGAAAAGACAAAGAGAACTCTGGAACTTGAACTTGGATACGACCTTACAGAGATTGAAGGACTATGGACCGCAAGTTCGTCAAGACAAATGTGCATTCTTGCAATCATTGGTTCAATACCTCAGACAAGTCATCGATGCCACAGGCCTTCACAAGGATCTGTTCACGGTCGAGGCTATCTTGGACACCCCAGCTCCTCAGAACTGAAGCCAACTAAATTCTTTCCTGGGGTTACTGAACTACTATGGATGCTTTATTCCGAGCTTAGCAAAAACTGGAGATGCTGCACTAGTTGCTTTGTCAAGACAAATTATGTGAATGAACTGAACAATGCGAGGAAGCATTCGTGAAAACCAAGGAACCACTACTGAAATCTGAGGCACTGACACACTTCGACTTGTCATTGCCCATCTGACTAGCATGTGATGCTAGTCCATATGGTATGGGAGCAGTCGTGTCCCATATCATGCCTTTCAATGAAGAGAAGCCGATCGCTTACGCATCGAGGACATTGAACAAAACAGAAAGTAACTATGCACAGATAGAAGCCCAAGGCATAGTTTTTGGGGTAAATACATTTCAACAGTATCTATATGGAAGGAAGTTCATCCTTCTTACAGACAATCATCTGCTAACGAGCACACTGGGATTCCGTCACTTGATGCAAGCAGAATAGAAAGGCGAGCTTTGTTGTTGTCAGAACTGCACCGTAAAGCAGATGGACTTTCTAGGTTGTGGTCAAGCTGCAGCCATGCCAAGTTGACATCTTCTACTTCAGACAAGTGGAAAACGCACCACTCACTTCAACACAAATGTGGAGAAACACCAGAGAAGAACCTGTGTTATCTGAAGTGATGGAACATCATCAAAGGTAAAGACAATGCTCCAGAACTGAAACATTACCCTTCAAGGAGAACTGAGCTGTCAGTACAGACTGGTTGTTTGCTGTGGGGGAGGAGAGTAATCATTCCACCTTCGCTGAGGAAACCAGTTTTGCAACAGCAACACTCAGGTCATTGTGGAATGGTTTTACATGAATGAAATCACACAGATCTACTTCTGGTGACCTGGATTGGATGGAAGCATTGAGTTGAAAGCGAAAACATGTTCCTCATGTCAGAAGATTTGCGTGGCAATGAATACACATCGACTTTCCAGGTCCATTGGAAGACATAATGTTTCCTGTGGTTTTGGATGCTCATAGCAAGTGGCCAGTGGCCAGAGGCTGCCATCATGAGAAGCTTGGGGAGGTGTTTAGTCGGTTTGGATAGCTACTCCAACTCGTTAACAACAACGGACCCAAGAAATGGCCACGTTCCTACAGGTGAATGGCGTACAGCACATCAGGTCTACACCGTATCATCAATCTACCAACGATCTGGCGGCGAGGTTTGTACAGACCATGCTTTTGTACAGAACATGCTTTAAAAGCATCTCAGGGTTAAGGGACACTGGACCGATGCTTGAACAGCTTCCTGCTATCCTACAGGCTTCGCCTGCATTGTTATTCATAAAGGGAGAGCTACTCACAAGCTTTGACCTACTCAAACCTCAGAATGCAAAGGAGACAGTGCAGCCAAACATTCAAACATTGTGAACTGTGAGTCAGGTTACTCTAGGAGAGATAGGCGGGCACCTAGATGCTTGGACTTGTAGAACACAGATTATAATGAGGTTTACAATATTTTTTAAATAGATCTAAGCTTTTTACACCACATAAATGTGGTAACACTTGGTAACACCTTTATGAAACCAGTCATAACACCTTTATGAGTGTTGCAGTATCATTCATAACAACCTTCCTAACACATTTGTTCAACATCCTTCATAAAAAGTTTTCAAAATAAAAGTCCCCGTATTTATCTATTATACAATGGAAATTTGAATTTTTACTGTCACAGTACCCAAACTCCTGACACATTATTCACACAGGCTGGAAGCAGCACAGGGCCAGCCTTTCAGCATTACCTTGTACCAGTTAAGGGGTTAAATACCTTGCTTAAGGTCACAATGGCAGTAGAGGATGGCACCTGTTCTGGGTGTAGTATCTTTCATTTACACAAGTTAGCCGTGCTTGATTGAGCGTATCTGACGCAATGTAATCAATGGAACATTACCAACAGTACAAACCCCACCCACCCATCTGGCACTCCAGCAGGCTCTAGCAAAAACTCAAATAGTATATAAACCCATGGCACCTGAGCAATTGTTTGCCATTGTAATGTGTTAGTAAGCAATCTTATACACCCTTCAAACCAACATGTTTTTCTGCCAACTTTAGCATCCCGACAACTTTTTGCACTTTTTTCTTTATATATGAAAGGTATTGCCGGTGACAAAGCCTCAACTTTTATTTCCGCCAACCGACCTAGTCATGATTGCGGTAAGGTTCTGCATACGACATAGTATGAAATGTAGCCATTATGCTGAGGTGGCATTGGCATGCACTAAGCTCTTGATAGTTGCTAGGCAGCGCCTGTTAATACTATCCTCCTGGTGGTTCTAGACTTTGCGCGGCATGTCACTTCACCCATCTGTTCGCATAGCCCACCACATGCACTGTTTTCTTAACCACAACTAGATGGATCCATAAAGAATTACTGCTTTGAGACAAGGGTGGGGACTCGTCTTGATAAATCAATCAATGTCATATGTTTATTTTCACTAAATCTCCGTTTGGATATTGGTTAGGCTACAATTAGGTTGTAGAAATGTTAGCTTAGTTGAGGTGAGTGCTGCTCATGATCATCTTGTCTAGTAGAACTGATCAGAACAATTTGCCAGCATGTTATGTAGCTTAACAAGTTGATTATTTTGCTCCTCACTCACAGTGCTTAGTAAATAGCCTATGCCTAGAGGAGAGGAGAGCAGAGAAGAAAGTAACACAGGGCGAAAGTAACTTGCCCATTTTCTCAGATAAGAAAGAAGATAGAATGAAGTAGTGAAATCAGAATGTTCCTAATTTGGAGGAAAAGCTATCTGAAAACAAAACTCTCCATGTTTCGCAGAGTTATCAACAAAAATTTGTTTTGAGCAATGTAAGTTAAAAAAACTGACCCCATCGTGTTTTTCGTTTGTAGAGTTTTGTTGAGTTGTTTAAGGTTTCAAACATAGGTAATTTTCTTAACCCATCTAGTGACTAAATGACAGCATAGGCTTCATGTATCATGCTAGTTTGGGTGTTAGCCTGGGAGAAGTTACAGGAGAGACAGGTGGGACGAAAGAAACAAAATGTTAACTGACCTGGAATAAAATAAAATACATGTTTAAGCCAGGGTTAACACCCCTACTCTTACAATAAGTGTCATGTGATCTTTAGTGACCACAGAGAGTCAGGATACCTGTTTAACATCCCATCTGAAAGACCACACCCTACACAGGGCAACGTCCCCAATCACTGCCCTGGGGAATTGGGATATATTTTTTTTAGACCAGAGGAAAGGGTGCCTTCTACTGGCCCTCCAACACCACTTCCAGCTAAATCTGGTCTCCCATCCAGGGACTGACAAGGACCAACCCTACTTAGCTTCAAAAGCAAGCCAGCAGTGAGATGCAGGGTGGTATGCTGCTGGAAAGTTTAAGAAGTGGTATATCTGTTCTATGGGCGCCATTTCTATGCTTCCCTTGCTTAAGTTTTGTTTTTGCATTTTTTACTTTCGGTTTCGTACACTAGCTTCAAACACCTGAAAATATAATATTATTGGTTATGGAAAATACATTTCACAGAGGTTTAGATGGTACATTAACTCCCCACACTACACTTGCTTGTTCTGTCACAAACTGAAATTAGGCGAACTATTCACATTTTTGCAACCAGGAAATGCCAGCCATTTCTGCATTATGCATCGTTAAGTCAACATTAAATGACTGTAATTGAAACTGTGCCCTCTCTGAATCATGGCATTGAACGCTATAGCAGGATTCTTTCTCTTCACAACTGGAAACTTGATTATTGAAGCTCAATGAGTGTAACGTTTGTTGACAATTTTGATTCCTTTTGGAAACAAAACATGTTTTATAAGGAGGATGGGATCCACCCAAATGATTTGGATTCCTGGATCCTTTCACAGCATTATAAGGCTGCGAAAGGAGACAAGCACTTACCAATGACCCAAGACCAGCTCAATTAATCCCTACCATTGTGTCGCTGACTCATAATGCTTTAGTAAATGTATATTATACCAGGGGCATTGGTAGACACAATGTAACTGCTGATCCTACAGCAATTGTACGCAGCAATCAAGTGCCTATGAACCAGATGTATGCTGTTAGCACACTACGTGCCCTAGTATGAAGTCCATTGTGTGCAGCTCACACTGCACAATCATAAATAGCATGAGAATATCTACTTCTGCTAAACTTCCCAGTAAAGAAATTAAAACAATCAAGCATCCCAGAAAAACCATTTAATTAAATAGCCCACGTTTACATATGGAGCTTAAGAAACAAGGTTCTTGAAATGAATAACATGCTAGTAACCGATGAAATTCATATTGATATCTTTGAAACTCACTTAGACAATACCTTTGATGACACAGTGGTAGCAATACAATGTTATAGCATTTACAGAAAAGACAGAATTGCCAGTGGTGGAGGTGTTGCTGTTTCTATTCCAAACCACATTCCTGTAAAGATTAGAGAGGATCTCATGTTAAATACTGTTGAAGTAATATGGCTACAGGTTCGTCTGCCTCACCTAAAACCATTCTTGTGAGAAGCTGCTATTGACCCCCAAGTGCTAACAGTCAGTATCTGGATAACTTGTGAAATGCTTGATAATATACGTGATATCAACATAGAGGTATATTTTCTGGGTGGTTTAAATATTGACTGGCTTTCATCAAGCTGCCCACTCAAGAAAACGTTTCAAACGATAACCAGTGCATGCAACCTGGTTTTAGATTATCAGTCAACCTACCATTTTTAAATAAACCTTTTTATTTAACCTTTATTTAACTAGGCAAGTCAGTTAAGAACAAATTTATATTTACAATTACGGCCTACCCCGGGCCAAACACTAACCCAGACGACCTTGGGCCAATTGTGACCCGATTCTGGAAACTAGGTGTATGCTGCAAGTCACATGAACATAAAAAATATATTTTCATCAAAATGCGTTTTTTCATGTGCCTTAATAACAAACTTGTATGGCATCTGTAAATGAACTCAGCAAAAATAGAAAGGCCATTTCATTGTCAACTGCATTTATTTTCAGCAAACTTAACATGTGTAAATATTTGTATAAACATAACAAGATTCAACAACTGAGACATAAACTTAACAAGTTCCACAGACATGTGACTAACGGAAATGGAATAATGTGTCAAAAGTAACAGTCAGTATCTGGTGTGGCCACCAGATGCATTAATGTGCACCTCCTCCTCATGGACAGCACCAGATTTGCCAGTTCTTGCTGTGAGATGTTACCCCACTCTTCCACCAACGCACCTGAAAGTTCCCAGACATTTCTGGGGGGATGGCCCTAGCCCTCACCCTCCGATCCAACAGGTCCCAGACGTGTTCAATGGGATTGAGATCGGGGCTCTTCGCTGGCCATGGCAGAACACTGATATTCCTGTCTTGCAGGAAATCACGCACAGAACAAACAGTATGGCTGGTGGCATTGTTATGCTGGAGGGTCACGTCAGGATGAGCCTGCAGGAAGGGTACCACATGAGGGAGGAGGATGTCTTCCCTATAACGCACAGCGTTCAGATTGCCTGCAATGACAACAAGCTCAGTCCGATGATAAAGTGACACACCGCCCCAGACCATGACGGACCCTCCACCTCCAAATCGATCCTGCTCCAAAGTACAGGCTGCGGTGTAATGCTCATTCCTTCGACGATAAACGAGAATCCGACCATCACCTTTGGTGAGACAAAACCACGAATCGTCAGTGAAGAGCACTTTTTGCCAGTCCTGTCTAGTCCAGCGACGGTGGGTTTGTGCCCATAGACGACGTTGTTGCCGGTGATGTCTGGTGAGGACCTGCTTTACAACAGGCCTACAAGCCCTCAGTCCAGCCTCTCTCAGCCTATTGCGGACAGTCTAAGCACTGATGGAGCGATTGTGCATTGCTGGTGTAACTCGGGCAGTTGTTGTTGCCATCCTGTACCTGTCCCGCAGGTCTGATGTTCGGATGTACCGATCCTGTGCAGGTGTTGTTACACGCGGTCTGCCACTGCGAGGATGATCAGCTGTCCATCCCATCTCCCTCTAGCGCTGTCTTAGGTGTCTCACTGTACGGACATTGCATCTGCAGACCTCATGCCTCCTTGCAGCATCCCTAAGGCATGTTCACGCAGATGAGCAGGGACCCTGGGCATTTTTCCTTTGGTGTTTCTCAGAGTCAGTAGAAAGGCCTCTTTAGTGTCCTACATTTTTCATAACTGTGACCTTAATTTCCTACCGTCTGTAAACTGTTAGTGTCTTAACGACCCTTCCACAGGCGCATGTTCATTCATTGTTTATGGTTCATTGAACAAGCATGGGAAACAGTGTTTAAAATCCTTTACAATGAAGATCTGGGAAGTTATTTGGATTTTTTATGAATTATCTTTGAAAGACAGGTTCCTAAAAAAGGGACGTTTCTTTTTTTGCTGAGTTTATGAATAAAATTGTTAAATTAAGAGCCTTGTTGGTTAAGCCCTAGAAAACGTGGCTTTAAAAAATATATATATTGTGTAGTGGAGCTGCATAAGTGTTTGCTCTCCACTTTCTGGAGGATCAAGTTTGAAATCAATGAAATTAGAGTATGATAGCCAAAGAGGTGGAGAAAACACCTGTCTCCGGATTACATGTTCAAACTAAAGGCAACCGTGGTTTGGCATTCCTTACAGGGAGATGCGTCCATCATGCATGATCATGTATACAGGTAAGATAGTGTAGCGTTAGATAGCTACATTTTCAGATATTACACATTTCTAATTTTGACAGAAAGTGGTTTCATTTCAAGCTAAACTGTACTGTTAACTAGCTAACTTTGAACCTGGTTGGTTAGCGTTGTTGTTTAACTAGCTAACGTTAGCTGGCTGGCTCATTAGCTAAAGTTACGTCACGTAACTGTGTACAACACCCGTTGAATTTGGCCTGTGTCAGTAAACGTCTGCAAAAAAGTTTAATAAATTGTTGCCAGCAATGAGGCTGTTTTCATGTTATCCATAGGTAAACAAATAATTGGCCAGAGCATCAATTGTGCGCTCCGAGAGCGAAACGAGATGGGTGGGGCTAAAGCTTAAGAGGGTGTGAAGGATGCCGAGTGGGTGTATACAAAGAAGAGCTCTTCACTAGATACCAAAACATTCAAAGGTCATTTTCTCAAAAGTAAATTTACAAGTTGATCAAATTTCATTGTTCCTCAAATGCAGTGTATGATATATACTTTTGTAGCTCTGAGTCACTACTTTAATCCAATGTAAAAACCAAAATTTTGCTACTTAAGACAAAATCCAGGTGGTGAGTCACAATTGTGCAACGCCCTATGGGACTCAGAATCACGGCCAATGAAACAGCCTGGAATCGAGTGACACCTCAAGCAATGAGATGCCGTGCCCCACTGAGATGCCGCTGCGCCACTCGGGAGCCAAAAAAATATACATGTCAATCTCAAAGTGGAGAAGAGATTGACTTTATCACTACACTACTTTATCACTACTTGTATTTGTGAGAGGTATTGAAATGTTGAATGCACCGAGCTGTCTGTTTACGACTAGCAGACAGCTCAGACACCCACGCATACCCCACACGACATGCCATCAGAGTTCTCTTCACAGTCCCCAAATCCATAACAAACTACGGGAGACTACATGGAACTCTATTCCACATCGGGCAACTGATGCAAGCAGTGCTTTTTTTAAATTGATTTTTTACATTTAACCTTTATTTAACTAGGCAAGTCAGTTAAGAACAAATTCTTATTTACAATGACGGCCTACCCCGGTCAAACCCGGACAACACTGGGCAAATTATGCGCCGCCCTATCACGGCCGGATGTGATGTAGCCTGGACAGTAGAATCAGACTTTAAAAAACATATAAAAATACAACTTATTAAACAGCGGGGACTGTGAAGCAACACAAGCATACATTCAAAAGTATCCTTTATTTAACTAGGCAAGTGAGTTAAGAACAAATTCTTAATTACAATGTCCACCTATCAGGCAACAGTGGGTTAACTGCCTTGTTCAGAGGCAGTACGACAGATTTTTTACTTTGTCAGCTCAGGGATTTGATCTATCAACCTCTCAGTTCCTGGCCCAATGCTCTAACCACTTGGCCACCTGTCCCCCTTAATAACACATGATAACACATGATAACATAAGCACTATACACGCACGTACATATGGATTTTGTGTTGTGGAAGGGGAGTAGGGGCCTGAGGGCACACACTTAGTGTGTTGTGAAATGTGTTATGAATGTACGTTTTTAAAATTGTATAACTGCCTTTATTTTGTTGGACCCCAGGAATAGCAGCTTCTGCCTTGGCA